>NC_090925.1:80257602-80560632 GCF_040938575.1 Ambystoma mexicanum
TGAAGTAACCGCACTAATTAACAATCTTGTAATCTCGCAGGGAACGTTCTAAAGGAACGACTTTTCGCACGCACGTGCATTGACTTTGTTTTACTGTTCACAGCCTGTAGTTGCATCGGACCAGGTGAGAAGTCTCACAGCCCATCAACACAGAAAGGCCCAAGGACCTCGAACTCACGCAGAAGCCAGAGCTAAGTGTTTAGCACTTGTTTGCATGTTATTGTTGGTTGCCTACACATGGGGTAAATGTGGGGTACTTGTGATTGCACATCTTTTATGATATCTTGGGCAAGCATTACAAAAGTGACACCAGAGCACAAGGTGATCATTGGTTAGAGGCTCCAATACAAAAGCCTCCCAAGAAATAGTCTCTGAGTTGAATATGTGGTACTAGAGGTGCATGTATGAGAGGGCGGTGTATCTCAACTGAATACCTGCAAGATCGGCACAGGAGTCGAGGAGTACGTTACCCCTATTTCCCCCCAACCCATCCACTGTTCATTCCTAAACCTCTTTCCGGTCATCCTGAACTCCCTCTACCTATCCACTCTACGGACCCTAACCCTCTTTCCCCGGAGGGTTGCGGAGGCCTGTGGTGTCTATTTCCCAGGTGCCAAAACCCAATGGGAAGGGAGGCGTTTGGGCTGCTTCTGCGCCTGTCAAGAGGAGTGAGAATCTGACAGCTGTTTTGTTTGCCACTCTGCACGAAGCGTTGCAGAGAATCCTGTAGAAATGTAAGAGAGGCGTTGACGTTCAATCCGTACAAATGTCAGGAGGAGAAGGAAACAGAAAGTCATCGAAAGAGACTTAAAACAAAAAAAATGCATGCAAGCACGTGCATAACAAAAACAGAACAAATCAAATTAAATAAAAAAACATGTTTTCTGAGACAGTACTACAGACCCAAACCCCTAACCTGTTTTACACCCCCCCCTCCCTCTCTAGCATGAAAACTCAGTGGATTACACTGTACTTTCATGATTACACGTGTCACATCCAGCCATTTTCAGGCTAGGAACCATGGAAACGTAAATGTGGAGTGAAAGACACTGCTCTGTAAGGTTTGTGGTTCTGGTGTGTACGTAAACACTATGGCAGAAGGTCTCTTTGTACAAAGAAGTGCAGAAGGCTATGGTGGAAGTGTGCAAGGTAAGGGACAGGCATCCTGGGTGTATGCATTAACTGTATGTATTTGTTTGAAGTTTGTAACTTGCATGCAGTGCTGCTTTTGAGCAATATTTTTTGAACAATGTGAAGTAAGTGGGGTACTGCGAAAAAAAAGAAAATAAACTTTGCAGCGTACACAGTAAGTGGCAGGCATCCTACTGTATGAATGCATTGTGTATATGATAACATATGATGTGCAATTGTATGCTATGCCATTCGTTATGCGCCTATACACTTGTTTAGCAAAGCGCAACGAGGCAAGCGGGGGAACAGAAGGGAGACAGAGCCAACGACCCTACTAGGCCAGGTGTGACTTAGATCGCCCAAGTGCATGAATGGAGGGAGGGGAAAGTACAGTACAAGGGAAGAAGAACAAATGACAATAAGTAACAATGCGGGCCGATTGTGGCAAGTGCACGGAAAATGGCACACATCAGGTGGTGGAGGAACCTTTAGGGACACAGAACTCACAGTCTCCAAGTGCTGGGTTTGATAGAAAGGCAGTGCAGGGGATCGCCTGGCGGGGGGAGGTGAAATGGGCCCGACAACACATGTCGGCAGGTAAGCAGTGCAGATTCAGTTTACGCCAGGCAGTCAGCCGGGGAGAGGAGCAGAAACAGCAGACGCTAAGAGAAAGGCTTTGAGGTGCTTTCGGGACCGGCAATGGTTCTCCTCAAGTTTCAGGGAGGCAGGGAGGCTGTTGCAGAGGGAGGCACAAGCTGAAAAAAAACATTTACCACCAACTCGTTTCTTGCAGAAGCGAGTGACCCTGGGGAGTTGGAGGTGGATGAGGGAAGAGCTTGCACACTGAGATATATAAGAAGTCACAGTTGAAGGTATTGAGGTCCCAGGGTCCAGAAGGCCCTCTGCATAATGCAGTCTTTTCACATTATTCCTCACAGCCACTGGTAGCTATTGGAGGCATTTCAGTGCAGGGGAGATACCATCCTGAGTCACGCACTCCTCTTCTGAATGAGTTCCAGAGGGCAGAGAGTAGAAACGGGCAGATTTATAAAGAGCCTGTTGCAATAGTGCACCCTAAACAGAAGTACAGCTAATGCAACAGTGATGTTTTGGAAAGTTGCTTTTGGTTGGTACGATACATTCAATGCTGCTGTTGCTGGCATATTTTCTCGATTTATGTAGGGGGTGGTTACTGGGGAAAATATTTTGTAGCATTGTCGGAAGGAAAGCAGAGAGTTCCTGTTTCGAAATTACAATGTATGATATGGGTAAATGAGAACGTTGCAACCACATATCACTGCAGTGCCACTTGATGGTAGGGGATGGGAAAAAAAAACAGTATGCTTTTAAAGAAAGTAATGGCCGCTCAGTGGCAGATACAGTGCGCAGTTTTCGTAACTACATTTTGTGGTGATGGGTGCACATGTGGATGAATGTGGATGCACAAATCTTGCAATCTTTTACTGAAGTTTCTACTGGCCGTACTGTCCAGTGACAGGACACTAGCAGACTGATTTCCTAGCGGTACCTACAAAGTTTTATGCAGAACTGACAGTGTTAGATGCTAATGTCTTCGATGGCATTGGTGGAATCATGTGTGCCTATTTACCTGTACCCAATGAGGTTCTGGTGGACAAAGGGTAGTGGAAAGGGAAGAAGGACGGCTGCTGCTTTACTGGGGCTGAGCCCTTGCAGTACTTTGGGAAACGCACGTGCCACAATCTGCGCTTCTCATCATGGTGGTCAATGGACATGGGACTTTGGGAATTATCCAATCAGGTACTGTGTGTGTGGTTCACAGGAAGGGACGGTGAAACAGTTGTACATTATACTCCTCATAGTGAGGCTGGCTGACATGGGAAAACGCATTGGGCCTCATTACGAGAATGAAGGTAATGAAAAAAGGAAGGCGGGATTGTAATAGCGGCATCGATAACGGGTCCGGGTCATTACGACCCGACTACCCACCAATACCGGCACCGCCTATACCGTGCCCCCTAATACCGGCATGGGCACGTACATGCGCCCCTTTGGGGAGCAAATACCGGCATGCCGGTAATAGGAGTACGTCACAACCCACGCAGGCATGCAAATACCAGCATCCCGAACGCGGTAATCAGGGGATGCACGATGGTGGCCATACAGGCATCGCGGACCACCCGTAAACAGCAATCAGCAATCAAGCCAACTGCCACAAGTGCACACAATCACCACAGTATAAGGAGTACACCCACACACCACGCCCCTTCCTACACCAGAATGATACTACTAGCTGCTGCAATCATGGCGCTGGAGGACATGCCTATACTGCTACAACTACAGCAACAACAGCAACTACAGCAACAACTACAGCAGCAACAACAGGCAGCACAGAGGAGATGAAGAAGGAGAGGGAGGGTGAGACAGGCCCAGCAATTACCACCAGTGCAGCCAGTAGTTCCTCGTACGCAGCCGCCAATCCCTCGCATCAGACCCAGTCCATTCAATCTAACCCCTGAGCAGATCCACACCCTGTACCGGTTGGACCGGGACACCATCACCACCATAGTGGACTTGATAGGCAATGACATTGCCAGCCTCATAGAAATACGCACTGCCATCCCCCGCTACTAAAGGTAGTGTCTGTGCTCCACTTCCTGGCCACAGACACCTACCAGCACACAGTGGGCCAGCTGCATGGCATTTCACAACCACTATTTTCACGCATGCTGACCCAAGTGCTGGATGCCCTCCTGAAGCATGCTAGCACCCAAATATCCCTACCACAGACTGACCAGGAGATAGCCAACACCAAAGTAGGCTTCCATACACTGGCAGGCATGCCCAATTGTGTTGGTGCCCTGGACTGCATCCATGTAGAATTGGTAGTCCCCCATGCCGTAGAGGCGGTGTACCGCAATCGCAAGCTATACCACTCCATCAATGTGCAGATGGTATGTGACTCCAGCAAGATCATAACACATTGCTGCGCCCGATTTCCCGGATCAACACATGATGCCATGGTGCTGCGTAACTCCACGTTACCCTGTCACATGGAGCGACATGCTGGACCACGTGCCTGGCTGCTTGGTGAGTTGCCTGACTGGCCCATGCCAGTGCATCAGGGTAGTGATGTGTTGGGATGCACACCCCACCTGGATGGGAATGGGCGGGGATGCATACTCCACCTGGGTGGGAATAGGGGATGCATTCTCCACCTGGGTGGGAATGGGGGGGGGATGCATACTCCACCTGGGTAGGAATGGGGTGGATGCATACTCCACCTGGGTGGGAATGGACAGTGAGTGGAGAATGCACGCAGAGCTAATGACCCCTGACCTGAACCTCCCAACCCCAACATGACACATCATTGGCACACATCTGACCTTTTACGTATATCAATGACCACATGTAAGACGCACAACCTGCCCACCATGTGTATGTTAAGCAATGCATGACTAAACAGGATTGCAACTGTGCCAATGTGGCTAGTGTGGTCATGCACAGTGTAGTATAAACAGCATAAATGGGAGGCTAAACATTGTCGTACAACCACAGTACATCCGCCTCAGCATGCATTATTTCACCCTGCATCATCTATTCAACACCATCCAGACTACTACACCTCATAGCAGTATAGAATGCATCTAGATAATATTTGTGCATACATACAGGGACATGTCCATGTCCACAGCAAATAGCTGCAGGCATGACTGTAAATCCTGAAGAGGCAGCTCAGAGTGACACACACACATATTTCTATTTGCTTGCAGGTGATGGAGGATATCCCTTGGAGCCATGGCTACTTACCCCTGTGTGGAACCCACGGAACAGCCATGAAAAGGAGTACTATCGAGTTCACACCCGTACCCGTGTTGTGATTGAGCAGACCTTTGGCCTGTTGAAGGCGCGGTTCCGCTGCCTAAGCAGGTCTGGTGGAGCACTCCTTTATAGGCCTGAGAAGGTGGCAAAGATCACCATGGCCTGTGTCATTCTGCACAACATGTGCGTCCGGAGAAATGCACCACTGACACCTGACATTGACATGCATGCACCGGGTGAGGATGATGAGGATGGAGGCGGAGGTGAAGCAGTACCCCTGCCAGTACGTGATGCACAGGATGGCTTTGCAGTACGCCAATCACTGATTCACGAATACTTCTGAACCACAGGGACTCTGATAGATATGTGTCAGTGACACACTATGTCCATGTGGACACGCACACAGGGAATGTTGGGAGTTGGGCACTGAACACAGTCATACATTAAATGGATACACACGAAATGAACAATGTCCAGGCAGTGAATGTACGGGTGTATTGATTCAAACAGCAAAAATGTGACAACCCCCCCAAACCTTCAGTGAACTCCCAAAACCCCCCAGTAAACTCCCAAAACCCCAGTGAACTCACAGCCCCCCCAGTGAACTCTTAAAACCCCCCAGTTAACTCCCAACACCCCCAGTGAACTCCCCCTAATGCTCCCATTCACCCCCAACACCATCCGAGCCACTCTCATAGTTCTCCCACACTATTTGCTGGACTTCTTGCTGTCCGGAGGCAGCATTTCAGTGTGCCTCGCACTCCTTCTCGTAGGACGCACAGGGCTGGGGGTCCAGAGGAAGTGGGGACAGAGGAAGCAGGTATGGTGGATGGTGAGGAGTCGGTGGGGATTTCCACGCCTGCTGCAAGTCGTGGCCGCTGCATGTGCAGCAGGATGGATGTCAGGACCTGTGTGATGGCCCCCAGACAGTCTCTCATCAGCAATGTTGAGGCATTGACTACGGCTGTGTTGGCCGTCATGGCAGCTTTGGTCCCCGCTATGGCTGTGGCTATCTCCCGCCTGGTGTCCTCGCCATCCGCAATGTATTGGTGCAGCAGGTCCAACATCGACTCTTGTCTGGCCTCCACCCTCACCAGCCGTACCTCAAGGCTGTTGGTGGGAGCAGCAGTGGTCGAGGATGCTGTCACGGGGCCTGCATTATCAGTGCTATCCTCGGGAAGGGGCACAGGTCGGAATCGTGCAGGCAGTGATCGGCACTGCTGTAGGTGGGTGAGGGCTGAGTTTGGGGCAGGGGTGGAAACGGTGCTTGGGGAGTGTGGACATCCCACATGTGTCACTCCTTCCTGGTCCACATACTCCTCCACGTCATCTTCAGTGGTGGCCAGTGGTTCTAGGGCCTTGCCTTCCACAGGTGTAGGCAGCTGGGTGTCCACAGTGTGAGGCACACTGACTGTAGGTGTTGGCAGCTGGGTGTCCACAGTGTCAGGCACACTGGATGTAGTTGTGGCCTGAGAGGCTGCCCCAGAGGTGGTGGTGTCGGTTGCTGTTTTCTGTGGCCGGGACGTGGATGCCCTTGTGGTGGTATCCTGGCTGGCATCTTCTCCATCGTTGCCTGGGGGGGAGTAGAAGAGATGCAGGGCATCAGTGATGGTGTTACATGCCAGATGCATTCTATGGCGCTGTGGAGTATTCCATTATCATGCATTCTTGTCTTACAGGTGTGTCACACAGGGTAGTATGAGGTGGCATTTTGGCATTTGCTGCATGGCAGGTGGCATGCCGTTGTATTGGGGTTTGTGTGATGTATTACATGGGCACGGTCCGTGTGTGTTGGCTGTGTGTTGGTAATGGGATTGGCACTCAGCATGCATTTCAGTGTGTCAGGTTTGGCCCTCCATCTGTACACGAATATGTTCATATGTGTGTTGGGTCATGCATTGCCTTGCCTAGATTCTCTTCCACATCACTTGTGCTATGTCATGGATTCCCCTACAGGGATCGGCAGGGTCACTCACCTCCATCTGCAGTTGATGTTGCACCCGTCTACATCTCCCCAAATCCCTCGATGGACTCCAGTTGGTCAGTTTGGCAGGAGAGTGGGGACCCCCGTCTGTGGCCGTGGCCTCCCTCCTGTTGCTTGCCAGGATATTACGGACCCTGAGGCGTAGGTCATCCCACCTCTTCCTGCAAACCGCTCGTACCACAGTGCCGGTAATTATCCCGTACTTAACGCGCTACTCGTAATGAGGCCCATTGTGTTGACTTTGGGTGATGTTTTTGTGATAGATCTGCACAAGTATGCCCTGGAAAGACACATTGATGGCAACTTGAATTTGGAAGGAGTGGACGCATTGTGGAGCGCTGTTTATGAGTGCAGTTTCGCCGACATGCATGCACTTTGCAGAGGCCTGGCCACTTTGCCTCCTGTTGATGTTATCGTCATCCACTACGTCGGCATGCATATGGGTTGCGGCCTTGTTTACGTTTGTTCCATCGACTGAAAAGATTGCTAAATGTAGGGAAGAGGTTTTTTTTCACTGCAATGTTGCTTTTCTCATCCATAACACCACGAAGATTATGGGAGAATGCTCCTGGATGTTGGTCGGAGCCAGATGCAGGAAGGTGTCCCATCAACAGAAGCATGTATACTTTTTTGTCCACTGGTGGAATGTCCTTCTGCAACAATGACCTCATTAGTTGTGGAAATGCAGAATTTTTCCAAGCAAATGGCATTTTGTTGTCGCCCATTGGTAAAGCTGTTTTGTTTGCCCGTCTACAAGATGTGGCAAAGAGTTTACTGTAACAATGTCCGCACAAGAAAACACAAAATCAAATAAAACCCAAAACAATCTAAAAAAAAGGCCCTTACATCCAACTCCCCTACCATGGTTGCACATTATTCCCCCACGCCCGCACGCAGCGCAAAAGCCACATCCGGGGATTTTGAGGATGGCGGCCATGTAAATGGGACTGTGGGGATTGTCCAATCAGGTGTTCAGGGTGTGCAGCAATAGGAAGAAGGACTCCTCCTGCTTTACTAGTGTGCAGCAATGCAGTACTTGAGGAAGTGCACGTGCCACATTCTTCACTTCTCAGCATGCTGGCCAATGGAAATGGGACTGAGTGATTGTCCAATCAGGTGCTCAGAGTGTGCGTCACAGGAAAAGCGCAGCAGTACATTCTCCATTACTATGTGTACTGAGGGTAGTAGGCACAGATGGAGAGACACACTGTCTTGATAGTCGGTGATGCCTTTGTGGAAGATCTGTTCCAGTATGCCATTCGCTAAAGGCTTTTATGGCAATTTTGATTTGGAGAGAGTGGAGGCTTTGTGGTGCTGTGGCGATGTGTGCAGTTTCAGCGATGTGCTTGCAATATGTCGATGAGTGGCCACTTTAGCTACTGTACATAGTGTGGTTGTGCACTATGGAGTGTTGCATTTGGGTTCCATGCCTTGTTCCCGTCTGTACCGTCAACTGAAGAACATGATGAAAGTTGTGAAGTGCATTTTTCCAACTGCCAAGGTGCTTTTCTCATGTATATGAGCAAGAATAGTATGGGCCTATTTCAATGATTGCTGTCGCCAGGCAGAGGTCGGAAGGGGTGTCATCAACAGAAATGTTGAGTTTTTCCAAACAAATGGCATTTTGTTGTCGCCCATTTGTAATGCAGTTTTATTTGCCCGTCTACAGGATGCGGTGAAAAGTTTACTGTGTAATGTGAGCAGAAGAAAACACAAAATCAAATAAAAACAGAAGCAAGGTATTTCTCAGGAAGTATCTAAAAAAAATAAAAAAAAAAAAAACGCTTTTCAGAGCCGCCCTTTAAAACGAAATCCTGCTACCCTGGTTGCACTTTATTCCCCCACTCCCGCATGCAGCATGAAAGCCACATCCAGGGACTTTCAGGATGGCGGCCATGGAAATGGGACTGTGGAGGCAGAAGGATTGCACAACAACATTTCTGGGCGTGGTGCGTACGCAGAGGACTGATATACAGAACTGATACTGTTAGATGGAGAGCTCTTCAATGATATTGGTGGAAGCGTGTACAACTTTTTAAGAGTACGCAATGACGGCGTGCTGCAAAGAAGAAAGTGGAAAGGGAAGAAGGAATGATTCTGCTTCATTGGGACACAGGCCTCGCCGTCCTTGGGGAAGCGCATCCGCGCATACTCCTGTTTTCAGAATGCTACCCATGAGATAGAGAGAATGGGGACTATTGGTCCTGCGGGCGTGGGTCACAGCAGGGGTCATTGATAATTTTCTCCATTACTGTGCGTACTCAGCTGGACTGACATTGCTGCTATTAGTTGCAAATGCACTGTAGCACAGCAGATTTGGTGCATCACCACTTACAGGGTAAACCTATGTGGCCGGCTACTCTGTTCTGAAAAGCTGAAAACAGATTGCGGAACAGCTCTGGCTGTTCCCTTTTATAGGGTTAATGTGGAGAACTTACACCCAGAAAACAGGCCTACATTGTTCAAAAACATACATACATGTGCAACGGCACATTGTGGTGTGTTTGTAAGCATGTACTTTCCTAAAAACACTCTGTACATTGCTGAACCCTGTAATTTGCCACTGTTCGACTGTCCGGCTCGTGTCCCCTCAATAAGGGCCCACATGCAGCGTGGGTGCGGTCGCATGGTGATGTTGCCACTGTTCTCCTTTGGGATGGCAGTTCACTGGATGTGTTTTGGGCAGAATATGTTGTGCGCATGTGCATGGGTGTCCTATGCACACCGTTGCCACTGCTCTACCGACTAATAGTTTGCCACACGTGCTCGAACACTTTGGGAGATGCTGGCTATTTATAGGGTACAGTAGGTGGGATGTTTATTTGTATAGCTACCTGTAGGACATGGGTGGCCGCTTTGACCTAATTAACATTCCTTTGCATATGCTGCACAGTGCTGAGGTTACCAGGACACAGAGGAACACATACACATGCGTGTACTTGCACAACAAACAAACGTCCGCTCCCACACGCATTGATAGTTGGTGGACAACATGTGGACATGCAGAGCCTGCTGGCGTCGTACGGATGCCTCCATTGTTGTTGAGGATAGGCCAGCACCTACCTTTTTCTTAATTGCGGTCATTGCAACAAGGACTGTGTGCAGCTGAGTCAGAACGGCATTTCAGGAACAGAACAATACCACACATATACTCAGCAACATTTTCATTATTAACTTTTACTTGTACACATTCATACACACCATTAGGAAAGGGAAGGGGTAGCAGAAGTGGATACTTATTGTGGGGAAATGTGAATTGTGAGGGGAGGAAGAGATTGATGTAACGGCTCCCATCCCACAGATTTTGAAGGGATGACGGGCTTTGACATGGGGAAGGACTACACGTGCAGGTGTTCCAGTGCATTTTCATTTTGTCCAAAATATATTGGTGTACGCAATCTTTAAGGTGGCACATTTTTTCCCCAATTTGTCCACTTTGGCTTACAGGCTGTCCATTTTTCTATGCACAGAGTTTCTTTTCTTTCCTATACGTCTAGGCTGTTGTGGAAGGGCTGCCGCTTGTACTGCCTTGCTTTCCTTTCCAATATGTTCTTTTATGGAAAAGACTATGTGTTTGGTGTACATGCAGCAACATACATTACATAATTTATGGTTCACACTACTGTGAGTACCAATGGGGTTATGATATTAAGTCATTGCGTCATGAGGGACATTTTCTTCCTGACACTCTAAGGTGCTTGCCATTGCTGCGTTACAACAACAACACTTTATGCTGCTGTAATATTGTGTACTGCAGCACCTACCTTTGCAATGATTAGACACAGTTTAGTGTCCTTACTACATTGTAGTGATGTTCTGGTCTTAGAACTTTCCAGTCCTTACTCTGGCCGTTCGTTTGTTGTTCCTATTTACAGTAGCAGTGCAGTAAGATTGTTGAATGCAGACTCACTTCTGTTGTTGATGCATTCTGTTATGGTGTAATCCCTATGCCTCTGTCCTGTTAATTGGCACTGGAACTGCCTTGCCCTGTGTGATGAGAATTGGGGGTTTAAAAATATCTTGACATTGTTCTGAATGTTTGCAATTTTGGAAGGTGAAGGTGACCGCGTAGAACCGTGCTTATTCTGTTTGTTAAAATGATAGCTGTTGTTAAAGGTGAAGGCACTAAGAGGTGCACCTTGCCATTTTGACAGCAGAGGAAAACCTAACACTGATGAATTGTATCAGCTGAGTATGGAAACATAACTAAGCATTTTTTGTGTATAGATGGGGCATGGGGCGCATGCACCAGTGCAAAGTTTCTGTAATGTAGCCCTTGGTGTGATAGGGAGACGTTACTATCTCAAACAAAAGGGTGCCCCAGTCACCCACCAAAGCTGACTGAGATTGATGTTTGAAATTCATCAAGTTCGACTCAGAAGATACAGGTGGTAGCCTTTGATTAGTGAAAGGTCAAAAATTCTGCTTAACAATTATTTGGAAAGTAGAAATAAAACAAAGCATTTGCTAACAATTAAAGCTCTGACGCTTAAAGTAATGTTTGCCCTTTACAATGAGCCCAACAATCCTGTCATTTCATATACCTGAAGTAAGAAGATGGACCACCAATGATCACTAGGTGATGAAGACAGACGTTGTGGAGAACGTTTTCTGGAAAACAGTGATAAAGTCACCATATAGATTGACATGCCTTACTTGTTATTTTACCCTATAAATATGAATTTTAATCTCATAAACATACGATTTTAAACATTGTTCACCCATTCCTAATGTATACATTAGACCCGAGGGGTCTTAGCTTTCTCACAAAACTGCTTTTGAATACATGTATCCATAATCCTTAAAAGTGTGGTGTTTGGCTAACAATAAAAGCCAGTTTTCCCAAAGCACTGCTGACAGTATATAGTAAAAAACTGCTCACAACCCCACAGAAGAGGCATGTGGACCTTAATTCTCCAAAGGAGCATCCAACTAGTCCCTCAGGATGCCCACATGTTTTCTGGGTGCTCACCAGGGTGCATGTCTTGCAATGGGTTGCCCACTGCTCCAGATCTCATTTCAATCTCGAGCTGGACTTCCAGGCTTGTGATGATTCGAGGAGCCAATAAAGGGCCTTTACCTCCAGAGAAACAGTTTAAGCAGCCAATCACAAGCCCTGACTCTACAAGAGGAAGTATATGGTACTAAAATACATCCAGGGAGGGAGGTCCTGGTGCATCGTGGATTCTTCTAGGCTAGTGGAAGGAGGTTGAACAGAGCGAGCGCGCAAATGTAGGAGAGACTAGTGATATGAGAGGTTTGTAGTGAGGGATACCCCTTTGTGTCTTTTTGTTTCCCTTTGTGGAGTGCTCCTTTTCTTTTGATCCTTTCTTTGCCCTTAGGTTCCCCTAAAAGCATTTCCAAATATGAAATCGTGTCCTCTTTGCTCTACTTTACCCTAAAAATCAAATACAATGTATTGGCTTCTATTTCCTGTTCTGTAATGCACTAGTTTTTATCTCATTCTGGACCCATTGTCTCTTTGCTCCCATCACCAACGTTGTATAGTGTTTTGTGTCCTGGTTTGTATTGCATTAGAACATTTGAAGTTGTTTCAAGATGTGTGTGGTCAACGCTGGTAAAATGCAATGGAGTTTAAGGCTGTTGAGTTGGCAGTAGAGGTGCCGTGCGGGAGAACATTCTGCACGCTCTAGGAACAGAGAACTTGGATGCAATAGACAGATGTTGACAATAGGTAGCCGGTGCAGGGCTGAGTACAAAATCAAGAAGGGCTGCCTTGTATTGTATATACCTTTCATATGGCAGAGGATGGTATTAACGTTGAATTTCTTATTTTCTGGTTAAATGGGCAAAAGATCAAAAAGCGCTGGATTTGCAAATGTAAAGAGATGGGCAAGTGTGACAGCTTCAGAGTAAACTATTACTGTCACACTTGCATTTCTATTCCCCAAACAGAAATAGGATCAACATGTTTGTTGTTGTTCACATTTCACAGTGATTGGCCCTTTTTGGGAGTTTGGAGCCTGTCATAGAGTGGCGAAAGTTTGAGAAGCGGGCCATTGTATGCGCTACTTTGTGAGGAGAAATGTATACTGTTGGCAGCCTGGCGGTGCCGTGTCTGTCAATTTCTCTTTGTTTCTGTCGGGAAAGGGGCCAGGGGCAGGTGATCAGAGAGTGTTATTAGTGGTGCTTTTGCCTTAGCCTTTCAGCGCCATGCATATGTGAAGAGTGCCATCGGCAGTGGGTTCTGTGAGAAACATCGTACTCTCAACCCACCCGCAATGTCTACACAGCTGTATCTAGCTGCCTAGTGTCAGGGTTTTTGTTCTTTTTGGTTCAGGAATACTGACCTGCGGCACTGATGGGACCTCCGCTGCACAGAAGGGCCCATGTGCAGTCCATGAAAAAAGGGGTGAGGGACTCGGTGAGCCACGGAGGTGTAGATGGGGTTTTTGATTTCTTGGCACCTTATTCTGCCTCCTTATATTTCAAGACAGGTAGGGAGTGTAATTGTTGTGTTTTTTTGTGTCAGGAAAAGTGCTCCTTGAGGAACGCCTCAAGAATATAGTTAATTGAACAAAACCCTGTTAGACCCCAGAGGCCTGGTCTGCGTAATGCACGTGGCGACATGGCAAGTAGCGAAACCTACCCTACCCGCACTGTGAGCCGTTGTGTTCTCCTTAGGGATCTTTTCCCTTAGTATATTGGAGCACTGTCTGGTTGGTCTCTGTCCTGTGTGTTGTGTGTATTGTGGTAGTCTGCAGCTACCCATAGTTATAAGGGGCTTGGTGTTGCCTATTGTGATTACCAGGTGAAGGGAGGCCAGTACTCCTAATGTGGCACAGCATACATTACGAGTTGTATGGTGACAGCAAGGGTAACCAGGGGACACGCTATTTATGTATTTATCAAATTTGAATGAACTCATGCCCAACACCCTTTCTCCAAGAGTACCGACTTGATGCTATGTAATTATTTATTTATCAAATGTGAATGTACTTATGCCCAACAACCATCCACCCAAAGTACTAAATTGATATTGTTTAATCATGTATTATCTACAGCAATGGAATGATGTCAATTACTCAGGTATTCATTTCATGTATGAATTGAGAGTGCACCCTCTAGGGGCACCGTGCTGTAATATTACACATGTGATACAGAGATTCTGTTACACAAATTCAGTTATATAAACAAAAGCTGACCAAGTTTATCAAATGGAACAAGACTGTGTCTGTGTGTTTAATCAGGTGTACCAGTACAACAGCCAGTCACCAGGACTGACCTACCCTAGGAGAGGGCCAAATTCCCTTCAGGGCATGCTGCATATACGGAGGACTGCCATAGGCCTTCATGTAACAGTTCCTAAATCATCCCACTGAGTTTACATTTGCACATCAGTGCATTAAGGTGTAAGTATCCCATGCTCCGGTCTCCTACAGGTTGCTACTCACCCCGTCACACAGAATCAAAGGGAGAAACACCTTACATATAGAACGTGCTAATATCCTCCAGTCGCTGGACGGATTGGCCACACACTATCTAAACCCAAGCCTCCTAATACGTGGTCCACTACATCGTCACTTTCGAATCCAGGTACGGGATTGGTGGTTTATACTAATTTATACATGGATGAATCAAGACTGCCACGGGATGTGCACCCCTCCATTCCAGATGCGGTTAAAGTAAACTGGTGAAGCCAGCTCTGCTTTCCATAAGACAATAGGCCTTCTCATTATATCAGACACTACGGCGTACACTAACTGCCTCCCCAAACTTGTACTAAATGTATTGGCATCATACCTGCTCCTCGTTTCCCAAATCATGGGACGTTCCAGCGAGCCTCCACCCTTAAAGCCTACAACCCAGGTGCCCAGTAGTGAGGTGACTGGGGCACTGCTCTTGAGTCTGAATTTCAGGAATGCATTTGTTTCACTTGGGTGCATACTTATAATTCATATTGGATGACCGCTCATTGGCGAGGGCAGTAGTGTTCTAAATCTTTGCTTAGTCTTTTGGCATCACAAAACCTCCTACTGTATTCTCACGAGTGTGTCCTTTCGAAGGGTGCATCCCCATCAGCTCACTTTCCGTTCCCCCCATGCTCAGGCCCTGCAGATGAATACAATCAGCATTTCTATCCTTCCAGCATTGCGCCTATTATTAAAAGATGCTCTGACTGTGCGCTGACTGAATGGAGGAAGTGTTGCCTGGCTTGGTTAAAGGAGGCCGGTACCAGCCTGGAAACCTTATTGTCACGACCGGACAATGTAATGTGGCTTACGATTGATGGGTGTCACAGATACAAAAATAATTTTAATTATGAATTTGATTTGAGAGCCCTTTATTGCCACCCAAAGTACTTGTGTCAATTCCCATGCTCTATAAAACACAGAGGGTTTTTCAGACTGCGTTTGAATCTCCGGAGCACTCACAAAGTCATGGCCTCAGGATTGAAACTAGGGGAGTCTGCTAAAGCAGGCCGTGTTTGTGGTACAGAAACTGAGACGTTGAGACATTTCATCACATTAAGTACAGAATTGGATGAATTGAGAAATGTGCTCTTGAAAAAGCATAAATTGTGTAAATTGTTTAGTTTTAAAATCCTTTAGAGTGACAATTTGATTAACCATTTTTTTTAAAAAAAATGTTGAACTTTTTAATATTTTTTAATATTGAAAGGTTAGGTTGTAAATCAACCATAACAAAAACAAAATAAAAAAAATAGCATTTATCTGTGCACTCTGGGTGCCTCTGACCTCGGCTTCTCTCCTGAGGGACGCAAAAGGTGATTTCTTTTTGGAGCTGAGCTATACAGAGCCACAGTTCCACATCAGGACATGCATTCTATTCTGTTCATAGTGTACCAGGCCTTGACTTCCAATATGACAACACTTCTATCTTATGAACACACTTACCTTGCGTCTACCACAGTACCTTTCTGACTCCATCTTCCATTTGTCTTGGCTCTTCCTGCACACCTAAACACTGGCACTATAATACTGCCCTTTCGATAACCTCTGCAAGGGCAACAATAGTACATGTGTTGCTCTTTCTGTCTTGTTATATGTAAGTATCTAATACGTATCAAACCTAACTAAAAACTACGCATGCACATTCTGCTGCACAAACCTCTTTCTGCTCCAACAATAGTTTGTGCCAATACGTTTTTCTCAACCTGAACATTTTAGCCTGGCTGGAATGCTGTATGTGCATTCCAACATGCAGCAGGGTAGAGGGGATTTATGTAGGGCACTTTGGGGGGCAGGGGTACATTGCCCTCCCTCTCTTGCCCTCTGATTGGTGAACCCTGAACAATTTCAAAAACATTTCAAGAAATGGACCTCAACCTCAACCCCTCCAAATTCTAATGGATTGAGTGACCCCCAAAGCAGTTTGTCTAGCACAAGTAAACTATGCATCATGTGGGCAAAGTACATTTATCCATGTAGGAATTCCCACCATACTTTGCATTCCTTTTAATGATTCAATTCTTTTTTCAAATCATGTGATTGTCTTCCTTTTTGTAGATGTTCTTTTCAAATATAAATGCTGTCAAACAAAATTCCTATTAATATGAACAGTGAAACCGTGGTTCAATTAAACTGATATAAAAGTAACTGAATAATTTGACAAGGAATTAAAAAGTGCAAACGTTATTCAAAAGTTATCCTTTTTCAGTAGCAGTTTGCAGAGAGAGCATTACATTCTAAATGGAAGCTGGTTATGCCACTCTTAAGACGCTGAACTGGCTTTTAAGGCATTTTTAAACTCAGTGTTTCTCAGACTGTATATAATGGGGTTACACAGTGGTGTGACGGCACTGTACAGCAAAGCCAGTATCTTGTTGGTCTCCATTGAATACATTGATGCCGGTCGCATGTACATAGAACAGATGAATGAATAGAATAGAATAACCACAGCCAGGTGAGAGCCACATGTGGAGAAGGTCTTGCTCCTGCCTTCCTTTGAATTGATTTTCATGATGCAGGAGATAATGTTAATGTACGATATGATGATCAACAGGTATGACATCAGTGTTAATGTAGTACCAATGATGTAGCTCGCTGTTTCAATTCTACGCGTGCTGCTGCAAGTAATCTTCATCAGGGCAGTTAAATCACAGAAGAAATGGTTGATTGTGTGGGTCTTGCAGAAGGAAAACTTAGATGCTAGGACAGTGTGTTGTAGTGGTGCAAGGAGGCCGGCAGCCCAGCTTCCAACAGCCATCCACAGGCACGCGACATTATTCATGATGGTGGTGTACCGTAACGGATTACAGATGGCCACATAGCGATCATAAGCCATGGCTGTCAGGAGATTGACTTCTATGGACAACAAGGACAACGAAAAATACACCTGCAGCAAACAATCGGTCACAGAAATGTGGGTGCCATCCTGAAAGAAGTGGGCCAGCATTTGTGGGAAAATGATTGAGGTGTAGCAGATGTCGATGAAGGACAAATTGGTGAGAAAGAAATACATGGGTGAGTGCAGCTTTGAGTTGGTATAAATTATTGCCATAATAAGAACATTTCCGACCAGAGTTAATAGATAAATTAGTAAAAATACAACAAAAAGGGGAACTTGAAACTGAGGGACGTCTGAAAACCCAACAAGCAGTAATGTTTCTGTTGAGTTGAGATATTCTGCTCTCATTGTACCGTGACTTGAGGATAAGCTGAAAAGAAAAGAAAATAAATGTTAAAAGAATGTTGAAACAATTAGTGGTTGAGAGCTTAAAAATGGGGTGATTCAGAACAATGATCCTGGCTGAAAGTTGGGGAATGGTGCTGACGCACAGTGATACAATGCATGATACACCTGATGCAGGGCTCTCAAGATCCCCTGCTCCCTGCGTGAGAAGACAATCTAGTGTTAGAATTCTGGGAATCATATATTCAAAATAGGTAAGACAAAACTAAGTGTCCCAGAATTAAAAATGAAAAACAGCAGATACAGAATTGGATGACTTTGGCAGACATGGAATTGGGAAACTTGAAAGCTCAGCCTGGTGCAGATCTCTAATCGAAACATGGAATGTATCACAAATTAAAGTCGGGCATGCGATAAAAGGATTGCAAGTATTATGGATATATTCCAGAAAAGCAAAGTTATTATTTGAAAATCATAAAGAATTTAGAGGTGCAACAAAAGCAATGTTATGCTTAGTTTGTGGCAGAAGTAAAGTGGTATAAGAGAGCAGAATCTCTCAGTGTAATTATAGTTCATATTTGCATTTCCATTTTTTAATGAAATGTTAGTAAAATAGATTTGTGGAGTGACATATCCACCTCAGAAATGTGTGTGTGACCTGAAAGTCAAGATCTGAGTCCAGGTCATTTCATCTTCATAGATCACTCAGTGGGGCTGAATTAATAACACCTCTTATAGCATCACTTTGAAGCCTTGAGCACAACATTGCCAGTTATTACAGTCTTTAATTTGTGTATATCGTGATGCTGGTTTACGTCAAACCATACACAAATACATTTCCACACAATACATTTAACATCAGAAATCTCACTAAAGCCAGTCTTTAAATACCAACATTGCGACACATTTACACATTCATTATAAACACTTTAACAAAAGGGGGAGGAGAAAAAGAGTAAAATCAAACAATCCCCCGTAAGTAAATTCATTCAGTGGGTGTGTAAATAGTATTATATTAATATTACTATTATTAAAATCATTATTATTATTATTATTATTATTATTATTTTTCCATTCTGACTACAGATTGTGCAAGGATGGTGCATCTAAAATGTGTGTGCTCCTAAAAGATGTGACTGACATGCTGCACGCAAAGGGCTTTTAGATACAGAACAGACACAATGTACCAAATGGAAAATGGGAAAATGTACTCATTTATATCATGCTGCACATTAGTTCTTCAAGTGTGTGCAAGTCAGAATTGAAAAAGAAAACACACAACTCACCCACACCAGGTCACAGAGGTAAGAGGAGAAGAACCCAAAAACATTGGCCGATGTGCCTGAAAAGAGAGTCAATGTGAACAGAAAGTAATCCATTTTGGACTAAAACATACAGATTCTTAGGGAAAATGTGAGATTAGACAGGAAATTGCAGATCCATGCAAGACCAGCATCTACAGATCATATTCCTGGAAGACTCATGTAATAAATAATATGAAGTATTGATAGATGTATTTGGGAAAAACAAAGATATGGGGAATTCACAGCACATTTAGAAAGACACAGTGGGTCAAGGAGTAGGCTGGAACGAGTTCCCCAGTGAACTGGTTCAAGGCAGGGGTCTGCAACCTGCAGTTGTTTCACATTTCTGTTTTTTAGGTTTATTGGTTTAAAACCATTTACTCAATTAAATAAACAGCTTTAAAATAAAAAGAAAAAAAAGAAAAATACCATTAATTATCAGTACAGTACTATGTATACAACTCGATTCCTAAAAACACCAGATAGAAAATGCTCATAACATAGACATATTTCATCAATTGCCAAATCACAATTAGTTAATATGACAATTAAAATAATAAAAAGTAGAAATTCATTTCCTCTGTTTTTCTACAGTTAAAATTCCACCTAAAATCATTCTAAATCTTATAAAATTGGATATTGCCATGTGAGTTTTCCAAATCATTTGCAAGACATAAAAGGTAGCCAAGATCAATTTCTCATTATCACCTGTGAATATATGAAACCAAAATTGATAATTTTGTATATTGCCAATATCTGTTACAAAATTATAATAGCCTCGGGGATATGTCTCTCGCAGCATAGGGCATGACGTAAGGAGATGTCACATAGATTTTTTTTTTTTCCATGACAGCTACGCCACAGCCCAGCCTCATGTGGAACGTTGATTCAGGAACCCCAGCGTTCATATTTAGGCAGTTGGCTAATTTGTAAACTCATTAAAAAGTGGCACGTTTTTGAGTTTCATACTTAGTAAAAATATTTAGGGAACTCTAATGGTAAAACCTTGCCTTATATAGTGTCTGAAGGACACCTTGCAGGATAAATGTTCAATGTTCTTTAGGCGATCCCAGATTTCAGTTTTCATGTAATCTCCTTGGTGTCTAAATTTACATTAGCTGGGTTATGTGCCGAGAATCCAATATCTGACTGGAATTTAGCAACATCATGCAGCAGTATTCCATAACTTTGTATGGACGCTCAGAGTTAAACATTAGATGGGCTCCAAAGTAAAGATTCAACCATGCATCAGGGGCCACCCCATCCCCAATAGGAGACACCCCACTAAAATATGCTCTGGTTAACTCACGCTCCTTGCTAGCACACTCGCTGGATGTGCACAACCTCATCACCCAGGAGAATCTAGATCTTCTCTTCCTTTGCGAGATATGGCTTAAAGAATCCTCTGGCCCATCCCTATCCCTGGCCATCCCATCAGACGAATTGATGGAGAGCTGGGTCATAACTCTGACTACCTCCTACTTAAACTAAGGCTTATGCCTGACTGCACCTTCAGCTTCCATGTTGTCTACCACTCGCCGGGCCCTACCTCTGACTTCCACGACTCTCTTATTGACTCTCTTATTCAAGCTCTTTCAGATAACCTCAAAACTCCTCTAAATTTAGGTCTTAATGACCCTAAAGATGTCAACTCCTCAGCCCTTCAGAAAGCCCTATCTGCCCAGCTCAGGTCATCAAAGACTGTGCCTCCTCCCTGACCCCTCTTATCACTGCCTTCATTAACACCTCCTTCCAGTCTGGACATGTTCCATATGGACTTAAGCAAGCCTGGGTTAGACCACTCCTAAAAAAAAACCTCCCTCGACGCATCGATCCCATAGAAGTACAGGCCAATCACCACAGCGCCGTTTTTGCTAAAGATTCTGGACGAAGCAGCTTACCTGCAATCGAGGACAATCACCTTCTTGGTTTCGAGCAGTCTGGTTTCCGGCCCAGGCATGGCACAGAAACAGCTCTGCTTGACTTAAAAAATCAAATGGATGACCTAAGAGACATAGACAAACCTGCGCTACTTCTGCTTCTGGACCGCTCCACTGCCTTTGATCTGGTGGATCACAAGACCCTATGCCATCACCTCTCCACTGCAGCCAACTTCTCCCAGAGGGCATGTGCTCGGATAACGTCCTTCCTACAGGAAAGAGTGATGAAGGTTTTCTCGGAATCTTCTTGTGCCAACCCTAGTCTCATCAAGTGTGGGGTCCCACAGGGTTCTTGCATAGCTCCCACCCTCTATAACCTCTTTACGAGGCCCCTGTTCAAGATCCTTGATGCACTGGGCATCTCATACACAAACTATCTGGATGACACTCAGGTGCTCATCCCACTCTCGGGTGATTACTTATCTGACCGTAACACCCTCAACTCCATCTACTCAATGATCCAATCCTGGATGGCAGAAAACTGGTTATGCCTCAACAGTGAGAAGACTGAACTTCTGCTAATTGTTTCCCCTTCCACCCTGGGTAAACTGGATGAACAATACCGCTCCTTCACAGTTCATAACATCCCTACTGCTGTCTCCAAATCCATAAAAACATTGAACCTGATCTATCCATGAATAGACAGGTTAATGCAATAGCCTGCACTTCGGCTTACCACTCCAAACTTGTCACTGCAACTAGACCCTTCCTATCCCAACCTAATTGCCTCACCATTGCTAGGGCGATAATTGGGTCAAGGCTTGACTACTGCAATGCCCTCTTTGCTGGCACCTCCCAAAAAAATGTGACCAAACTTCAATGAGCACAGAACAATGCCCTTAGGGCTGCAACTGGCATCCCCCGACGTGATCACATTTCCGATGTAAGGAGGAAAGTGCACTTGCTCCCTGTTAAGGAAAGAATTACCTTCAAGACACTAGCATTGACGCACAAATGCCTTCACCGTCTTGCCCCTCCCTACCTAGCTCAAAGGATCTCCCTTCACACCCAGAGCTGCCTATACTCACAGAATCACTGTCCCCCCTCGACCGCAGAGTGCGGGAGGGCGGTACCAGCTTCCCTAGCATGTCGGCCACCTGTTGGAACTCCCTCCCCCCCTTTCATTAGGATGATTGATTCCCATGCAAGCTTCAGGAAAGCTATCAAAACCAGGCTCCATGTGTGACTATACACATGTTCTATATGCTGCTTCTGTTTAACCTGTAACTGCAACTAAGCTCTCTGTACCAAGCTTTCTCTGTTATGGCCGCATTTGTGTAACCTTGAATCAAGCCTTCTTAAGTTTTCCTGATAGCGCCTCGATGCCCGTGGGCTGCTGTGCGCTCTACAAATACAAAATTAAATGAATAAATAAAGAAGGTGGACCACCAAGGCACAATTTGATCCTCCAACATTGTAAATTGTCACTAGGTGATGAATAGAGATATTGTGGAGAAGAACATGTACTGGAAAACAGTGATAATGTCACCATATAGATTGAAATGCCTTACTTGTTAATTTACCCTATAAATATGAATTTTAATCTCTTAAACCCTATGATTTTAAACACTGTTTAATCATTCTTAGTGTATACATTAGAACAGAGGGGTCATAGCTTTGTCACAAACCTGCTTTGAATACATGTCTCCATAATCCTTAAAAGTGTGCTCTTTGGCTAACAAAAAACGTCAGTGCTCTCAAACACTGCTGACAGCATACAGTAAAAATCATAAACAAAGCCTGTGGGCCCATTAATTCTCCAAAGGAACATCCAACTAGTCCCACAGGATGCCCACATGTTTTCTGGGTGCTCACCAGGGTGCATGTCTTGTAATGGGTTGCCCACTGCTCCAGATCTCACTTCAATCTCGAGATGGACTTCCGGGCTTGTGATGATTCGAGGAGCCAATAAAGGGCCTTTACCTCCAGAGAAACAGTTTGAGCAGCCAATCAGAAGCCCTGACTCTACAAGAGGAAGTATATGGTACTAAAATACATCCAGGGAGTGAGGTCCTGGTGCGTCGTGGATTCTGCTAGGCTAGTTGAAGGAGGTTGAACAGAGCAAGCACTCACATGTAGGAGAGAATAGTGATATGAGAGGTTTTTAGTGTGGGATACCATTGTGTGTATTTTTGTTCCCTTTTGTGGAGTGCTCCTTTTCTATAGATCCTTTATTTGCCCTTAGGTTCCCCTAAAAGCATTTCCAAATATGAAATTTTGTTCTCTTTTTACCATTTTACCCTAAAAATCATAAAAAAATTAATTGGCTTTTCCTTAGCCATTTTCTTCAATATAAAATATCCCTTTTCCTCTTTTCCATTTCCTCTTCTGTAAAGCACTAGTTCTTATCTCATTCTGGACCCATTGTCTCTTTGCTCCAATCAACAATGTTGTTTAGTGTTTTGTGTCTAGGTTTGTATTGCAATAGAACATTTGAAGTTGTTTCAAGATGTGTGTGGTCACCGCTGGTAAAATGCAAGGAAGTTTAAGGCTGTTGAGTTGGCAGTGGAGGTGTTGTGCGGGAGAACATTCTGCACGCTCTAGGAACAGAGAACTTGGATATAATAGACAGATGTTGACAATAGGGAACGGGTGCAGGGCTGAGTACAAAATCAAGAAGGTCTGCCTTGTATTGTATATACATTTTCATATGGCAGAGGATGGTAGTAACTTGTAATTTATTATTTTCTGGTTAAATGGGCAAAAGAACAGAAAGCACCATATTCTTAAATATAAAGAGATGTGCAAGTGGGACCGCTTCAGATTACACTATTGCTGTCACACTTGCATTTCTATTCCCCAAACAGGAATAGGATCAACATGTTTATTGTTATTCACATTTCACAGTGATTGGCCCTTTGTGAGCCTTTATGTTAGGAGGCCGGACAGCTCATCATTTGTTCTGCTACACATCCCTCAGGAAAAGCACAGGTAATCTATGAGTATAAGGTGACCCGCGCATTACTTGAATGCAACAAAAGCACATCCGGATTGCGTTTTTAAATGGTGTCGGTTTTTGAGGCTATGCCTCAAAATGAGAGAGTATCTCTATTGCTTGCGGACAGAAGGAAATCTGCAATCCTGGGTTTCTATGGCTCTCCTTGGATGTTGAACCATAATAGAAGCAGTACATTAAACTGGACACAATTCATCTGCATTCTCTGTGAGCATAACATTGTCTGTTGCGGTCATGATTGCATTGCATGTCTAAAGGGCACCAACTGTACAAAAACCCTTCTCTTTTCGACAGCTTCATATGAATTATAAGGTGACTTTGCGGTTTAGGTCCTGATTACCTCAAGGAAAGGATCCCACCATCCCTCAAAATCAAACATACACGATCTCCTGGTCATCTGCTCCTAACAGTCCCTACACGCGGATGCACCGACCGAGGTGGCAGCATCGTCTCTCTGGCAGCCACAACTCAAAGGAGCAGATCCCTTTCATGAGTCACACATCGCCCTTTTTGCTCTAGATGGAAGTCATTTTAAAGCACTGTCCTACCTTCAATCAAGGAAGATGTACCTCATCCTCTGTGGTGTCACTTCCACTCTCTCCTGCAATGCCTGCTGTTGACGTCTCCTGATCCTCTTAGCATTTGTGTTGATAGGTCTAGAAAAGATCTGGGGCTATGGTGGCATTGGAACTGTTAGGACACATGGCTAACTAGCATTTCGGTTGTAGCCCCTGAGCTTCTATCATGGGCTACAACCAAAAAACCAAGGGATACCTCCCCTCTGCCTCCCAAGCAACGCCTCTTCCTCTTAGTGTCAACTAACAATTGATTTTGGGAAGTAATGAAATGACTCAAAACATTCATACATAAGTGTAACGTGTGCCTCTGGGAGCACCTGGAGATCTTTCAGAGCTGGTGTATTCTGGTGTTTGCCACATTCTGCATGATGTGTAGCTCTTGCATCGCCTTCGTTGGGCCCGCTGTGTAGAGTAGGGTGTCATTGTCTAGTCTGGTCAATAGCCAGGCTCTGGCGAGTTCTACTCTGTGTTTCTGGCGTAGCAGTGATTGAACTCTTTTCAGCATCATGATTTGGAGGCAGGGGTTTTGAGATATGGTTGAGACCTGATGAGAGCTTGAGAGCTTCTTCTTCTAAGTACTCTTTTTGCCCTGATCATTTTCTGGTTTGCTGGATTTTGCATTCAATTAATTAATTATGAAGTGGACAACTTAGTATGTGACTGTTCAGGTTAACTAAGGGCACACCCTACATTTACATAGGGGGCTACAGGCAGGTACGTGTGTAGAACAATCTTGCACCCTCTCAGTGATTCAGAGAATTTTCATGTGAGTCTCAAAAGGATGGGCATGCACTGTTAGGAGGAGACCGAGTACCACCTTCTGAGTGAACCCTTGTCTCTACCTCAAAACTCTGTCATTCTCCTGGATACCCACCATCTGGGGTACCCTTATAAATCCTGCCAGATGTTATCAAAAATTTGCCATCAACACTCACAACACACACTCCAATAAACACAGTCACAATGCAGTGGTTTTCAACTCTGTCAATCCGTCAAAATCCACCCCCACTCCAACCTTCCCTCAAGTCCCAATGATCAACTTCAAGATCTACCCTCACTTGGCTACAGCAGCTCCCTGAACATTGGTGCGCAGGTGCCGCCATTGGTCACACTGGGAGGGTACACAGAATTGTCTTCAATGAAAACGCTGCCCTGACCACCGTCACCCTACCATGACCCAGTCATATGAGGCATCCAGGCCAACACTACATCCTTCTGCTTTCTATCTCTTGCTTGGATTCTGCATGGTTCCAAATCAGTGTGTTGCCTGAATCAGTTTGCGGAAATGGATACATACAATATATTGGTGATGCTGTAACTAAATTCTCCTTTCTTTCTTACCTCCCGTTAGGACTTTCTTCTCTATTTAACAGTTACTCTTCATTACGAGTACCGCAGTGCAGTAAAAAACTGAGGTAACGTGGTGGTAATTCCTTTACTGCCCCATTTTCACATCACCATTTTAAAGGTTCGGATAGGAGAAGTGAGATCTTCCTCTAACAAAAAGTTGGAGGGAAATCAACCATTTTACCACCACCTATCAGCACAATTGGTGGATTACCGACAGTGGAATTATCGCCAGTGGTAATTCTGCTGAAATACTCATGGAGTCTGTTGGAAAGGGGGCAGCCCCGCCCTATCCTCCTAGGTGCTTTAGAGTGAGGCATTTGAAGCACTATGATGGGCCAGGGGAGATGCGGGATGGTGAGAAGACCACCTCCGAGTACGAAAGTACCCCACTCCAATATAATCAAGTATCGTCATTGTAGGGTGCGATCAGCATTGCTAATTTGTGTAGATATTAGTAACCATAGGTAGAAAGGCGGTGAATGAGGCATCGCATACACTAGGCCCAAATTGAGAGACAATGGCAATCGCCAGCTATGCTCGAGCTCCCATGAGGACAGTCCACACCCCCAATCACCACAACGTCTATTCATTGTCCTTACAGTGTTGCAAAGATTTTCGAGAAGAATCTACCCTACGAGGATGTCATCACAGACTGGTGGCTGATGTGCATGTCATCTCATGCCCGATCAGCATATTCACTTTGTACCCCTTTTTGTAGGGTTTCTTTAGATCCGGTCCCCCACCACATCTTGTGACTGTGACCTGGCGGCTACCTATATTTAGGTAAGCTTTTCTCTGATGTACAATACTCAGTGCCTTTAATAATAGAATAGGGACACACTAAGCTCTTCCATTCCTTTTTCCTCTTTCTCCCAATAGGCGTCTATTATGACTCCGAGTTTGAAGGCACTGCAGGTCTCTTGACTCTAACTTTCATGCCTGTGGTTCAACTGACACTCCACAGGTAAGCCATGTCCACCTGTCTCAAGGGGTACATAGGGTGATTAAATCACGTGTTACTAAATTATCCTCTCAGCACCTCCCTTACTGTACTTCATTCATTTTCACAGTACTCTCCGAACACCAGGAGGACACAGTCTTCGTTGTCCTGATGAAGGTCATAAGAAGAATGTGGCTTGCATAGCCCCCACATAAGGCCGAAACACTGTGGTGTAGACAATCACTCTCGAATCACAGTGTCACAAATGTTTTTTCACTGTATCTAATTGTTATTCATTATATGTACGCATTGCACATGTTCATGTGATATGACCCCTGTTGTTTTCATTTATACTGACATCAGAATCCCCATTATGTTGACTGTATATATTTATGTGCAAGGTATCTAACTTGCTTATGTTTATTGTGCATTTTATGTTGCCTTAGATGCACTTATTGGTGTTCATTATTATACTGAAATTAACAAGCAAGTATATGATACAAATCAACAATATTACAAAAATCCAGGTGTTGTACTCAAAGTCTTTTGTGAACTGAAAATGAGCAATACGGGGGGATGCTGGTTCTACTGACCCGTTCACTTGTATGTTGATAATCATAGAGCCCTCCTAGGCAGAATAGGGTCATCCCCAGGAGCCCTTGTTCATAATTATTGTAGCACCTCCTCCTCCTTGGCCTCCATACAGTAGCCCAGAGCACCTGACATGGGGAATAACTTAAGGGTCCCCACAGCTCCGAGTCAAGGGGGGCCGGTCACATTACTGCATGAATAACACAGGTGCTAACGGTAATTTCCTTTTGGTGGTATTTCCAGACGAAATACTTCCAAACATTTAGTGACACCCCCCCTTAATGGGGCACAGGCCGCATCTTCCCCCAATCAGAAAAGTGCTCCCTATAGAGTAGTAGTGTGGCAAAATCAGTTAACCACTCCTTCCCAATCCCCATAAGCCAATAAACCAATAAAACGACTTGGGAATGGGAAGGAAGTATCATGTCATCTCATTGGCCACATACTTTCAAACGTTGTGAACTGTGCTCTGGCATCATACATGTACTTTTCTCCAAGTGACTTAGTAACAGCATTTCTGTCCCTGAGTGGCGGATATAGACGCTTGGAAGGATATTGGCGGATCACAACAAATTAGCCACATATTTCGGCGTCACCTTTTGTTTTTGCATTGGTTATTCAAAATGTAGCAAATGAGATGCAAGTTCCTAATACACATAGGTTCTGATTGTAATCCCTCCCTACTTACCTCTGGGAGAAGAAAAACAAACAGCCACACCCCATCTATCAGAACCCCAAAACGGAGCTCATCTGGATCGCCTCAAAAACAGATTTAATCAGTTGTGACGGAGGTGTGCACGGGGCTTCTCTGACCACAACCCACTCCAGAAGAGACAGGAGAAGAGCAGTGTTCAAAAAGTATTGGTGAATGTCAGGTGTGAACACACTGGAAGGCAATCCTGCAACATTAGGGTGGGCCGTTGTGCTCACGCAAGAACACATCTTTCTCCAGGCTACCTCTTCATTGGTCTGGCTAGCTAAGAGCCAAGCGTATTATAGAAGTGATATTCCCCTGGCACATGATTCCCAAGGCTGGCCGTGGAATGTTTGAACGTTGCCACAGCTGCAGAATTACATAATTAAATGTTACCTATTCATTAAAATGGGTGCATCTTGTCCGCTTGAGTGAAACTTCTTTTCCCAGAAGTAGGTTAAAGCAAATAACATCACGGTTGTAGTCTGATGATGCTCATTAAGGATCTTAAATTGGTTCCCTAATCACCTGACACCAAGCCCATTGAGAAGATAGCTGCCCAACTGAAGAACATGTGTAAGGACATCCCCGGCCATGCAAAAAGAGTGCAACACAGCAGGACTTGTGTGGGGACTGCAGGGTCTTGGAAAGTAGTAACAATAGACACTGAATGTAGAGCAATTTACTTCATCAAGAATGTGTTGTGTGCAGTCATTGAGCACATACCAGCAAAGCCCTTTGCATAGATCATATTTACATACAATATCACCCAAGTTGGTACTCATTTATCGACCCTGGAAATATGAAAGACTAAGAATGAGTAGCCATTGCTCTCATTCCGTCCTGCAGATCGCGGCATCTAGCACTCAACCCACTGAGCTATCTTACTGGAACAAATGCACCCTACTGTATTGTGCTGCCGATATTCAATGTCACCATTTATTGACTTGATGAGTCTTGCATCTGTATAACTGTCGCAGATAGCACAATATCTATTTCTGTTACTATCAATTGGCAACAGTGACACTGCGTGTCGGAAGATATAACAGTATTGTTGCAGCATAAATGCTACAGATACTATGTATAACTGCAGATCCGTCAGACTGTTCTCACAGGATTCAGTAGATTCAGGTGGGCAAAGGTGATGAGGGGCCAGGCTGCCCTCTGCCAGAATTCTGTGATGGATTGTGAGAATGTGTCACTTCTCCCTAAGAGGGAGCCACACCCTTTGATGCAAGGGAGGTGAGCCCATTTCGCAAGAGCCTCTTTAGGGGTCTGGGCAAGTGCACCTCAATGGGAGAGACTCGTCCTCATAAGACAAGGACTCACATTCTCAAAGGGATCTTCCTATGCAGGACACTTTGGGCCTGATGACGGGTTGGGCAGTAGCTCTTAAATGTGGCGCTTACGTTATTGCTGCCCCATTTAAGGGTCTTCCCAATCCTGAGTATGGCTACATTTACCTCACAGCTGGAGGTACATGCACTGGCAGAATGGGTGTTTTCGGCCCTATTAGCTTATAGCGCCCCCAGCCCCATTGGTTTCAATGGACCCAAAGGGAAATGGGCAATGACCATTACCCCCTACTCGTGATCCAGCAATAATAGCGATGGACCGAGTAGTGTTAACGCTATTTACCCTGGTCATATCCTGGCGGTATTACTGCCGGGATACCACCAGACACATGATCAGGCCCTATGTCATCCTTCTGTTTGACTGTAGGTAATGTGGTAACCAACACGTTATCTGGAAATAAAGGAGATATCATTTTAAGAAGAAATGAGTATGAAAACAGCATGGAGAAAACGTTATGTTGGGGCAGTCCCCTGATGTCAGAACGCCAAGGAGAAGCGAAGCTGAGTGCAGCCACGTATCCCACGGCACCCTGAGAAGCAGGGAAGGCAATTCAGAAATGTTGTAATAAACAGACAGTGAACCGTTGTCAGGACGGAATCAGAGGAACGGTACTAAGGTGTAGCATGACCAAGAAGGTGCCATGGTGGGTCTATTGCCATGTTAACTTTGCCGAATCATAGCTGATAGGAAGCATGGAAAGGTTCCACCAGTTGTAGTTTGGGTAACTCAGCAAGTTGCAGAGAGGCCGAAACCGCAGCAACTGAGAAACCGAGGGACATAAGCGTGAAGAGGAAATTGACTTAGCCCAGAGTGAGCCGAGACCCATGAAGTCACCCGTGGCTGATGCAGGTACAGGGCTGTCATGGAGTAGCGGGCGGCCACCGGGAGAGCGAATAAATAAGCAAAGAGATGATGATTGTGATACATGTAGGTGCAGAATAACAAATGAGCAAAAACTGATATATGAGGAGATATTCAAAAGCCTAACGCAGGAAAATGCTTGTGAATAATTAAGAACGTGGAAACAATTATTGTGGGAGAAAGACAGAAACCCAGAGAAGTGATTTCAAGAAAGACATTTTTTAAAGAGTGTGGAGACCCCTTTAAGAAAAGTTGAGAAACGTATTGGGAGTTAAGGGTACAAAGGGAACTACACAAAGTAAAAAGGAGCTTGATGAAGGCGTCTCAGAGGTGGGGTACTTTCAAAAGTAATAAGTCGGATGAAAAGCAAGCTGTTTAAGAGACTGAACTCAAGAGAATACTATTAAGGGTCACTTGATCAGGAAAACAAGTCCCACCAACAATTGGAAAGAGCTCCTTAAAGAGGCATTACATTGGCAGAAGAGATCTTTCTAAGGAGTGGTTTCGGAATACAGGAGACATTTACATATTAAATGTTACATATTGCAGACTTGTTTGAAAGCAGTAAACCCTGGAAGAAGCTGCAAGACAAAAAGGCAAAGGGGCGGCGACCAAAAAAGTTAGTATTTTTAGTGGTATGTTTAGGTTCGGATTGAGGACATTTTAAATTTTAGACTTTCTGACAAGAGGTGAACACTTTGTTTTGTTTAGTTAGCCTGGGAGGATATAATCAAACAGTATTATTGCACCATAAATACTACAAATACTACCTATAACTGCAGATCCATCAGACTGATGCGACAGGATTCAGTAGATTCAGGTGATGGAAGGTGATGAGGGGCCAGGCTGCTCTCTGCCATTATTATGTAACGAATCAGGAGAATGTGTCCCTTCTCCCCAAGTGGGAGCCACCCCCCTTTGATGCTAGGGAGGTGAGATCATTTTGCAAGAGCATCTTTAGGGGTCTGAGCAAGCACACCTCAATGGCAGAGACTCATCCTCATAAGACAAGACTCACATTCTCAAGGGGAACTCCCTATGCAGGACACTTTGGGCCTGATCTCGGGTCAGGCGGTAGCCTTTAAATGCAGTGATAAAGCTACTACTACCACTTTCAAGGGTCCACCCAATCCCAAGTATGGCCACATTTGCCTCTAGCTCAGAGCTGGACGTAAATGCGCCGATGGAATGAGCATTTTTGGTGCTATTAGCACTCGTGCAATTTTCGCCAGCGCTAATAGTGCACCCCAGCCCCATTGGTTCCAATGGACCCAAAGAGGAATGGGCAATAACTGTTAACCCGCTACTTGTGATCCGGCGCTTATAGCTTCAGACCCGTGGACAGGCCCTGTGTTTTCCTTCTGTTTGGCTGTAGGTAATGTGGAAACCAACACATTATCTGGAAATAAAGGAGATATCATTTTAAGAAGAAATGGGTATGAAAACAGAACTAGGAGGACCAAACGGCAGAGAAAGAACTGTATGAAGGGGAAGCCCACTGATGTCAGAACGCCAATGAGAAGCGAAGCTGAGTGCAGCCACGGAGCCCACGGTACTCTTAGAAGCAGGAAAGGAAATTCAGAAACGCTATAGTAGACAGCAGAAGAAATGTTGATGGAATCAGAGGAGTGTTACTCAGAGGCGGAATGACCAGGAAGGTGCCATGGTGGGCCTGATGCCCGGCTAACTATGCCGAAACATGTATGATGGGAAGCTAGGAAAGGTTCCACCAGTCACAGTTTGGTTAACACAGAGAGGGAATTGATTTAGCTGAGTCTGAGCCGAGCCCTATGAAGTCACCGATGGCTGATGCAGGTACAGAGATGTCATAGAGGAGCGGGATCCTGTCTGAAGCTCAAGGCCAAGTGCAACTCATGGTATGACTCAGACCTCGTCGCCCTTAAACACAAGTGCAGGGTGGCTGAGAGGACATGGCATGCTTCTTGTTCATCCTCTGACAAACTGGCCTGTCCCCTCTGCAAAGGCAATACCGGCTCTCTGTCCTCACCAAGAAGAGAGCTCATATCCAAGCCTGCATCTCCATGGCATCTGACAACTCGGCTGAACTCTTTAAAATCTGCATGGAACTGGCCAATCCTGCCGCAGTCTCTACCTCTCCTGTCCCTTCCCAGGTCCTATGCACAGCACTGGCATCTCACTTCATCTCTAAAACTCAGGACATCCTGTCCTCACTCGCCTCCTCTCCCCTCCCTCCCTATACTCCCTGTTCTTCCTCTGGCCCTTCTGTATCCACCTCTCCACCCTCCTTCTCTGCCTTTCCCCTGTTCTCCGCTGATGAGGTTTCTAGACAAGTCCAATCTATGAAAGTCTCATCAAAACAGGTTCACCCCTGTTCCTCCAAAACCATCATGGACCACATTGACACACTAGCCCCTGCCGTGGCAGAATTCTGCAACCACTCTTTCACCACTGGAGTCTTCCCTTCCCCCCTGAAGCACTCCCTTTTGTACCCTCTTCTTAAGAAACCCTCTGCCGATCCCTCTTGCCCGGCTAACCATTGCCCAATCTCCATCACTCCCTTCCTGGGCAAGCTCCTGGAGAAACTGACCATCTCCCAGCTAAATATCCACACTGAATATGTTGGTTGTCTTCATAACCATCAGTCTGGCTTCAGAGCTGCCAGAAGCACGGAAACTGCTCGCCTGAACATCTGTGAAGACCTGCTCTCCAACCTTGACTCTAACACCCCCCTTGTCCTCATCTTGCTTGATCTCTCTTCTGCCTTTGACACCGCCAACCATGCCATCCTGCTTAATTGTCTCTGTGTTAACCTAGGGATCACCGGTCAGGCCCTGGAGTGGCTAACTCCTTCATCTCTGACCGACCCTCCAAGGTCCAACTTGGATCCTTCCTCTCTGCTATCTTCTTCTCTACCTGTGGTGTCCCCCAGGGGCCTAACCTCTCTCCCTGGCTGTTCAACCAATACCTGGCACTCCTTGCCTACCGCATTGCCGCTCTCTTCCCCAACTTTCAGTGCTATGCGGATGACACTCAGCTCATTTTCAGGCTACCTTCGGCCACCTCTTCTCCATCCCTCATCTCTGACTGTCTGTCTTCTATCCAGGAGTGGTGCGCCGCCAGTGACCTCTGCCTTAATGCAAGTAAGACTGAGATTCTCCTCATCGGCACACCCACTCCCTCCTTCCCTGTAGCTCTCTGGCTGGCCTCTCTTGGCCCACTCCCCGCTCCCACCTGCAAGGCTAAAAACCTTGGGGTCATCTTTGACTCCACACTCTCTTTCTCACCTCACATCTCTGATGTCTCTAAGAAGTCACACTACCAGCTGCACCTCCTCAGAGTTATTCTTCCTTTCCTCTCCTTCCCCCAGAAGGTCACTGGGCCTCATTACAAGGTGGGCGGTAAGGGATTACTGGCACCGGTAAGGGCACCGGTGCCGGTAATCCCTTACCGCCCTACTACGGGTTTCCTTTGCAGGTCCCATCATTAAAGCCTGGTTTATCCAGGCGTTAAGGACGGGACCCGCAAAGGGACCTTGGAGCTATTAACTGTACTGTAATTTGCAGTACCGTTATTAGCACCTTCCCCATTCCCATTGAGCCCCAGAGGGGTTCAATGGGAATGGGGAAGGGCCCTGGTGAATGGGTATTACCGGTCCCGCCAACCTTGGAATGGACCGGTAATTGCTACATTCACCAGGGCGGTGTCGGTTGGATGTATTCATGATGCTATTAGCGCCATGATTACCCCCAAACTCGGAATGAGGCCCACTGTCTCTAGAGCTCTGGTTCTCTCTAAACTGGACTATTGCAACAGCCTCTTTCTAAATCTGTCGGCCTCCACTCTACGCCCTCTGCAACTCATCCAGAACAGGACTGCAAGACTTGTCCTTGGCCTCAAGCCTAGGGATCGTATCTCTCCAGGACTGAAATCTCTGCACTGGCTCCCAGTGGCTGCAAGGATTAAGTTCAAAACCCTCTGCATCGTCCACAAGGCCTTCTGGTGTCTGGGGCCTCAATACCTTCAACTCTCTCTTCCTAGATACCTTCCCTCCCGAGCTCTTCGATCATCCACCTCCAACTCCCTCAGGGTCAGTCGCTTCTCCAAGCAACGAGTTAGTGCCAGATCTCTCTCTTCGGCTGGGGCCTCCCTCTGGAACAGCCTCCCTGCCTCCCTGAAACTTGAGGAGAACCACCTGCTGTTCCGGAAGCACCTGAAAACCATCATATTTGCTTCTGCTTTCTCTCCCCCTCTCCCCTGCTAAATTCCTGGCTGTTACTGAAACTGCACTGGTTACCTGGCCACCCACCTTATTGCTGGCCCTAGCCTTGCCAGATGCATGCCTGCAGTGCCTCCCTGGCAACCCCTGCACCTGTGGACTCTTTTCTGTATCCCGACATTCCCCCCACTAGCACTTATGTTCTGCACTCACCCTGCACTTGCCATCTGCTGGCCGTTTATTTATCTTGTTATTCTATTATCTCATGCACTGTACTTTCCCCCCTCCCCCTTCCTTTTCACTTGCGCGATCTGAATGACACTTGCCTAGTAAGATCGTTGCCTGTCTTCCCTCTGTTCCCCCTCCCTTGCCTTGTCGCGCTTTGAAACACTTGTGTATAGGCACGTTATAAATGCCACATCATATCATATCATATCATATCATCATATCCTGCCTCTAAAAACACTCCTTCTTTAATTGAATCTGTCTCCCACATCATAAACAATGGGATTTTAGGTGCTGTGCCTTCTGTTAGGTTCTTTAAAACACAGGTATCTAGGCGTACTCTTTTATCGTGGCCTCTCCTCACGATACTTCTTAATTGCTTGGCCTCTCCTCAAGTCAGTTTATTCAATATTTTAACACTCATTATTCTCAAGTTACATTATCCCCGCCTCCCTCTGTTACTCATGTTTCCCTTAATATTGTCTTCACCAGTACCCTTTCACTCGTTTGCCACCTCGCTCAGTTTAACTCAACATTCGTGTTTTTAAACTTCCGACTCTCGGGATCATACGCCTTCTCAGTGGCCTCTCCAACCTTCCATTTGTTCAGCTTGCTGTAGAAACTGGGAGGGGATTCTGTGGAAACCGGGGGACCTGTCTCATCGCTAGCTTGTATAAGGCTTCCTTTAATCCCTTTCAGCCTAATGGCAGATGCCGTAAGATATTTCCGGGAGCCAAAAGATTACTTATCTTGATGGGTATCAAACCATCCTATCTCTGATACCATGTGAACTGGAGCTTCTCCCCAACCCTTTAAGATAAGATAGCTATATCCTTGAGAATGATGGGGATGCAGAAATGATTCGAACATCAATAATCGAAAACGACTCAGATAGTTGGCAAAGGATAACTGTTTTAATATCAATTATCTAAAACAGGGAGTACAACGGACGTCAACAGACTTTGCTCATCACGATCTCACTCAGTACATCTCAAAAAAAGCATTCTTATATTACAGAAACGTTTAACCCATATATTACTAACGTCATCTTATGTGGCTAAATAGAAAAACCTACTGGTGAGTGTGATAGGGTCTAAAAAGGATAATCTAAGAATAGGATCCATATTCGTCTAGGGAAATGGAATAATGTGATAGGCTTCTTAACATCAGGATACGTCACTATGAACGTCACTAAATACACAACGTTTTATTAGCTACACCCCTATAGGACCCTTAATCATGCGGTCCTTTATCATTGGTTGGCTTCTAACCCACATCAGTACCTTCCCACCTACGTAGCAGAACGCAGGCTGGGAGTCCAGGAGCTGGAGAGCTCGTCTTAACCATAGCTTCCCACCAATTGGCATATCTATCCATCATCACCTCAGTGGTCTGCTGTCAATTAGGACTTTGAACTTGGCCTTGGAAATGTCCTTACTCTGGAAAATTCAGGGGAGTGAAGGCATGCTCTGGCTTCGTGCGTAGTTGTGACCACCATGCTCGTAGAACTTCTTCTCCCACATGACTGAAGACCATCGAGCTTCTAGTGTATTAAAATACTATTTTTCTAATAGACCTCTAACGTCTTCTTGTTTTTGTGCATGCCTTCTGAACAGAAGCTTAATTCTTTCGCATGATTTGTATTCACTGTCAGCTCACCCCAGCCTGATATGGCCTTGGCTTCTTGGCTCATCCAGCCTCGCTTTTCCCAGATTCTCTTTTAATTTGTTTCTTTTCTAACTGCGACATACTGGAAAGGAAGCCTTCCTTCTTTTGCTCAGCTCTGCTATTTCACATAGTAGAAACATCCTTTCTTTACTGACTCCAATATATATGTACATTTTGGCGCAGGCCACAATCTATACACTATAAAGCTAGTCTCAAGAATGCTTTGTCTGCTTGTGTTTCTTTGCAGGTATACATGTGTAAAATGACTTGATCTCTGTTTCTGTAACATAGTCTTCTTCATCTTGATCCCAAAATGACTCTAATCTTCGATACCTTCTTGATGCTTTATAGAATATCTGCATGCTCTAGTCTCTGCATCTCTTCTATGCAAATTAGTTCTTCTTTGCATGACGTCACCATTCATCTTTCCTATTCATTTGTCCTGTTTCTTCTGGAATTTCATTCAAATGACCATCGTATTTTCTCGTATGCAAGTATGTTTTCCTCAGTGAGAACCTTGCTTCCCAGATTCTCCTAGGTATCAGTATTTTCACTGGTACTGCATGTGTCTCTCACTCTGGCATCCAACATATAGGTGCTGTGGGAAAAATGGTTGAGGTGGGGGTACTTGGCTCCTTCTCTACAGTTTGATTCCCAGACACAGCCAAGATTCTTGATTTTAGAGGAAAATGCAAGCCTTGATCCCATAAAGCAGGGAGATGGAGGAGATCTGTTTTCATCTGTGGGCAGGTGTTTATGTCCAAACAGAATAACCTCTGTTTTACTTGGATTTAATTGAAGACAACTATGGGGCCTCCACACTCCCACTCCATCCAAGTGTTGACCATGGTTATGGAGGGATTCCTCTAAATTACTAACTCTTAAGTTAGATCTTAGCATCATCTACATACGCGTGAAAGCCCATATGAAAATGCTAATTAGCAGTTGTATATAGAGATTAAACATGACAGGTGAAAGCGAAGATCCCTGGGGGACACCAGAATTTAGTGTGGGAGTATTGAAGAAAGGTTTCTTTTTATTTATTGGTGCCTTATTCTGACTCCTTATATTTCGAGACAGATCGGGAGTGTAATTGTTGTGTTTTTTTGTGTCAGGAAAAATGCTCCTTGAGGCGTGCCTCAAGAATATAATAAATTGAACTAAACCCTGTTAGACGCCTGAGGCCTGGGCTGCATAATGCACGTGGCGACATGGCAAGTAGTGAAACCTGCCCTACCCGCACTGTGAGTCATTGTGTTCTCCTTGGGGATCTTTTCCCTTAGTATATTGACGCACTGTCTGGTTGGTCTCTGTCCTGTGTGTTGTGTGCATTGTGGTAGTATGCAGCTGCCCATAGTTATAAGGGTTTGGTGTTGCCTATTGTGATTACCGGGTGAAGAGAGGTTGGTACGCCTAACGTGGCATGGAGTACATTATGAGTTGTATGGTGACAGCAAGGGTAACCATGGGACCCGCTATTTGATAATGTATTTATCAAATGTGAATGAACTTATGCCCAACACCCATCCACCCAGAGTACTGAATTGATATTGTGTAATTATTTATTATCTACAGCAATGAAATGTCAATTACTTAGGTATTCATTTCATGTATGAATTGAGGGGCACCGTGGTGTAATATTACACATGTGATACAGAGATTTGGTTACACAAATTCAGTTATATAAACAAAAGCTGACCAAGCTTATCAAATGAAACAAGACTGTGTATGTTTATTTAATCAGGTGACCAGTACAGCTGCCAGTCGTCAGGTCTGACCTACCCTAGGAGAGGGCCAAATCCCCCTCAGGGCACCCTGCATATACAGAGGACTGCCATAGTCCTTCATATGACAGTTCCTAAATCATCCTCCTGCGTTTTCATTTGCACGTGTGTGCAGTAAGGTGTAAGTATCCCATGCTCAGGTCTCCTACAGGTTGCTACTCACCCCGTCATACCGAATCAAAGGGAGAAACAGCTTACATATAGAACATGCTTAATATCCCCCTATAGTCCCTGGACCGATTGGCCACACACTATCTAAACCCATATCTCTTAATACGTGGTCCACTACATCGTCACTTTCGAATCCAGGTACGGGATTCGTGGTTTATGCTAATTTATACATGGATGAATCAAGACTGCCACGGGATGTGCACCCCTCTATTCCAGACGCGGTCAAAGTAAACAAGTGAAGTCAGATTTACTTTCTATTAGACAATAGGCCTTCTCATTATATCAGACACCACAGCGCACACAAGCTGCCTCCCCAAACTTGTACTAAATGCATTGGCATCATCCCTGCTCCTCGTATTCCAAATCATGGGACGTTCCAGACTAGTCTCCACCCTTATCGCCTACAACCCAGGTGCCCAGTAGTGAGGTGACTGGGGCACTGCTCTTGAGTCTGAATTTCAGGAATGCATTTGTTTCACTTTGGTTCCAACTTATAATTCACAAAACCTTCTACCATATTCTCATGAGTGTGTCCTTTGAAGGGTGCATCCCCATCAGCTCACATTCCGTTCCCACCATGCTCAGGCCCTGCAGATGAATACAATCAGCATGTCTATCCTTCCAGCATTGCGCCTATTATTAAAAGATGCTCTGACTGTGCGCTGACTGAATGGAGAAAGTGTTGCCTGGCATGGTTAAAGGAGGCGGGTACCACCGTGGAAACCTTGTTGTAGAGACCGGACAATGTAAAAAAGATGTTATCGAAAATTTGACTGGTGGCTTACGATTGATGAGTGTCACAGATACACGTGTTTTTTTAAATTATGAATTTGATATGAGAGATCCCTTAATTGCCACCCAAAGTACTTGTGTCGATTTCCATGCTCCTTAAAACACAGAGGGGTTTTCAGACTGCGTTTGATTCCCTGGAGCACTCACAAAGTCATGGCCTCAAGATTGAAACTGGGGAGTCTGCTAAAGCAGGCCATATTTGTGGTACAGATACTGAGACGTTGAGACATTTAATCACATCAAGTAGAGAATTGGATGAATTGAGAAATGTGCTCTTGAAAAAGCATTTTAGATTGCTTAAATTGTATAAATTGTTTAGTTTTAAAATAATTTAGTGACAATGTGATGAACTATATTTTTTTTTGTAAAATTTTGAATTTTATAATATTGTTTAATATTGAAAGGTTGTAAATCAACCATACAATAAAAAACTTAAAAAAATGCATTTATCTGTGCACTCTGGGTGCCTCTAACGTCTTCTCTCCTGAGCGACGCAAATGGGGATTTGTTTTTGGAGCTGAGCTATACAGAGCTGCAGCTCCACATCAGGGCATGCATGCTATTCTGTACATGGTTTACCAGGCATGACTTCCAATAGGAAAACACTTCTATCGTATGAACACACTTACCTTGTGTCTACCACAGTACCTTTCTGACTCCATCTTCCACTTGTCTTGGCTCTTCCTGCACACCTGACTTCGGACGATAGCTTTGAATACAACAACTAAACACTGGCCCTATAATACTGCCCTTTCGATAACCTCTGCAAGGGCAACAATAGTACATGTGTTGCTCTTTCTGTGTTGTTATATGTAAGTATCTAATATGTATCAAACCTAACTAAAAACAATACATGCACATTCTGCTGCACAAACCTCGTTCTGCTCCCACGATAGTTTCTGCTAATACATATTTCTCACCCTGAACATTTTAGCCTGGCTGGAACGCTGCATGTGCATTCCAACATGCAGCAGGGTAGAGGGGTGATTGGTGAGCTCTGAACAGTTTCAAAAACATTTCAAGAAAACGTCAAATGTTTGCAGGACCTCAACCCCAAATTCTCATGGATTGAGTGACCCCCAAAGCAGTTTGTCTAGCACAAGTAAACTATCCATCATGTGGGCAAAGTACATTTATCCATTTAGGAATTCCCATCATCCTTTGCATTCCTTTTAATGATTCAATTCTTTTTTCAAATCATGTGATTGTCTTCCTTTTTGTAGATGTTCTTTTCAAATATAAACACTGTCAAACAAAATTCCTATGAATATGAACAGTGAAACCTTGGTGCAATTAAACTGATATAAAAGTAACTGAATAATTTGACAAGGAATCAAAAAGTACAAAAGTTATTCAAAAGTTACCCTTTTTCAGCAGCTGTTTGCAGAGAGAGAGCATTACATTCTAAATGGAAGCCGGTTATGCCACTCTTAAGACGCTGGACTGGCCTTTAAGGCATTTTTAAACTCAGTGTTTTTCAGACTGTATATAATGGGGTTAAACAGTGGTGTGACGGCACTGTACAGCAAAGCCAGTATCTTGTTGGTCTCCATTGAATTCATTGATGCCAGTCGCATGTACATAGAACAGATGGATGAATAGAATAGAATAAACACAGTCAGGTGAGAGTCGCACGTGGAGAAGGCCCTGCTCCTGCCTTCCTTTGAATTGATTTTCATGATGCAGGAGATAATGTTGATGTATGATATGATGATCAAAAGTATGACATCAGTGTTAATATAGTTCCAATGATGTAGCTCGCTGTTTCAATTCTACGAGTGCTGCTGCAAGTAATCTTCATCAGGGCAGTTAAATCACAGAAGAAATGGTTGATTGTGTGGGTCCTGCAGAAGGAAAGCTTAGATGCTAGGACAGTGTGTATTAGTGGTGCAAGGAGGCCGGCAACCCAGCTTCCAACAGCCATCCACAGGCACGCAACATTATTCATGATGGTTGTGTACCGTAACGGATTACAGATGGCCACATAGCGATCATAAGCCATGGCTGTCAGGAGATTGACTTCTATGGACAACAAAGACAGCGAAAAATACACCTGCAGCAAACAATCGGTCACAGAAATGTGGGTGCCATCCTGAAAGAAGTGGGCCAGCATTTGTGGGAAAATGATTGAGGTGTAGCAGATGTCGATGAAGGACAAATTGATGAGAAAGAAATACATGGTGGAGTGCAGCTTCGAGTTGGTATAAATTGTTGCCACAATAATTGGGTTTCCCAATAGAATTAATAGGTAAATTAGTAAAAATACAACAAAAAGGGGGACCTGAAGCTGAGGGACGTCTGAAATAAGCAGGAACGCTTCTGTTGAGTTGAGATATTCTGCTCCCATTGTACCATGATGCAGCTAGGCTTGGATTTGAGGATACGCTGAAAAGAAAACAAAAGAAATGCTAAAAGAATGTTGAAACAATTAGGGTTTTAGAGTTAAATAATGGGATGATACAGAACAGTGATCCTGGCTGAAAGTTGGAGAATGGTGCTGAAGCACAATGATACAACGCATGATACAACTGATGCAGGGCTCTCAAGATCCCCTGCTCCTTGCGTGAGAAGGCAATTTAGTGTTAGAATTCTGGAAATCCTAAATTTAAAAAAGGTACGACAAAACTAAATGCCCCAGACTTAAAAATGAACAACTACAAAAACCAAATCGGATGACTTTGGCAGACATGGAATTCGGAAACTTGAAAGCTCAACCTGGAGCAGATTTCTAACCGAAGCATGGCATGTATCACAAATGAAAGTCGGGCGTGCAGTAAAAGGATTGAGAGTATTGTGGATATATTCCAGAAAAAGCAAAGTTATTATTTGAAAATTATAAAGAATTTAGAGGTGCAACAAAAGCAATGTTGTGCTTAGTTTGATACAAATGTAAAGTGGTATAAGGGAGCGGAATCTCTTAGTGTAATTATCGTTCATTTTTGCATTTTCATTTTTAATGAAATGTTGGTAAAATAGATTTTTGGAGTGACATATCCACTGCAGAAATGTGTGTGTGACCTGAAAGTCAAGGGTCTAAGTCCAGGTCATTTCATCTTCATAGATCACTCAGTAGGGCTGCATTAATAACACCTCTTATAGCATCACTTTGAAGCCTTGAGCACAACATTGCCAGTTATTACAGTCTTCAATTTGTGTATATTTTGATGCTGGTTTATATCAAACCTTACACAAGTACATTTCTACACAATACATTTACGATCAAAATTCTCACTAAAACCAGTCTTTAAATACAAACATTGCGACACATACAAATATACACATCCATGTTACACAGACAATAAAAACCTTAACAAAAGGGGGAGGAGAAAAAAAAGTAAAATCAACCAATCCCCCATAAGTAAATTAATCAAATGGGTGCATAAATAGTATTATTAGTATTATTATCATTATTATTATTATTATTATTATTATTATTATTATTATTATTATTATTATTATTATTATTATTATTATTATTATTATTATTAATGATACTACAGATTGTGCAAGGATGGTGCAGCTAAAATGTGTGTGCTCTTAAAATGTGTGACTGACATGCAGCACTTGAATGGATTTTAGATACAGAACAGACAGGATGCACCACATCAATTGTGTGTAAGTCAAAATTACACAATAAAACACAACTCACCCACACCAGGGCACAGATGTAACAGGAGAAGGACCCAAACACACCAGCTGATGTGCCTGAAATGGGAGTCAATGTGAACAGAATGTAATCCATTTTGGACTAAAACATACAGATTCTTCGGGAAAATGTGAGATTAGTCAGGAAATTGCAGATCCATGCAAGACCAGCATCTAAAGATAAAGATGGATTTGGGTGAAACAAAGAGGATGGGGAATTCGCAACACATTTAGAAAGACACAATGGGTCAAGGAGTAGGCCCGAACGAGTTCCCTGGGGAGTTGGTTTAAGGCAGACGTCTGCAACCTATTGTTGTTTCACATTTATTTTTTTATAGGTTTATTGGTTAAAAACCATTAACCTAATTAAATATACAGATTTAAAGTAAAAGGAAACAAATAAAAATACCATTCATTATCAGTACATTACTGGATATAAAACTTGATTCCTAAAACCATCAGATAGAAAATACTCTTAACATAGACATATATGTATATTCATCAATTGCCAAATCACAATTTGTTAATATTATAATTAAACTAATGAAAAATAATAAAAAATCCATTTCCTCTGTGTCTCTACTCTTAAAATCCCCCCCATGTCCATTCTGAATCTTATAAAAATCTCCATTAACTATCGGATATTGCCATATGAGTTTTCAAAATCATTTGCAAGACATAAAAGGTAGACAATTCAATTTCTCGCTATCACCTGAGAATATATTGAACCAAAATTGATCATTTTGTATATTGCCAATACCTGTTACAAAATTATAATACCTCTGGCATATGTCTCTCGCAGCATAGGGCATCATGTAAGGAGATGTCATATAGATTCAATTTTTCTGTGACAGATACGGCCCAGCATCATGAAGAACGTTGACCCAAGCACGTCAGCGTTCATATGTAGGGAGTTGGTCAATTTTTTACCTCAATAAGAAGAGCCACGTTATTGAGTTTCGGTCTTGGTAAAACAGTTTCAACAGAACTCTAATGGTAAAACCTTGCCTTATACAGTCTCTGAAGAACACCTTGCAGGATAAATGTTCAATGTCTTTATGCGATCCCAGATTTTTGTTTTTTTTGTTTAATCTTTTGGTGTCCAAACCTACATTAGCAGGGTTATGTGCCCAGAATCCAATATCTGACTAGAATATACCAATATCATGCAGCCAGCGCATTCCATAACTTTGTATGGACTCTTAGAGTTGAACATTAGGTGTGTTCCAAAGTAAAAGGATTCTTGGCTCTGGTCAAGCATCTGTAGGACAAGCAAACTGCACCATGTTTTCCGTTGACGGGCAAGGAAATAATACCCAATTCTATACATATAGCTTCCACTGTGGTGGAAGGTAGTGACCCCAATGTGCCACGCCACAGGTTTCCCTCCAATATACTTAACCATTGTATTTCCCCATCCAACAATACCTCTAGTCCATACAAGGCACTCAGATCAATTTTAGCTCTATATATTTTAATCAGTCCATCTATATATTTTAATCAGTCCAGCAGCCTCCACTGTTGGATATGAATGATCTAATGCCATTACATTTCCTGTTCACCTTGGTCATGTCATTGGCCAAAAGTTCAGAATCAAAATAGTTATATATATTATGTTATGTTATGTTATTTTGCATTTATATAGCGCCTTATATACCATTGGTATGGTCTGAAGGCGCTGGTAGATTGAACGCCCTTGGGAACCGAAGTTCAAATCAGTAGAGAGAGTAGAGAGAGTCAAAAGGTGCATGTGAGCACCGGGTATGTGTGCAGCTCGTGCGATATCCGTGTAGTAGCTGCTTCTTAGCGGTAGGTGTGGTGGTTCAGAGGTCAGGAGAATGTGTTCGTTCAGGCAGGGTTATCCAGAACGGCTGCGGCTGCGTTAGGCCTGAGCAGAACGCCTGGCTGGGGGGTGTGAGACCAGCAGTGTCAACTTAGAATGATGTGGGGTGAGCGGTGGATGTTGATATGAGAACAGTTATACCGAATGGTGTCATAGTATCTCTGTGTTCTAGTTGAGTGGTGATGTAAAGGAGAGAGTAAGCATGGTGGTGTGATATGATGAGTTATATGCTCTTTCAAACGTTCTTTGCATTCTAAACCATACTATATACGTTGCGCAATATTTATGCATTCCAGTCCATACCGTGGACAGCTATCCATTATATGCACCCCAGTCAGGTCCAATTACACTCTGGTTCGCCCTGCGCGGTTTAGTCATCTCCGCACATGCGCTCTTGTCTGCAAAATGACTGTCCACTTCTCCGCACCACGCATGCCCTCTTGTCTGCCTCACGCATGCACTTTGACTGCCCAAGGCATGCACTCTTGACTGCCCCAGGCATGCACTCCTGATTGCTTCATGCTCTACACATTCAGTAGCTCAACATACTCATCCATTCTACGCACTCATCAGTACTGGATGCGTCAGTGCTCGTTCGTTCTATGTGCTCGTTGGCTCTACTCGTCGCGTCAGTTCACTGTGGGCACTCAATCGCTCCAGGTACTCATCCGCTTTATGCCCTCATGCGTGCTATGCGTTTACCTGTTTTACGCACTTATCCCCTGTACGCACTCACCCCCTCTATGGACTCACTCCCTCTATGGACTCACTCCCTCTATGGACTCACCCCCCCTACGGACTCACCTGCTCCACGCACTTAACCGTTCCACGCACTCATCCTCTCTGCACTCATCCGTTTGTAATCACTCGTGATTTTCACGCATCCAGCAGTAATATCTTGTTCTATATATTCATCTCTACACTCATCTGTCCTATACCTTCATTTACTCTGAGTATACATCCACTTCATATATTCATCTGTTCGATACGCCTATCCGCTCCATACTCCATTCGGCTTCATACACTCAGCCTCATATGTAGGAAATCCCAGTTATGTTATATTTAACACTTTCAATTGTGGTACCGTCTAATATCCATTTATAGTTCTTCGATTTATTTACTCAGGTTCAGTTTAAGTTCATAAGTCTGGGAAAATTCATAAAGTGCAGTCAGGCTACGCTGTAGCTCGACAGGAGTGCGGTCAAAGTTTACTTTGTCCTCGGCACGGGAAATATACCCAATTGTCTGTTGTCCGATTTTAGGGGATTATTCTTACATTTACTTAAAGCATTGCTTAGGTCTGCTATGTATGTATTACGAAGAACAGGCGCCAATGTGCACCGCTGTTTCAAACTATGGTTAGTATGTATAGGATCACTAAGCAGACCATTCACGTTCCTTCTAATTTGAGATGATGTGTCTGTATGCAGGGTGATCACAAAGTGTTCAGCCTTCGGGTCCAGGACTCAACACTTTTTTGGCGGATTACAACTTTTTCGGTGGAGGAATTGTCACCAAACTTTGCAAAAAAAGTATATGGTCGTTTGCCACTCTGCACGAAGCATTGCAGAGCATCCTGTAGAATTGTAATTTGTAACTCATCAAAAGAGATTTTAAAAAATAGTGTATGCAAGCACGTGCATAACAAAAACAGGACAAAAGAATTCTATTAAAAAAACACATGTTTTCTGAGACAGTACTACAGACCCAAATCCCAACCCTGTTTTACACGCCCCCCCATGCCTAGCAAAAAATGACAATGTACTTTCACGATTACACGTGCCACATCCAGCCATTTTCAGGGTGGGAGCCATGGAAACGTAAATGTGGAGCGAAAGACACTGCTCTATTAGGTTTGTGGTTCTGGTGTGTACGCAAACACTATGGCAGAAGGTCTGTTTGTACAAAGAAGTGGAGAAGGCTATGGTGGAAGTGTGCAAGGTAAGGGACAGGCATCCTGGATGTATGCATGAACAGTATGTATTTATTTGAAGTTCGTAACTTGCATGCTGCTTTTGAGTAATATTTTTGTTTAACAATGTGAAGTAAGTGGGGTACTGTGAAAACAATAAAATAAACTTTGCAGTGTACACAGTAAGTGGCAGGCATCCTACTGTTATGAATGCATTGGGCCTCATTATGAGGAAGGCGGATGCGAAATGAATGGTGCCTGTAAGGGACCGGCACCATTCATTCCGGGCCGCCACATTACGAGGTCTGCAGCGGGTCCCGCTCTTCACGTCTGGTCAGACCAGACATGAAGAGCGGGACCCAATAGCAGATCAGGATGCTAACAACGGGCCCATCATTAGTGGACCCATTTTTAGCATCCTCCCACCAGACATGAAGAGCGGGACCCAATAGCAGACCAGGATGCTAACAATGGGCCCATCATTAGTGGACCCATTTTTAGCATCCTCCCCATTCCCATTTGAGACCTATGGGGGCTTAAATGGGAATGAGGAGTACCGGGCCCGGGTCCCACTAAAGGGAATTACCGGGCACTCCAAGGTCAGAATGGGCTGGTAATTCCCTATTTCTGGGACCCGGTACCCGGTTTGGGGGTTGCCATGCCGGTAAGAATGGCATGGTTATCTCTAAAATTCGAACGAGGCCCATTGCGTTCATGTTAACATATGATGTGCAATTGTATGCTATGCCATTCGTTATGCGCCCATACACACGTTTAGCAAAGTGACACGAGGCAAGGGAGGGGGAACAGAGGGGAGACAGAGCCAACAACCCTGCTAGGCCAGGTGTGACTTAGATCGCCCATGTGCATGGGTGGAGGGAGGGGAAGGTACAGTACATGCAAAGAAGAACAAATGACAATAAGTAAAAATGCGGCCCGTTTGTGGCAAGTGCACGGAAAAGTGGACACATCAGGTGGTGGAGGAACTGTTAGGGACACAGAAAACAGACCCCAAGTGCTGGGTTTGATAGAAAGGCAGTTCAGGGGTTCGTCTGGCGTGGGGAGGTGACATGGGCCCAACATCACAGAGTCGTCAGGTAACTAGTCCAAATTCAGTTTACGCCAGGCAGTCCGAAGGGGAGAGGAGCAGAAACAGCAGACACTACGAGAAAGGCATTGAGGTGCTTCCGGAACCGGCGATGTCTCTCCTCAAGTTTCAGGGAGGCAGGGATGGTGTTGCAGAGGGAGGCCCCAGCCGAAAAAAACATTTACCACCCACTGGTTTCTTGCAGAAGCGAGTGACCCTGGGGAGTTGGAGGTCTCAGGGTCCAGAAGGCCCTCTGCATAATGCAGTCTTTTCACGTTATTCCTCGCAGCCACTGGGAGCTATTGGAGGCATTTCAGTGCAGGAAAGATACCACCCCGAGTCATGTACTCCTCTTCTGGATGCGTTCCAGAGGGCAGAGAGTAGAAGCGGGCAGATTTAAAAAGAGCATGTTGCAATAGTGCAGCCTAGACAGAAGTACAGCTATGCAGACAGTGATGTTTTGGAAAGTTGCTTTCGGTTGGTACAATACTTTCAATGCTGCTGTTGGTGTCATATTTTCACAATTTATGTAGGGGGTGAGTTACTGAGGAAAACATTTTGTAGCATTGTCGGAAGGAAAGCAGAGAGTTCCTGTTTCGATATTACAATGTATGATATGGGTAAATGAGAACGTTGCAACCACATATCCCTGCAGTGCCACGTGATCGTAGAGGATGGAAAAAAAACAGTATGCTTTTAAAGAACATAATGGCCGCTCAGTGGCAGATACCGTGCACAGAGGCACTTATAACACAGTTGTAAACAGACTGCAGAAAGTTTTCGTACCTCCATTTTGTGGTGATGGGTGCTCATGTGGATGAATGTGGATGCACATATTTTGCAATATTTACCTGACGTTTCTATTGGACGTGCTGTCAATTGACAGGACACTAGCAGGCTATTTTTGTAGCAGTACCTACGATGTGTTGTGCAGAACTCACAGTGTTAGATGCTAAAGTCTTGAATGGCATTGGTGGAATCGTGTGTGCCCATTTACCTGTAACCAATGAGGATGTGGTGGACAAAGGGTAGTGGAAAGGGAAGAAGGACGGCTCCTACTTTACTGGGGCGGGGCCCTCGCAGTACTTTGGGAAATGCATGTGCCACAATATGTGCTTCTCATCATGGTGTCCAATGGACATTGGACATTGGGGATTATCCAATCAGGTACTGTGGGTGTGGTTCGCAGGAAGGGTTGGTGAAACTGTTGTACATTATACTCTGCATAGTTAGTCTGGCTGACATGGCAAAAAGCATTGTGTTGACTTTGGGTGAGGCTTTTGTGATAGATCTGCACAAGTATGCCCTGGAAAGACACTTTGATGGTAATTTTGATTTGGAAGGAGTGGACGCATTGTGGAGCACTGTGTATGAGCGCAGTTTCGCCAACATGCATGCACTTTGCAAAGGACTGGCCACTTCGCCTCCTGTTGATGTTATTGTCATTTACTACAGCAGCATGCATATGGGTTGCAGGTCTTGTTTACGTTTGTTCCATCGACTGAAGAGATTGCTAAATGTAGTGAAGAGGCTTTTTCCCACTTTTTCATCCATAACACCACGAAGAGTATGGGAGAATGATCCTGGATGTTGTTCCGAGCCAGATGTAGGAAGGCGTCCCATCAACAGAAGCATGTATACTTGTTTGTACGCTGGTGGAATGTTCTTCTGCAATAATTACCTCATTAGTTGTGAAAATGCAGAATGTTTCCAAGCAAATGGCATTTCATTGTAGCCCATTGGTACTGCTGTTTTGTTTGCCCGTCTACAAGATGTGGTGAAGAGTTTGCTATAACAATGTCCGCACAACAAAACAAAAAATCAAATAAAAACTGAAAAAGGTGTTTCTCTAGCAGCATCTAAACAAACTTAAAAAAAGGCTCTTTTTAGAGGCACCCCTTACAACCTACTCCCCTACCCTGGTTGCACGTTATTCCCCCACACCCTCACCCCACACAAAAGCCACATCCTGGGATTTTGAGGATGGCGGCCATGGAAATGGGACTGTGGGGATTGTCCAATCAGGTGTTCAGGGTGTGCAGCAATAGGAAGAAGGAATCTTCCTGCTTTACTGGTGCACACCCCTCGCGCTACTTGGGGAAGTGCACGTGCCACATTCTTCGCTTCACAGCATGCTGGGCAATGGAAATGGAAATGGGACTGTAGGGGTTGTCCAATTAGGTGTGCATCACAGGAAAAGGGCGGAAGTATATTTTCCATTATTTTGTGTACTGAGGGTAGCAGGCACAGATGGAGAGACGCACTGTCTTGATAGTCGGTAATGCCTTTGTGGAAGATCTGTTTAGATTTGGAGGGAGTGGAGACTTTGTGGTGCTGTGGTGATGTGTGCACTTTCAGCGCTGTGCTTGCAGTATGTCGACAAGTGGCTACTTTAGCTACTGTACATAGTGTGGTTGTGCACTATGGAGTGTTACATTTGGGTTCCATGCCTTGTTCCCATCTGTACCGTCAACTGAAGAATATGATGAAAGTAGTGCAGTGCATTTTTGCATTTTTGCCACTGCCAGGTGCTTTTATCATGTATACAAGCAAGCATAGTATGGGCCAATGATTGTTGTCGCCAGCCAGCGGTCGGAAGGGGTCTCGTCAACAGAAGCATGTATAATGTTTTGTCCGCTTGTTCTTCTGCAACCATGACCTCATTATTTGTGGACATGCTGAGTTTTTCCAAGCAAATGGCATTTTGTTGTTGCCCATTGGTAATGCAGTTTTGTTTGCCCATCTACAGGATGCGGTAAAGAGTTTACTGTAATAATGTGACACATGAAAACACAAAATCAAATAAAAACCGAAAAAGGTGTTTATCTGGAAGCATCTAAAAAAAAAAAAAGAAAAACCTTTTCAGAGCCGTCCCTAACAACAAACTCCTGCTACCCTGGTTGCAATGTATTCCCCCATGCCCGCATGCATCACGAAAGCCACATCCACGGACTTTCAGGATGGCGGCCATGGAAATCGGACTGTGGCGGAGGAAGGGTTGCGCAACATTGTATCTGGGCGTGGTGTGTATGCAGAGGACTGGTGTATATCGCTGGTCTCCCTGCTGGAGTCAGCTGTGGTGAACCCCGCTTGCTCACGGAGGCCCGCCCTGCCATAGCAGCCTGAGGTGTGTGTGCCCTGGAGAGTCAGCTGCTTCAGGTGGGATCCTGCTGCCACTTGAGAACGGTTGTGGAGTTTTGGTTGCTGTGATTTTGTGTGCAGCTCACTCTATTGTGAGCCCGTTTCGAGCCAGTGAAGAGCTGCTCCGGAGCTATGGTTGGTGTGGGGGGATGGAGGGAGCCCTCTTCTTGTCATGGTGGGAGAGGCTCCCTGAAAGAGCTGTACCCCATTGGAGAGTCCCAGAGAGCTGTCACGCTGCATTGGAGAGGGGTCCCCTCACTTGCTCCTCCGGGGGATCCCCGAACTGTGCTATTGGAGCCCCTCCATCTCTGTGACTTCCCACATCGCCCCCATTGACTGGCCTTTACGTTTGGCGGCCCCAGCTTCTGGGTGACTCTCCTAGCACCTCTGGACCGTGTTTCCTCAGGAACCCCTCTCCCTTTTTACATAAACACATCTCACGGTTATCAACCGCGTGTGCATGCCCGCGTCCAGTGCCCCCGTGAGCGTACCTCCAATCTTGCTCCAGACAGGTCGGCATGCCATTCGTCTGCATCCTACCTAAGTGAGTACCGTGCCTACTCCTGTGCCTTTCCTACCACCCTGCACATAATATGGCAAAAATTTCTCGTCTTGTGCTCGACGTTAACCGGCGCTTCCTGAGCTCCTCCTGACTGTGTGACTCCTGCAAGCACACTGCCTAGTGCTGCATTCTGATCTTAGAACTTTCCAGTCCTTAGTCTGGCCGTTCATTCGTTGTTCCTATTTACAGTAGCAGTGCGGTAAAATTGTTGAAGGCAGACGTCACTTCTCTTGTTGATGCATTCCGTTATGGTGTGCTCCCTATGCCTTTTTCCTATTCATTGGCATTGGAAATGCCTTGCCGTGTGTGAAGAGAAGTGGAGGTTTAAAGAAGTATCTTAACATTATTCTGCACGTTTGCGATTGTGGAAGGTGAAGGTGACCACTTAGAACCATGCTTATTCAGTTTGTTAAAATGATAGCAATTGATGAAGTGAAAGGGCACTCAGAGTTGCACTTTGTCATTTTGACAGCAGAGGGAACCCTAACACTGATGAATTGTATCAGCTGAGTACAGAAACATACCTAAGCATTTTTTATATATAGATGGGGCGCATGCACCAGTGCAAAGTTTCTGTAATGCAGATCTTGGTGTGATAGGGAGATGTTACTGTCTCAAACAAATGGGTGCCCAAGTAACCCACCAAAGCTGACTGAGTTTGTTGTTTGAACTTCATTAAGTTCGACTCGGAAGATACAGGTGGTAGCCTTCATTTAGTGTAAGGTCACCAATTCTGCTTAACACCTATTTGGAAAGTAGAAATAAAATAAAGCATTTGCTAACAAGGAAAGCTCTGACGCTTAAAGTAATGTTTGCCCTTTACAATGAGCCCAAAAATCTTGTCATTTCATATCTCTAAAGCAAGAAAGATGAAACAGCAAGGCTCAATTTGATCCTCCAACCTTGCAAGGGGTCCCTAGGTGATGAAGAGAGCCGTTGTGTAGAACGTGTTCCGGAAAACAGTGATAAAGTCACCATAAAAAATTGACATGCCTTACTTGTAAATTTACCCTATAAATATGAATTTTAATCTCCTAAAACATATGATTTTAAACATTGTTCACCCATTCCTAATGTATACATTAGACCCGCGGGGTCTTAGCTTTGTCACAAACCTGCTTTGAATACATGTATCCATAATCCTTAAAAGTGTGCTGTTTGGCTAACAACAAACGCCAGTGTTCCCAAAACATCACTGACAATATACAGTAAAAACCTGCTCACAACCCCAAAGAAGAGGCATGTGGACCTTAATTCTCCAAAGAATCCAACATCCAAGTAGTCCCACAGGATGGCCACCTATTTTCTGGGCGCTCACAAGGGTGCATGTCTTGCAATGGGTTGCCCACTGCTCCAGATCTCACTTGAATCTCGATCAGTACTTCCGGGCTTTTGATGATTCGAGGAGCCAATAAAGGGCCTTTTCCTCCAGAGAAACAGTTTGAGCAGAAGCCTTGACTCTACAAGAGGAAGTATATGGTACTAAAATACTAAAATACATCCAGCGAGGGAAGTCCTGGTGCGTCGTGGATTCTGCTAGGCTAGTGGAAGGAGGTTGAGCGAGCAAACAAATGTAGGAAGGACTGTTGATGTGAGAGATTTATAGTGAGGGATACCCCTGTGTGTCTTTTTGTTTCCCTTTGTGGAGTGCTCCTTTTCATTTGATCCTTTCTTTGCCCTTTGGTTCCCCTAAAAGCATTTCCAAATATGAAATTGTGTCCTCTTTGCTCTACTTTACCCTAAAAATCATAAAAAAATGTATTGGCTTCCATTTCCTGTTCTGTAATGCACTTGTTTTTATCTCATTCTGGAACCATTGTCTCTTTGCTCCGATCAACAACGTTGTTTAGTGTTTTGTGTCTAAGTTTGTTTTGTATTAGAAAATTTAAAGTTGTTTCAAGATGTGTGTTGTCACCGCTGGTAAAATGCAATGGAGTTTAAGGCTGTTGAGTTGGCAGTGGAGAAGTTGTGCGGGAGAACATTCTGCACGCTGTAGGAACAGAGGACTTGGATGTAATAGACAGATGTTGACAATAAGGAGCCCATGCAGGACTGAGTACAAAATCAAGAAGGGCTGCCTTGTATTGTATATACCTTTCATGTGGCAGAGGATGGTATTAATGGTGAATTTCATACGTTCTAGTTAAATGGGCAAAAGAACAAAAAGGGACAGATTCAGAGTACACTATTGCTGTCACACTTTCATTTCTATTCTCCAAACAGGGATAGGATCAACATGTTTATTGTTGTTCACATTTCACAGTGGTTGGCCTTTTGTGGGAGATTGGAGTCTGTCATAGATTCTCAAAACCCAATTTTTATGCTACGGGGCCGGACAGCTCATTATGTTTTCTGCTGCACAGCCCTCAGGAAAAGCACAGGTCATCTATGAGTGTAATGTGACCCATGCATAACGCAAATGATGGCGTTAATTTTTGAGGCTATGCCCCAAAATCAGAGATTATCTCTATTGCTTGCAGACAGAAGGGAATCTGCAATCATGTCTTTCTATGGCTTTCCTTGGATGTTGAACCATAATAGAAGTTGTACATTAAACTCTGAGAGCATAACATTGTCCGTTGCGGGCATAATTGCGTGTGTAAAGGGCACCAACTACTCAAAAATGCTTCTCCTTTCAACATGTCCATATGAATTACAAAGTGACTTTGGGGTTTGGGTCCTGAATACCTCAAGGATTGGATCCCACCATCCCTCCAAATCAAACATCCAAGCTCTGCTGGTCATCTGCTCCTAACTGTCCCTACACCCAGAAGCACCGACCAAGGTGGCAGCAGTGTCTCTGTGGCAACCCCAACTCAAAGGAGAAGATCCCTTTCATGAGTCGCACGGCCCCCTCTTTGCGCTAGGTTGGGGGACATGTTAAAGAACTGGCCCTTCAATCAAAGGAGATGTACCTAATCTTCTGTGGTGTATCTTCCACTCTCTCCTGCAATGCCTGCTGTTGACGTCTCCTGATCCTCTTAGCATTGGTGTTGTTAGGTCTTGGAAAGATCTGGGGCTATGCTAGTGTCGGACTGTCAGGACTCTGGGCTAGCTAGCCGTTTGGTTGTAGCCCCTAAGCTTTCATCAGGGACTAAAACCAAAAGACCCTGTACTACAGCCCCTCTGGCTCCCCAGCAACGTCTCTGCCTCTTAGCATCAAATAACAATTGATTTTGGGAAGTAAAGAAATAAATCAAAACATTCATACATAAGTGTAATCTATGTGCCTCTGGGAGCACCTGAAGATCTTTCATAGTTGGTTTATTTATTTTATTTGTTTTAATTAAAATTGTTTTAGTTGAATTGACAACTTTTTCAATTATTTCCAATGTCATTTACAATCATTTGTTTTCATCTTTCACAATTGTCAAATTTGGCGTGCCTTTAGATAAATAAATCAATGTAACTGCTATCACTGATACAAGAAAAGGAGAAAGATGACTTGGTTAATTGATCGAAAATTACATCACTCTAGAGCAAACTTTTTACAATTAAAATAGGTTGCATGCAAATTTAGATGAGATAATAAGAGACACAGGCATCTCAATGATCATGCACAATTTGACAATAAACAAAGCTTAAAATAAAGAATGAAATTTAAAACATTACTTGTGTCTATTACAAGCACGCTCTATTAGAACGCAATTAAGTTTAGTTCTCTGAGAAATTGTACAATGTCAATGATAAGTGCAGTTTTTGAAGCATTAAATATTGCAAACCATAAGTCATCTTTAGTTAGTAATGTGAGATGACGAAAATGTTTATGGAGATGGCGAGTTCTCATATCCACTAATTCTTAGCAGTCTATCATGGTTTCAACAGAATTAACAAGTTTACAGTGACCACAAGACCTTGATGAATTAGGGAGATTGTTATATGATGCAAGTTTGTCCTTTGTGGGGAGTTGATTAAATCGAAAGCATAAAAAAGCATCTGCATATTTTCGATCAGGGAACTTCATTAGGTATTGTGGTAACACATTGACAGCGTGTAATTGAAATGAGCCCTTTTTAACAGCTTGATAGGAGTTAATTTTGTCATAGGTGCAAATCCAATCTTGTCTCCACAATGTAATCTTTGCTTTGTCAGGGGACTCAATTAATTAAGATACAGAGATATCAGCCTCTTGAAGGATTTGAAGACACGTCTTTTTCCATTCGTGCAACGGTTTGAAGTTTGGTGTCTGTATGATCTTTTTCAAGATAGGAAATAAGTTTGCAGATGAATCAGACGAGATAATACATTTCCTATATGTTCCTAGCATTAACCAAGAAACAGAGACATTGAGAAATACAAGACCAAGCTCATATCTAATCAGGGCGATAGGAGTACATGTAGGAACCGGAAGAATGTGCTTCCAATAAATGCCCTCTAAGATGTCCCACCTCACAGCTTTAGGGCTTGTCTTGGTTTGGCTTCCATACGTAATTATTGGAATGGATTTTTGTAAATAAAAATTTCTAGCAGGCAGAAGGGAACATTTTCCATAGTTTGATTGAAGGGCTTGGCCTTGTGTTGCTAATAATCTCATTTTAGAGGTAAGTTCAGACTTGTAAGGTTGGTGAGAAGGGTGTGTATTTAAGTACACGTCAAGGTATTTATATTCCTGTATTTGAGATAGCGACTCTTGCCCAGCTTCCAATTGAATTTTTAGGGTCGTTGGTGTTGAAAAACAAGAATATTAGACTTACAGGTATTGATTACTAGATCATTCTTTTTGGCGTAATCAAACAAGGCAGCAAGTTTCCTCTGTAGGCCAATGGGGGTCCTATCCAATAACATAAGATCATCGGAATATAGCAAATAAGAGATTTCACGGTCACACAGTTTAGGCAAGAACGATTGTACAGAATTAAAAGCACAGTGCATGTCATTGATATAAAAGTTAAAAAGAATAGAGGTAAACAGACAAAATTGTTTTAGGCCAGAGTCAGTCTCAATTGGTTGGGATAAAAGACCATTGGTTGTCAGTTGGACTCTTATTGAAGTTTTGGAGTAAAATTGGTAGGTTAAAAACCTAATATACAATGGACAATTTGCGTTTAAGAGTTTGCACCATAGTGTTTGCTTGAACCGAATCAAAAGCTTGCTTAAAATCTATAAAAGCTACAAAAACAGGTTCCTTGGATGAAATTGTTTGTTGTTTTATAATGGACAAGATTAAAAGATTTAATGCTGTACCAATGCCAGATTGGTTTATGTCCATGAGTTGATTTTCCACAAGCCATTTTGTAAAATCACGTAAAACAAGTCTTGCAAAGATTTTATCAGGAACATCTAGTAAAGCTGGTATAGGTCTATAGTTATTTGGATTAGACCTATCACCTTTTTTGAAAATGGGAATGGTAATAGCTTGTTGCCAAGACAGGGAAATGCGAGTTGTTTCTATCACTCTCAAGAATATAGTTTCCAAGAGCGCAGCCCACTTCTCTGGATTGGTTTTTAATATTGCATTTGTCAATTGGTCTGCCAGGAGCTCTTGATGTGCTTAATTTTTTTATTATAATGAGAATGTCTAGATTATCAAATTTAAGTTCGTTTAAAGGAGGATGATCAATGAAATGTTCACTTTGTGATAAATGAGATTTTAACAGACGTGCTTGATAATGTGAGGTCCACATTTTCTCTGAAATAGGGTTCAAAAGAACAGATCTGTTCGCATTAGAGTGTCAGTCTAGAAAAATGGATACCTCTCATGATTGACGGCAAACGTATTTTGGTGGACGAAGGCCAACCGTCTCATGCACGATACGATTGAAATACAGGTTTCCGAGTTTACCAATGAACAGCCATTTTGATGTAACAAGGATCGCCATTTTGTTTTCTAACAATTGCTCATTGCTTTCTGTTCAAATTGCTTCACAGCACATTTTCTGCTTACACTGCTCGACTGTTAATATTGTTGTCTGAACGTGAAAGGACAAGGCCGCAGGACCGCGAGGCTAATAAGAGTTCATTGAAACACAATGTAGGCAGCGCCGGGAAGGAATGCCCGGCTCCCTCCCGAATGTAGCCTTGAAGCATAGCCGCAGGGCATTTAATCATTTCACAGCTGCCAGCCAGTCTTGTTATATGGTAGAATATGTTAGAATAAAGCAGCTAAAGGCTTGAATTATGCTCTTCTTACGGCCCCCTTTACTGAGCCCTGTAGAGCGTGTCGTCTCCCAGGACACGAATAGAACCTCATAGATAGCAAGGTCTGGAATGTGACTCTTCCCCTCTATGTAGCTTGCTTCCAAGAACAGAAGCACTGTGTTCTATGCAACAAATAAAAGATGTCTCCGCACTTGCAAAGTTGCATATTGTTACTAGAATAGATATTTGAAGGTGTCATATTTGTCGAAAGTGTCCATCATCAAACCGAGTTCAGAGAAACCCAATAAAGGGGGGTGTTAAACATGTGACAGATGATTGTATGATATGCATTTTGTATAGATGTAACTGATGTACGTAATTCGCTCTCTTGCGTCCCTCAAGGTCTAGAGATACACGTCGCGGGGCGTGAGACCGAGTTGTTGCTTTGCAATAAACCCTAGGTTTGGGAATACAATCTCGTGTCTGGCGTATCTATCGTGTGTGGTGACTTGCCTTGTTTCCATAGATGTGAGGGACCCCAAGGGGCTCCTTTCAAGAGGGCACATTATTATTTTTTTTTATTTTTTATTTGTATCTGGTTTAAATACAGTTAAACCTTTACAAAATTTTAGAATACAAATTTTCACAGTGTTACAACGGAAAAAGAAAATACATTTGCAACATTATTTCAAATATAAAACTCATTAATCATATTATACAATTCATATTATAGACCATAAAAACAAAGACATAAAAAATAAGAAAGAAGATCACACGGCATTTCCATCTTTCAGACTTTGTAAATAACAGTCGAAGATCAAAGAAGAAGAAAAGAAAGGCCTTGTTTGTCCTTTATTGAGTAATTAAATTTCCAGCGTAAATTTTAGAATTGTTAATTTGTTCTTTCTAGGGAAGCCAAACCACACACTTCTACTAGGAAGGTGACCACTGCTAGCTTTAGTGTGTTTGACTTTCCGTGTAGCATGTACCACCATATTAATTCAGTGTGGACCCTAGAAGGATCATGAACACATTTTCTAAACACGTGTAACCTCTGTTGCACTATCATTGAGCAGTTTAGGAGAAGATGTTCAAGTGATTCTGTCGTGTCAGCACAACGACAAAAGCGACAGGGAATTCTTAGGCTCATGGCAGATCTGATCTCGAGAATTTCCCCAGTAGGGAGCACATTGAAGCGGAAGCGTAAGTAGATTGCTCTCCTTACCGGGTCAGGGAATTTGGTTAAATAGGATTCGAGAGTGCCTAGCTTTTTCCCCTCAGTGACCAGATGTTTATAGATCTTTGAGGAGGCCACTTTTTCCGTAGTAGTGGCCCAATCTGACCACTGTAGCCGTTTTTTCACTTCCATTGGATTAGTGAATAGCATTTCATGAGAGACATCTATGGTATTGAGAAGGTTTACACAGTCTTTTTGTAAATTTAGCATCCATACTGAATCACTGGATCCCCCTCTTAGTCTACCGCCCAATAATGTATAAAGGGAATTATTTTTAGATATCATTAGGTTCCGATATAAAGCCATTTTTTTAATTTTGCTCTCATGGTTAATTAAATAAGGCCCAATTCGTAGCGAATTGCAGGTGTCGGAACGCAATGGGGCAGATAAAAGATAATTTTTCGCCAGATCTTTGAGTCCATTTTCTGGACCAAACGATATATTTCAAATGGTAAGATTCCCATGCCGTATATCAGTTTCGGAACAATTTTCAAGTTGTAAAACCTAATCAGAGGAGTGATAGAGAATTTACAAAATTTACCTGAGATCTTTCTCAATTGGCGGATGAGCTTATCTTTTTTCTTCAGGTAGAAATTCCAATAAGAGTATATCGAAATGCTTCCAAATATGGGGAACCCCAGATAACAGAGTGAACTTACTTTTGCTAGCAGACATGTATTTATTCGCCATTTAAATGTTATAGTTCTCTTTCTGGAGGTAAAGGATATAATGACAGACTTCTTTTCATTTATCACCAGTTTATTTTCTTGTGCATATATAAAAAGGGCCCTAAGTTTTCGCTGTAAACCCACTGGGGTACTATCGACCAAAAGCAGGTCATCCGCATAGACATTCCAACATATTTTAATGCCCTCAATTTGCGGAGAGACCAGGGAAAAATTCGTGAGAGGGAGATCAGCATCAGTGGTGTAAAGATTGAAAAGAGTGGGGGCAAATAGACACCCTTGTCTGAGGCCATTCTTAGTGTGAATTATTTGGGAAAGATCACCCAACATATTTAATCTTACTTGAATTGTCGAGTCTTCATGGAGATTAATAAGAATTGTCAGCATATGTGACGGCAGCTCCATTTGGGATAATTTAGTCCACAGTCTCACCCTGTCCACCTTGTCAAAGGCGAGCGACAGGTCTACTGAAGCCAGGTATATAGGTGTTGCCATTTTTTTAAAAGCCTTTTCTAAAAGTAAACAAATAATCAGCCCGCCTATTTCAGTTCCCATCCCTTTACGGAAACCAAACTGCTGTGGGGGTAAGATATTGTTTTACTTCACCCATTCCTCAATTCTCTGTAGTACTAGACTTGCAAAGATCTTGGAATCAGCGTCCATAATTGAAATCAGGCAGTAGTTTGTCAGACAGGTTCTGTCCCCTCTTTTATATATAGGCACAACGTAGGATAATCTCCATGATTGGGGAATTGTCTTGGTCTGTATAATGGAATTAAAGAGTATAAACAGTGATTTTGCCCAATGTTCCGTTTTTTTCTTCAAGGTGTTATTTGTCAGCCCATTTGGGCCGGCCGCTCTTGAGTTGTTCGACCTCTTAATCTGGGCTTCAATATTATTAATCGTAAAATCGAAACCCCAAGACCCCTCTTTTATAAGTAAGAGTTCATACGTCATGGCCATTTTCCCTTTGTATAGGGTTGAGAAATGTTTTCCCCAGGTATCTGACTGTACATTAACAGATTGGAGTACTACCTGTCTTTTTTCAAGCGCATTTATTAATCCCCAAAATTCCCGACCTGGTGTTCCCTTTAGGGCTGCTAACATAGCAATATTATCATTATTTTGCAGTACACACTTATTATTTTTCATCCAATTTTTTTTATTTTGTTTAATTTGTGTAATTTTCCTCTTTCTTTCTATCTCAGTCAAGTTAGTTCTTAGGATAGATCTTATTTGTCGATTTGCAAAGTTTTTTTTTTTGGCTTACCAGCGGATCATACATATGTGAATGTGTTGGTTTCAAAGAGCCGTATTTATTAGGTTTAACTGATTTTTGATAAGGTCAGTAAAATGCAAGACCGAATACCACTGTGTTTTGGCGGACAAAGACATTCTGTTAAAGTCTTCGACGAAGACTGTATTAAGTTTGTCAACGTTTCCTTCATGCCAAGTTATGCGGTTTCCACCGCATGACACTATCGAGTTTATCTGCATTGGTCTTTGTTTAGAGATTCTGTTATTTAGTGCCATAATAATTTCCAAGAATCTGTGGTCACTCATATTAGTGTCACTTATATGAAATTCCGAGCACAGTGCTGATATAGATTTTGACATAAAGATGTGGTCAATCTGTGATTTATAATGTACATTCGACCAAGTATGCTCATACAAAGAGGAATTGAATATGCCATTAACATGGTCCAGTCCCCAATATTCAAACAAATTCCTCCAAATTTCACCATTAATAATCTTTTGTTTGATAGAACAGGCAGTAGCGACCCCTTCTCCATGCTAAGCGTGGGCCTTAATAGTGAAACGCCCATCGTTTTCCCAATTCCGTGTCCGTATTTGATTTCAGAGTTAAAATCACCCGAAATTATAATGTCAATTCCTCTGTATTTAAGCAGCATGGCGGCAAGGCAGTTGTTCAAGTACGAGATGGCATTGCTCAGAGATACTTGAGTATTCCAATAGATGTTTAAAACAAGCATCAATTCAGAAACTGAGTTACTTCCATGTTTCACTACATCAGCAAGTGCAAAATTCATTAAGTCAATTGATTCCAAAATACAGGTACCTAACTCGAGTTTGACTGCGACGAACAACCCATCTGTGGGTCTTCCACGTGATCCCGCTTTAGCCAGAAGATGTGTACATATAAAACCGTCAAGTTGTATCAGAGCAGTCAACCTCGTTTCTTGTATATGAAATATGTTAAATGATGTAGGTTTTGCACACAGTTCCCCAGAGTTCATCAGATTTGAGTGGCCTTTTGAATTCCATGAGAGGAATTTCCAATCGGCCACTACTTTACTGGCATTAAAGGTTTTGTTTCATTCTTTGCATTTCCGATATGGATTCTCTAAGTGTTTGGGCTAACCCCCCCCTCCTTTAACAGTTTGAGTATTTTCTTTTCGTATCTCTACCTCATCCCTACAGGGATTAGGGCTTACTTTTTCTATTTCCTGAGCACTTCCCCTCTCCCAACCATTACTAAAGATCAGGATGTCTTAGCCCATTCTATTAAATTGTTCCACCTCCTGAATGATCATATCAAAACTCTTTTGTGAATTGGGAACAATGCGGACATGGTCATGGCGAGAGGGATGGATGAAGTCCACCAGACAATTGTCCGCTGTTGCAATCATCCTAAGTCGAGGGACCTCATTGAATAGTGAGAGAATGCGTGGCCTATTCAGCGAGGAAGGGCCACCAATATCACAGAGATTATAGAGGCGGATACTCGGATATTCCGGGATGAAATGTCTCGCCACGGTACATTCCTGAGATCGCTCTCTTTCACATGTAGGGGTCTAGCTGATTCATATTGAATGGGTTCCTCGAGCCATGGGATTCGATAGGATAAAGAGGTCCATGCCTCGGGGACGATTGGATGGGATTTCTTTCTGGTTGCTCCCACTATGACGGCGGAGCATTTTCTGTTAGGGAAATAGTGGGTATCTCATTCGTGGTCCAAGGTTGGTCTTCTTTTGTCTCATGTCCACCCCCCCCCACAAATCCTTGTTGTAGAACCGAGACAAGTCGGGAAGGAGGTCCATCATAATCTTTTTTATAGTGTCAGGAAGATTTGCAATGGCCCCATCAACCCCAGACCGGATTTCTTGAACTTCTTTCGGGGTAGTTTTGGGCACTCATTCTTGGCTCCATCTAATAGGAGAGTCCCGTGATGGAGATTTGTTTTCACCTCAATCGCATCCTCACCAGTGGTCTTAACCGACTCCAATGGTGTAGGAGGTAGGGAGGAGAAACCCAATCTATTGGATTCTGCTGAGGTGGTAGGGTTTTCTGCCAAACGGTTGGAGAGGTCTTGCCGATCAGTCGACTTCTCCAAAACCTTATAGAAGTTAGACTGCTGTGACTGTTTTATCTCTTTATTTTCCCCATCCATATGTAATGGTTGTACTTTCTCGTTGTCAGTTCCGATAATTTTATCAGTTATCTTTGGTCTGAAATCTTCCCTCTGAGTCGGATTTGTTTTTCCTATTTACATTATTTCCATTAGTTTTTTTTTTTTTCTTTTGAGATTTCAGCTGCATTTAATTTAATTGTAAGGCCATCGTACTTTCCTCATTGAGTTGTCTTAAATCAGATAGTGCTACTTCATTTGGGGAAGCCTTCGATTCTGGCTTGCGGGGTTCGGGTCTAGCAGGCATCCGTCCCTTTTTCATCAGCCTTTTGCTTGCCTTCAACGCCAGTCGTTTCTGTTTTCTTGAGAGGAAGAAGCGTTCCCCATCAGGCTCCCCTCCTCCTTTTGCTTTTCAGTCTCATCAACCGGGGCCTCTGCACATCAATAGATTCCAACAATTTTGCAAGTGCCGATGGACTATCAGGTGGAGAGGGGAGAATAGGGTGTTCGTTCAGAACGGATATTACTGGTCTCACAGGGATTAGAGGTACCAGTTTTCCCGGTAGATCTAACAGGCCCTTTTCTAAGATAGAAATTTTCATTGATAGTTCTTTCAAGGCCTCCATGCTCCTTTTTTCCCCTTCTGGCTCCAATTTCTGTTCTTTTTTCTCATCGTTCTTTTTATTTTCCTTTGGTAGGTTCATTGCAATCCCCACAGGTATCACACTAGCATAGCTCACAATCTCCTTTCCACTAACCAGGGTTTGGGTGCTTTGTGAATTATTTGTTTTTGGGATTTGTATGGGTTCTTTCTCTTTTGAGAATGCCGTCCTTTCATCTTTACACATGAGAAAACCTTCTACTCTAGTTAATTTTAATTGAGTATCAAAAGCAACCCTTTTCAGATCTTTGGTCTCCCAATGGGCAAGCTCATGGCCTTTATCAAGGAGGTTTAATATTCTAGATAATACTGGTAGTGACTCCTCAAATTTAGCATTACTGTCATTAATGGGCGAACTGGTAAGGGAGGCTCCCAAAATTGGCGGAGTGTTAGTATGGGTTGACAGTGCAGGGATTGGCTGATTCCCCTTTGGTATGGTGGCTCCCTGCACCTCTACAACATTATTCTGTTCCACCCCCCAACCTTGCTGGGTATCTGTGAAAATTGAGGCAGATGGTAGCGGGAATTTAGCATTTGAGGAGAAAAATCTGTATGATGTACCAGAACTCAATTTTGGAAGTGTCTTAAATAGATGGACTTGGTCAATCCCATTTCTGGAGGCATTTAGAGGTGTTGAGGGGCCCCTTGAGAGCCTAGCGCGCCTCCCCAATTCCGTTCTTACTGCTTGCCCCATCATGGATACATCAATATTTATTTCCTCTTGCATATTCTCTGTCCCCTCAATTGTTTTTTGATCAAGTAGGTCATTTACGCTCAGAAAACTTGATTTAGCAGGGATTTGGGTCTCAAATGAGAGACCCACTGGCACAAAAGAGATATCCTCTTCCCCCAAGAATTGCGCACCCATTTTTGTTTGTATTTGCGAGTGCATATAGGCAAATTACTCTTCCTGTTTAATAGCAGCCATATTTACCTTTGTTTCCTCATCCACTTTCACCCCCTCTAAGATCTCCTCTTGGGTAGTAATAGCCCGGGAGGGAGTCATGGTTTTCTGATCAATATGTCCTTCACCCAAGGTCATAGCTTTGTGATTAACAACCACCTCCGTACTAGATTTTGTCTCAATACCGCCACTCTGTGCGGCCTTTGTATCTACGTCCGGGATTGGCCCGGGGGTTTTTATAGCGCATATTTTCCCATTACGCAACACCGTTGCCATGATGGCCTATTTAGGGTCTAACCCCTAAAATCGGAGAGAGGAGGGCACTCACTCACCGACTCCGCACCTCCGCCCAGCTGAACAGCCGAACAGCCCACTTGCGTGCCATCTTCTGGGTGCGCGCACGGGTGTGCTAGCACCAGTGATTAAATGCTGTGCGGTGGCGGAGGCGGGGATCCGGGCAGTAGAGACACAAAACAGACTCTGTGAAGCAATAGAGAAAGAGGAAGTGAGTATTTCAAGCAAAATCTCCTATTATCCCTATCCCAATACCAGTCCCAGTCCCAAACCCAATCCCAGTCCCAGTTCCAGGCCGGTCCCAGTTCCCAAAACAGGTCCCAAAGAATGTCCCACAGCACATGGCCTGCAATATTTCACCAAGCGGCTGTGTGTTACGCAGCCAAATGTCCACTCGTGCTTCCTCTTGCAGACTCACTCACTTCAACTTTAGTCCAAACGAAGCAGCGAGAAGCAATGTGGCTCCAGAGTCTCCCAGCCCAACAGCCCACTTGCGTGCCACTTCCGGTTGCACGCGCAGGTGCACTAGCACCAGTGATTAAATGCTGTGTGGTGGCGGAGGTGGGGATCTGGGCATTAGAAACAAAAAACAGACTTTCAACTTTAGTCCAAACGAAGCAGCGAGAAGCAATGTGGCTCCAGAGTCTCCCAGCAAACAGCCCACTTGCGTGCCACTTCCGGTTGCACACGCGGGTGCACTAGCACCAGTGATTAAATGCTGTGTGGTGGCGGAGGTAGGGATCCGGGCAGTAGAAACAAAAAACAGACTTTCAACTTTAGTCCAAACGAAGCAGCGAGAAGCAATGTGGCTCCAGAGTCTCCCAGCCCAACAGCCCACTTGCGTGCCACTTCCGGTTGCACGCGTGGGTGCACTAGCACCAGTGATTAAATGCTGTGTCGTGGCGGAGGTGGGGATCCGGGCAGTAGAAACAAAAAACAGACTTTCAACTTTAGTCCAAACGAAGCAGCGAGAAGCAATGTGGCTCCAGAGTCTCCCAGCCCAACAGCCCACTTGCGTGCCACTTCTGGATGCACGTTATTAATTACCTTCCCTATTTCTCCAGATGACTTAGAGACAAGGGCTTTCAACATAGATTCAGCTTTCTCTTGTTTATTAAGAAGTAAATGTTGTTTTATTCTATTTTTTTATTTTGTGTTTATTTGAGCTGTTACATTTTTGCACAATTTTGCAGCAGATGTTCTTAAAGCACGTTCCATTTCTTTCTTGAGAATAGAAATGGCTGTTATTCGAGGGCATTTATGAACAAATATTGGTCGAGTTGAACTACACGCTTCCTGGATTAGCATCACGATGCAATCATTATAAAAGATTTGGAAAGAAGATGGTAACTTTGAATTGGTTTGTATGGTCCTCTGGTGGAGTTTCAATATTTGATCAGGGAACCATTTGAGATGATTTCTGGCATAGTTTACTTCAAGGTCAAAGTTGAAATAAACAGAATTTTGCACACTATGAGGTACCCAGTAAACTTTGAGAATATTATGGTCGCTGGCTGTGGTGGGTAAAACCTGGAATGACGCTATCAGTTTATTCGCATCAGCAGAGATATACACGTAGTCTAGAATAGATTTTCTCAGATTTCTATTCCATGTAGCATTTGGAGGAGAGTCTTCAGGAGTGGAACCATTTAGCATAAAGAACTGTCTTGCATTCATTAAGTTCAACCATTTCGAAGCTCTTGAGTTGAGAGCAGAATTGGGGGTAGAGAGGCAATTGAGATTGAAATCACCTGCAATTATAGTTGTTTTAATATCAGGTTACATTAAAATTTGATTTAAGATATTTTCAATTTTGTCAATAAACTGGGGAGCGGTAGGGGAAGTCGGGTTCCAATAAATGTTTATTAGAAGACAACTTGGGAACAAATGATGAAATGTATTAATGGGAAATAGTTTCACAATTTGGATACCTGAATCAGGGGAAGGCCATGCCGTAAGAGATAGTTGAGAGTCGTTTCAAGTTGCAACTAATAGCACTGCAGCCAGACGCCCTCTAGCAGGTTTTGAAGCTTGTACAATTTGGATTTGATGGTCTTCCGAAATTGGAGCTATCCGCATCAAAGTTTCTTGTAAAGCTACTATGTCAAAACTGTTTAAGTCAGAGGTTTCAGTAAAGAGTAAATGGGAAAAAACCTCTGGTATTCCAGGAGGCTAGAGAGCAAGTATGGTTAGAGTCTGAGAGGCGATCCTACTGGGTTGTCATGTGTACATTATTTTTCGTCCTAGTTAGAGCCAATCCTATTTAGATGGAGGTGGTGTGTTACTTGGTTGTGTGTCATTCCTACATCTACAACAATGAGCTTCATTAGTGCCATAGGAAGTTAAAGTTTTTGAGTTTGGGATTGATTGGAACAAACTCGAAGCAGGAGTCTCATTGCTCAAAGGAGGAGGGATGAGAGCTTCGAGACACATTCCTTTGGAAAAGAATTGCTGTCTTTCGATCCACACAAGGTTCTTGAAAATTTGAGAACAAATGGTGATCACAGTGATGTCTTGTTGGGCTGGATTAGGGTATCTCACTGATTCAATATCAGTGGAATTTATCTGTTTTAGTGAGTTGATAGAACACCATAAGGATTGTTGTGCGATTTGGGAAAGGATCAGAATATAGCCTGTCGAGCATTATTACACGAATGCTCTCATCTTTCAAAAATAAGGGGTTTGGATAATAAACAGTAGGTCTGCGATCATTGTGAATTATATCTAAGGGCATTTGAGGAGAGAACCTAATCGAAGGGCCTGTCTTTAAGGAAGAAATTGAATCAGAGCCGTCTATTGTCGCCATGTGTTGAACATGAGGATTTTGGGATGACTTCGAAGAAAGACTAAGCAGACTTGAGGCAGATGGATTTGATGAAGGAGCTCTCTCAGATTCATCAATTGTACTCAAAGGCGATTAATTGTGCCTTTGATCTAAAGTGTTGACGGAACTAAAATCCATGTCAAAGTTTACATGAAAAGTTGGAAGCAACTGGCGTTGGTTATGCGAGAAATCATGTAAACCATGGTGAAAATCCTCCACAATTGAATTCTTTTCATGCAGATATACTGATAAGTTCATAAATTGGTCATGCTTTTTATTCAAATTGCATTGATTAGGAACTTCGCAGTCAGTCAAAGGCGCGTTATATACAGGATTTGCAATCACAAGGATCTTACCTTTAGAGACACGAGGGACTGGATCCAGAGGCTTGGATGAAGCAGTTAATGCCACTGGTAAATTAGGCAAAGGATTGCGGGGCTGCTCCTCAAACTCATTAGGCACATGCTGAGAGGCTGAAATGTTGGCAATACATTTTTGGGTTTTTGATTTCTTGTTGGTGAAGGAACGTTTTTAGATTTTTTGTTTTTTCTTTGATACATTTTCTGATTATGGTTAGAATCATTAAAACTTTGGGAAGTACGTTTTCCGTTTCTTTTTCTCCTCTGCCTTCTATTATGCGATGGTCTAGAAAAAACATCATAGAGTGGTTTTTCTATGATTTGGATGTCAGGCGAGCCGCATTCAATATCAACTGGATTTGGCGACAAGGAGGATTGAGATTGGAGTTGAATTTCAACACCTACCTCGACAATCTGTGGTATCCCCAAAGGTATTACAATCTGATCTCCAGGAGACTGACAAGAAGATTATCAGATTCAACTCGGGAATAGGGATGATTGCTCTATTTGCAGCAATCCAGTCAAGTGTGTTGTAAAGGAGGACCAACGACTCATTTTGCCTCGCTGATCTAAGGTCTAGTACTTCCATCAATTTGGTTAGAGTGAAGATTTGAGCCGGATTGGAGACCGAGGGGAATACAAAAGATGGGCATGGCAGGGGCTTTGAAAATGAGGCAACTAACGATGATTCAGATTCACCAGATGAAATGATGTCTTCGGGAGCGTCAGTGGGGAATGGCTCAGGAGTTTTAGAAAGAGGTGAAATGTTTGCATCATTTTGATAAGAAATTTGTGGCGAAACGGCTCTTGAAGCTACAGGATCTGGCGTTTGGGTAGAGTAGGAGACTGGTAGAGGAAGCGGAAGAGTATGGTTGTGATGGTTAGATAAAGGATGAGCAAAATGTGAGTTTCATTTTTATCATATGAATGTTTTCGCAACCTGCGAATATAAAGTGATCGAATTGAAAGTTTGAGGAGATTGTGCTGGTATAATGACTTGAAGTTCCATTGAAAATTCAGGAAAGTAACTTGGGGTGTGGAACGTTTCAGTGCTTGAGGGGCTAGATGAGACTGAGATACAATGTTGCATTGTTGCATCAGAGACGAGGGATGGGAAATTAGGTGCAGCTGAACAAGCTTGGACACAGGCACGTTGATGAATTGGGATATTGGAGGCATTATTCAATGTTTGTGTATTTAACCGAGCAATACCAGGAGTCTCCACAGTCAAAAGAAAGTTTTGAATGTCGGATGAAATCCCGACGAGCCTGAGTTTATTGAGGATTTTGGCAAAATTTGGCGTTGCATTAAGTGGCTCGGAATACGGGGCATGCCAGCCGTAAGCCGATTCATTATGATTCGACTTGGCAATGCGTAAGAAATACTAACAATGCGTAAGAAATACTAACAAGGCTGACAGGACCAACAAATGTTGGTTTGAAAAGGTTACGTCAGCGAACAACTGCAAATAGGCTTGCCTGAAGAAATTGAGGAATAAAGGAATGAAGGTTAACTACAAGCCAAAAGGAGTCGAGTGTCAACTGGAGGAAGCTTGATGCCTGACTAAGAGCATAGCCCGCTGACTCGCTGCAGCGCGGCTCAGCGGTCAGCAGTCATTACTCTGCGGGTACTCGGCTAGGTGCGCGTGCGCAGTTGCACGCCGGAACTGAATATGTAGTTGAAGGGGGCGTGGTTTGCAACCTATATGCAAGAGAGATTGTAAAGGTTACTTAAGTAACGTTACGGGCAAATTTAATTCATTAAATAAAGTCCAGTAAGTACCCAGCAGGTCCACAATTCAAGTTTGGTTGAAGCGTAAATTCACAAAAGTCCACAGAAGGGAGGTCAGTACTCTGTGGGTACTCGGCTGGGTGGAGAGTTGGTTTATTCTGGTGTTTATTAGGTATAGGAAAATAGAACTTAAAAGGACAGGTCATAGGTGAAACATTTTAATAATCAATAGTTTTAATTATTTAAGACATTCATAAAATAAGACTTCAATTCAAAACATGCATCATCAAAAGGAATTATTGTGACATATAGCATTAAAGAGCTAACCTTCCATTGGAGCATAGAAAAAAGGCAAGAAATGGTAAATAATTATTTACAATCATTAATATCTTAACAATTGATGTTGGTGTTATAGCTCTGTTATTATACAGAGACATCTATTCTCGACATGTTTCAGTTTCAAAATGTCATGTGTACAGAACTTTCATCAGGAGGAAGTAGTGTGCATTAAATTCCTATTCTGCATCCAGTTTGAGTGAAGGTAAACAAACACGTCCTGACCAGGTTAAAAAGTTACAACATGTGCTGCAGCTGCAGAATTGCACGATTAAATGTAACCTATTCATTAATATGTGTGCTTCGTGTCACCTTGAGTGAACCTTCTTTGGCATGAAACTTAGATTCTCAAACTTTTTCCAGAAGCTGGTTAAAGTAGATAACATTAAAGTTGTAGTCTGATGATGCTCATTAAGGATCTTAAAATTGGTCCCTAATCACCTGACACCAAGCCTATTGAGATGATAGCTGCCCAACTGAAGAACATGTGAAAGGACATCCAAGGCCATGCAAGAAGAGTGCAACACAGCAGGACTCATGTGGGGTCAGTAGGGTCTTGGAAAAGTAGTAACAATAGACACTGATTGTAGAGCAATAGCCTTCATGGAGAAAATGTTGTCTGCAGTCATTGAGCACACACCAGCAAAGCGCTTTGCATCGAACATATTGCATAGAATATCACCCAAGTTGGTACTCATGTATAGATCCTTGGAAATATGAAAGGGTAAGACACAGATCGCACGAGCGTGCACTCAACCCACCGAGATATCTGATCTGCACAAATGCACACTACTGTATTGCACAGATTCAATGTCACCATTTATTGACTTGAAGAGTCTTGCATCTGTATAGCTGTCACAGATAGCACAATATCTATTTCTGTTAGTATCAATTGGCAACAGTGACACTGGGCGTGGGAGGATATAAACAGTATTGTTGCTCCATAAATGCTACAAATACTACCTATAACTGCAGAACTATCAGACTGCTCTCACAGGATTCAGTAGATTCAGGTGGCAGAAGGTGATGAGGGGCCAGGCTGCATTCTCTGCCAGTATTCTGGGACGAATCGGAAGAATGTGTCCCTTCTTCCCAAGGAGGACCCACCCCCTTTCATGCTAGGTTGGTGAGCTCATTTTGCAAGAGCCTCTTTAGGGGTATGGGTAAGCGCACCTCAATGGGTGAGACTCATCCTCATAAAACAAGGACTCACATTCTGAAAGGGAAATCCCTATCCAGGACACTGTAGGCCTGATCACGGGTTGAGCAGTAGCTCTTAAATGCGGCGGTAACGCACCAGCGCTTATAGCGCCCACAGCCTCATTGGGCCAAATACACCCAAAGGGGAATGGGCAATAACTGTTACCCCACTACTCGTGATCCGGCATTAATAGCAATGGACTGAGTAGCAATAACACTATTTGTCCTGGTATTACTGCCACGATACCACCAAACCCATGATCAGGCCCTATGTCCTCCGTCTGTTTGGCTGTAGGTAATGTGGTAATCAACATGTTATCTGGATATAAAAGGAGATATCACTTTAAGAACAAATGAGTATGAAAACAGGACGAGGAGGACCAAACGGAGGAGAGAGAACGGTATGCAGTGGAAGTCCCCTGATCTCAGAATGCCGAGGGCAGCCACGTATCCCACAGCATTCTGAGAAGCAGGGAAGGCAATTCAGAAACGCCATAGTAGCCAGCGGGAGAAACGTTGTCAGGATGGAATCAGAGGAACAGTACTAAGAGGTGGCATGACCAGGAAGGTTCAATGGTGGGCCTGGTGCCCTGCTATCAATGGCAAAACATGGATGATAGGAAGCGAGTAAAGGTTCCACCAGTCGCAGTTTGGGTAACACAGCGAGTTGCAGAGAAGCTGAGACCAGAGCTACCGAGAAACCGAGGGACATAAACAAAGAGAGGACATTGACTTAGCCCAGCGTGAGTCGAGAACCATGACGTCACCCGTGGCTGATTCAGGTACAGGGATGTCATGGAGGAGCAGGCGGCCACCGGGAGAGCAAATAAATAAGCAAAGAGACTACGTTCGTGATACATGTAGGTGCAGAATAACGAATGAGCAAAAACTGATATCTGAGGAGATATTCAAAAGCCTAAAGCAGGAAAAAGGTTGTGAATAGTTAAGAAAGAGGAAACAACTATTTTGGGGAAAAGAGAAAATCTCACGAAGTGATTTCAAGAAAGACCATTTTTAAAGAGTGGAGAGACCTCTTTAAGAAAAGTTGCGAAACATAGTGGGAATTAAGGGTGCAAAAGAAACTACACCAAGAAAGAAGGAACTTGATAAAGCGATCTCAGAGGTGGGCAACTTTCAAAAATAATAAGTCGGATGAAAAGCAAGCTGTTTAAGAGACTGGACTCAAGAGAACAATATGAAGGGTAACTTGATCAGGAAAACAAGGCCAACCAACAGTTGGGAAGAGCTCATGAAAGAGACATTACATTGCCAGAAGAGACCATCCTAAGGAGTGATTTTGGGATATAAGATACATTTACATGTTACATATTACATATTACAGATTTGTGTGAAAGCAGAAAACCCTGGAAGAAGCCGCAACACAAAAAGGCAAAGTGGTGGTGACCAAAAAAGTTAGTATTACTAGTGGTACGTTTAGGTTCGGACTAAGGACATTTTTGATTTCCGACTTCCTGACAACAGACAAGCACCAAGTTTCATTTAGCTAGGTAGAGAATCCCCTATAGCAGTAGGGAAAGCCAGGCCTTTTCAATTTTTCAGAATAAAATCACTTAAAATACCTGTGTTGTGTCTGACTCCTTCTTCCAACCCGCCCCAATTCACAAACATGGTACATTTGGTGAAAAGTGCACTGACTACCACAGAGGAAACCAATGACACACACCTACAGCCCAGGCAGAGAGATCTTAGCAGGGCACCTAGGGCAGGCCCACATGGCTGCCACCTTGAAAGAAGTAAGTGCCCATTATTTACAAAACATGTGAGGATGTTTTGTGGTGTTCTGCTAAAGCTCCAAACCTGTTGCTAGAATGTTGTTCACAATTACATTCTGATCAATTTAATCTGTAAACCCTTCCTCATTCACTGTAGAATTCAATGTGGAACAGGTTCTTAAACAAGTGATGAAATGTGCTAGGGCATCTCACCACTTGTGCAAACAAAAGTTACACCAAAATCCACAAAACTGTGGGATGTCTTGACCCACTTTTGCTCTGCCATGCGGCATTCCCTGTTTTCTGATGGTGCCAAAAATCCTAAAAGGGCCGCAAAACCTTTATGCACGCCAAACCTTTGAAAATCGTGCTTTGCAACACGAAAAGATGGCTGCCAAATCTACCATGCATGTTGTCAGTGGTGGAAAAGTGATCTCACTCCAGAAACATGTCACTGGGCTTCACAACAAGTATAAATGGAGCACAGAGGGAAAAGCAGTGCTTTGCTGAAAGAAATCCAAATCTTGCTTTGAAATCCTTTTTCTTGGTTGCTGAAACTGCAGAATGCCGGTATAAAACACCCTCAAACATCCAATATTCTTGCTGGGTGTTACAATTTATTGAGTTCAAGAAATCATGGTGAAATTGCAAAATGCTGAAAAGCTGAATTTGTCATAAAAACATCCACAGCCAAAGTGCCTGCCTGTGGAATCTGTCAAAATCTGGGCGCAGTGCCCTTGACCGCCTGAATGACAGCTGTCAGAAGCCTGCATGATAGAATTTAAACTTGTACAACTGAAATCACATGGTTGAAAACTGAGTGGCCTGTTATTGTGAGTAATTTATGTTGTAATTGTTTAATCCAATGGTTTAGAACTGGAATAAGTGTTCTAGCTGCTTGTTTTGAAATTACAAGTTTGTTTGACGCAAAGAAAAAAATGCAACAGAATAATTTTTGAATTTAAGCCTGACTCAAAGCAACCAAACCAGTATAACAGCTTCCCCCACAGAGGCAGGGCTCTCCCACCTGATTCCATACAACAGGATATCACACCTATGTGATGATTATAGGGTGGGGGAAGAATATGGTCTGCCAGGGGAAGAAGACAATGGACTTCCTCCAGTCAAAGGAAGGCTAAGTGTGAAGGGTCGTAAAATGGCCTCGGCCCAGGAGGAAACTGGGAGGAGACTGCTTCTGAGCTGCAGGGAGAAGAAGGAGGCGGAGACAAACAACCATTTGGTGCTGAACAAGGAGCAACATACACAAGTTAACAAGACTGATAGCTTACTGTGCAAAATTGTTAAAAACACAAAAATAACAGCATTGTTAATGTAAATATTGACTGCACATTTTAAAAGGCACCAGAACTCTAGGGAGAAATGGCGGAAAAAAGTGATATTACACCAAATGCATTTTTGATAGAAGTATGAAACTTCATACACCCATATTCAATGCGCAGATTTGTGGAAATTTGCTCCGAAATTGGACATTGTGTTCCGGGCAAAATTCTGTAAAAAGCAGACACAAGATCTTACAGCGTTGGGGTTTGGAGGAGTATCTGCTACACAACATATGTAATCTATATATGTTATTGTTATAGAGGTTGCACACATGGAAATATGTATTGTACCAAAAGTAGATTTTGTGTTCCAGGGGCAAGAGGTGGACTCTAGGCCTCGTAAACCCACCTCATCATGATGACACACTGTTTTTCTCCTCCTATAAAGGGAGAGAGGAGACCCTGACCAATCCCTAGCAAGGGGGCGCACTTAGGATAACCCAGCACACACCCCCCTTTATCATAAGCATAAGCATAAATAGAGACAGCTCAGCTGGCGGAGCACCCTGAACCAGAACCATCCATCTTCCTTGTTCCAGACTCCAGAAACTTGCAAAAGCAGAAAGGCCCACCATATAGCTGAACCATTCTCAGCTAGGCCTTAAATTCCAGAACCCCAGAAACCTAAGGGGAAATAGACAGCCGGGCTGTGCTGTATTGCTTGCCTGCCAAAAGAATTATTGCCAGAACCAAGAGATCCAATCCAGTTGTGCCATGCTGAGACCAGAGCCATTGCAGACCTGATCCAGTCCTGTGCCCTGCTGTGAACCGACCCAGTCCAATCCAGTGTGCCCACCAGAATTCCTGACCAGAAACTTTGACCAGAATCCCTGATGGTTATGTTTGAAACCCATATAGTGAGTATAGATAGAACTGTGTCACTAGCATATGTACTGTCCATAGTAATCCCTGTCTTAAACCCATCCACTCTTGTATTCAGAACCGGTAGTGTTAGGAGTATTTTTGAATTGTCAGAACTTTTCTTGCGCTAAATTTCTCTCATTTGTTTTCTAAAATCATAAATCATTAGCGTTGTGAATAAATAAATTGAATCCCAGAAAGAAAGTGAGTATCCACTACATGAAGGGTCCCTGGCCAGGACTGTGGAGATTCCTTTGTGGCATTCTCTTTTTCTATGGTCATAATCTAGTATAAGAAATCCCATTTGTCTTTTAAATGTGCATTCCTGTTTTCCCATTCTTTCACCTGTCTCAGAAAAACGACCTCCACTAAAACGTCCATTACTCATTCCATTTTTATGCTAGTAAACGCGATTGTCGCGCACTGAAAAGTTTGCAGCAGATTTTCGTTTAAGGAAATTCTGTCATGTGTAAAACAGCTTTTTCTTGCTTCCGACCTCAGTTTTAAGATTTCACCTTGCTTCTTAGTATTAGCTTAATATCCACACTGAATCTGTTGGTTGTCTCCATGACCATCAGTATGGCTTTAGAGGTGCCACAGGCATGAAAACTGCTCTCCTGCACACCCATGAAGATCTGCTCTCTAACCTTCATTCCAGCATTCCTTCTGTCCTCAGCCTCCTTCTTTCCTCTGCTTTCGACACAGTCAACAACCCCATCCTGATCAATCTACTCAGTCAGAACATGAGCATCACGGATCATGGCCTGGGGTGACTGACCTCCTTCCTCTTGGACCGCCCCGCCCCCAGGTCCAACCTGGTCCCAATCTCTCTGCCACCCCTCTCTACCTGTGGCGTTCCCCAGGGCTCTATACTCTCACCCTGGTTTTTTAACCTCTAATTGGCCCCTTTGGCCCACCTGATCTCTACCTTTCAGTGTTATGCGGATGACTCAGCTTTCCTTCAGGCTCCCTCAGCCTCCTCTCCCCTCTCGCTGACTGTCTATCAGCAATTCAGGATTGGTGTGCCTCCAACGATCGCTCTTAATGCCTGTAAGACGAGATCCTTCTCATTGGGACCCTGGCACCAGCTTTCCCTCTCTCACTCGGCCCGTCCGCCTTGGGTCCTCTTCCTTCACCTTCCTGCGAGGCAAAAAACCATGGTGTCATCTATGCCACTCTCTCTTTCTCTCCTCCATCTCGGATGTCACCAAGAAGTTCCACTACCACCTGCTCCTCATCAAAGTGACTCTTCCCCTTCTCACTTTCCACCAGAAACTCACTGTCTCCAGAGCCGTGGTTCTCTCTAGGCTGGACTACTGAAACAGCCTCTTTCTCATTCTGCCTTCCTCTATTCTCGGTCATCGGCAACTAATCCAGAAAAGGACTGCAGGACATACCCTTGTCCTCAAGCCCAGGGATCATATTTCAGCAGCCCTGAAATCTCTGCACTGGATCCCGGTGGCTGCAAGGATCAAGTTCAAGACCCTTTGCATTGCCCACAAGGCTTTCTGGAGCCAGGGTCCAGACTACATCCAATGCTCTCTTCCAAAACACCTTCCTTCTCGAGCCCTTCCCTCAGCTACCTCCAACTCTCCAAGGGTTAGACGCTTCTCCAGGCAAAGAGTCGGGGGTAGATCTCTCTCCTCTGCTGGGGCCTCCCTCTGGAATGGCCTCCCTGCCCTTTCAAACTTGAGCCATCTGAAGTTTCAGAAGCCGCTCAAAACGTGCTTTTTCTCCTCTGCTTTATCTCTCTCCCTCCCCTGCTGACCTACCAGTCTGCTGTATCGACCGGTTGCTTGGATACCCTTAGAGTCTCTCTGAGTCCAGGCTCTTTCTTGATCGGTCACCCTTGCACTGTCTCTGTGTCTACCATGCACTTAGGGGCTGTAACTGTAACTCAGCAGTCACTTGTTCTCCTTGCACTACCCATAGCCGCTCTGCACTGGCTGCACTTACTCAGAGCATTGTAGCCCTGGTTTCCCCTCCCCTCTCCCTTGCACTCCCCCCCTACCTTTCCTCTTGCACCTCTGGTTCTCACAATGACATAAGGCCTAGTGAGATTGTTTGTCTTGTCCACCCTCTATCTTCCCTCCCTTGTCTTGTCGCGCATAGAAACACTTGTGTACGGGCGCATTATAAATGACTTTTATCATATCATTTTATCACAGATGCCCAGAAAAATATAGAATGCCGCAGTAAGAAATGGCTAGACTGGCAGCACCCAAATGTCAATCTAGCCAGGTAATTACTCTAAGTAGGACTACTTTATCAGAAATTCCAAGTTAAAAGAAAGTCATACCAAACTCAGGAATGACTAGACTGGCTGCACCAAAATACCACATAACATGCCTGCTTAGCCTAGATATGGACAACCATTATGATTTATCGCACAATCCTGCCCCCCTCACACATTCCCTCTCCCTCCCACCCCTTACCCCAACCTCCAAAATCAGCTCCTTGGCCACGAATTACCTCCATGTCCCTCTTCCTTGTCCCAGAGCTTACGTATGAAGCACCTTGCCTCATAGATAAGTAATGGGATGGAGAAGAGGGGGACTAGGAGTAATGAAGATTACAGGTAGCTAAGTCAGGCATTACCTCCCAGTACTTGTGTATGAGGCAGAGTACACAATAAGTACTGGGACGAGGAAAAATAGGGCTAGAAGTAATCAAGACATTAAACACAAGTAGTGGTGCAATACCATTGAGCTGACTGGGCTTCAGCACTCCCACCCCTCTGACATTTTGGGCTATGTTGACTCGACCTGGCTGACCTTTAGAGCAGTTGCCAGACAGAACAGGACACAGATGTTAAACGGCACCTGGGTTTTGCTGTTAATAAGGGCCCAGCAATTACCAACGTAAAGCATTTCACTGCTAAAACTTAAAGGAGAGAGTTAACTGCTTGTAACATTGAAGCTGCACTAGAATAGTCTCATTAAAACACGTAAAGAAGTTAGATGCCCCCACACAAATAAGTTTGCCCCTCCCCACCACATGTGAAGTTAACGCTTCACCCAACATTTGAAGGGTTAGCCCCCCGAAATGTAGGTTTTGGTGTGCCCCTGTACACAAGCACACACACCATTCACCATATACACACACAGCCATCTATACATTTAAGTGTGCACTCTTTCCCCATACAGGCACACCCAGGAAGCCATCCATACATTTAAGTGTGCACCCTTTCACCATACAGGCACACTTAGGCAGCCACCCATACATTTAAGTGTGCACCCTTTCACTGTACACCCACACACGCACACACATCGACCCATGCATTTATGTGCACCCTTTCACCATACACTCACTGACTTTCCGGTGTCACTGGGCTCTTTCAAGTCCGGCGGGCGGCCGGGAAGTCAGGCGCCGGTAATTTCGGTAATCCCCATTCCCGTGGAGTTCCATAGGACTCCACGGGAATGGGGACATGGAAGCACCGGCACCGTTCTTAACGGTGGCGGTGCTTCCGTGATGGGTCTGCCTACTGTGGCTGCTGTGCCCGGCAGGGTCAGACCTGTCGGGCACAGTGGGCCAAGCAGATAGACCTGTAATATGCCGGTCCGGAAACAACGGTGCCGGTAAGATTACCAGCACTGCTGTTACCGGGTGGGCATGGTCAGAGCCCAATTGTTTCTTTCTGAAGAAATTATTCAGTTAAGGACCGAACCATAATGGAAATAATTTCTTTATGAAGGCAGAGTGACTTCAAAAATAAACTATTTATTTTTGAAGTCATACGGCTCCCCCCACCCCATGACATGGAGCCCTCCAGCCTAGGGTCTTCCATATCATGGGTTGGGGGGAGCCCTCAGCCTTCAAAAAGAAAGTTTCTTTTTGTAGTCACTCTGCCTTCATAAACAAATGATCTCTGTTACAGAAATAATTTCTTTAATAATGCAGTGAATTCAAAACGAAACTTTATATTTTTGTTGAGAAAAAAATATATAATTTTTTCTTTTTTTTTTTAACAGGGCCCCCCTCAGGGCTGTGGGGGCCCCTGTTATGCCAGTGTGGCCCATGATCCAGAGAGATGTGGTGGATGATGTACGCACCAGTGCCATCTGTGCTCAGTGTAAACCATGTGGTGGTAAGACATGTGGGTTCTGAAGGCGCGCCCCTCAAGGCTCACACCAGAGAGAATACAACCCACTAGGAAAGAAAGGCCCAAGTCGATCGTGTAAGGATAACACATTTTATATCTCACACACAGATGAGAGCAACAGCAAAGATCTCTGCTGCTAAGAAAGTTCTGCAAAAAAGTAGTACAAGCAGAATCTTTGAAAAAATGAAAAACATTGTCATACATGATGCAATTAGTACATGGGGCAACATCTTGTGCGGCTGGTTGGTAGATGCCTATACAGGATGTGCCTGCCCCATAAGGGAGGCCATGCCATTGGTTCCAGTCCAGTTGTACGTTTTCTATCACGTGGGTGCTGAGATGATCACCTTCTTCTCACGTCGAAGGTCAGAAAACAAATTAATCATACTCCTATCAAACAACAATTCTATCACTCATACTGTGCACTTGGCAGGCCCTAAGACTGCCATGAAAGCAGTTCTGGGGCACTCTAACCTTCACACACACATTGCACTCACTCCCCTCCACGCCATCCAGCTCCAAGGTGTCCACCTTCGTTTTGAACTATAATGTATCCCTCCCATCACCTCGCTATACTAATCACAAGATTGTTGCTTTAATGGTTTACCCTGACCATCCTCTTTGATCATCTGAGGACTTGTTACTTTGGGGTTGGTGGTCAAAGGACAACTGACGCCATGGATTCAGAGGTTTTCAGTTTTAGTCAGTTATATGGGCTATAACTCGTGGTCGCCTGGGGATGGGCCAGGTCATGCTTTGGCCAGTGTGAGAAAACATGCCCACCAGGCGCCGGTCTGTGATTGCGGCCTTGTAGGGCACATTCATCTCGAACATCTTAGCAGCACTGTTAGGACAATAAATAGGCATTGAGGCAGTTGGGGGTGTGGCTGTCCTCATGGGAGCTCGGACATGGCTGGGGATTTCTCATGTCTTGCAAATTTGGGCCTAGTCCATGCAACTCTGCATTCAGTTACTAATATCTATGCAAAATAGCAATACTGCTTGCGACTTATGATGTACTATGTGGATAGACTATGTTTGGTTATATCGGAGTGGGGTCCTGTTAAACTGGGAGGTGTCGCTCTCACATCACTCCTCCCCCTGGCTCATCATAGTGCTTTGAATGCATCTTGCCTCACACTAAAGTGCCTTGGGGGGTAGGGCAGTGCATCCCCCATCCCAACATTCCCACCTTTTGTTACTTCTACAGTAACAAACTCTGGGATACCGTTGCACTCACGCTCCCCCATCTCTGCTTCCACATATGGTGGAGTTCCCTTTATTAGCACCCATGCCCTACACACTACTGCAAACTCTCCCCCCTACACTTATGCTCTTCAGGTGAGCAAGTCATATAGATGCAATGCTTTTCCCCTGCCAGGTCCACCAAAAACTCTGCGTCATTTTCTGGGTCATGGGGTGGAGAAATTATGGTGTAGTATAGATGATCAATTACATCACCATACGGGATGGGGAACATTTCGCACTTAGGGCCACCCTGTGAGAAATCAGTGAGAAATCAGTTTGTACTTGCAAACCATTCCATTCCTCTCTCCTTGCAGCTGCTCTACTCTACTCTGCTCTACTCTAGCCAGGGCACTAGTTCTTTCCAAGATTGACTACCGCAATACCCTCTTCCTAGGCACTTTGGAATGGAACCTCAACAAACTCCAGGTCCTTCAAACCAATGCCTTAAGGTCCGCTCTGAACATTCCTAGATCCTCCCACATCACCAGCCACAGACAGGATGCCCGATGGCTCCCAGTACGAGATAGAATTCCCTCTGCACACTTGTCATCACCCACAAATGCCTAACAAACTCGGCTCCCAAATACCGGGTAGATAAGTTTAGCAAGCACCAATCAACCAGCCCGACTAGAACCCCTTATTCGCATAGCCTGACCATCCCCAGATTCAACCTAAAGAGAGCCAGCATAGCTAGCTTCCCTTTGTTAGCTGCCAAACAGTGGAATGCCCTACCTCTAAGCCTCAGAATGGAACCCTCGTTCTGGACCTTTGGAGCCAAAGTAAAGAGCTGGCTCTTTGATAAGAGGTGCTAGTGATCGGCTCGCGTCCCACTAAAAATATTGTGCCTGCTTACTCCCGTTTGTATACTTCACCCACTGTAACACTAACAGTTTGATATGATCAACTTTCTGTTAACCATCGACCGCCATGCCATGCAACCTTTGGTCGACTGCACTTATTGTTGTTGTTACTGTTCCTGTAATTCATCTATATGGCTGTAACTCTCACTCAAGCTCTTGGCGCCCAGTTACCTCAGGGTTTGGTGCGTGGTACAAATAAAACAAACAAACAAACAAGCAAACTTCAATACTTTTGTTTCGTGGGGTGCTTTTTTAACCCCAATTGATACCATCATTATTGCGCTATTAGGTGCCACATTGGGCCAGCTGAGAGGTGTAGAAAATAACAAGAATGAACACAATAATGGACATTAACATCTTCACGATCGCTGTGAGCATAAACGTTGCCCAACTGAATGCTGTAGTAAACCAATCGCTGCCCTGTTGTCATGACCTACAGAACGTGCCCCTTTTGGACTTCCTGGTCCTTGTCTCAATGGGGCTTGCACTCCCTGGTACTCTGAACATGGCCGTCCAGCGTGAAACACCTTCCTCGCTCTACACGTTGGACGTAGCGTGTTCTATTAATAGACCACGGCCCCGCGGCTCCGCGCGTCTCAATGCTATTGCGAAGAAGCGACCAGACGTGTGCACCGTAGCTCACGGTATTGCTTCCCTGATTCTGTCCCTCCAAACAGCATTCCTAGTCCCTCTTGTTTCTTTCTTACTTCCTGGACTCGTGTGCTGAGTAGTGCACTTTCTTAATTTCCCAGATTCCTGGATCGTTGCATCCCGGAACTTTGAACGCACGCTGGAGTCAGAAGAGACTCGTGCAGCCTTATTCAAGACCCGATCCGTCCGCAAGAAGGCATCGACCAAGAAATCCAGCAAAGATCGGACTCAGGTGACAAGGGGGAACTCCTTGACAGTTTGAGATGCCACCCGACCAAACTCGATGTGGACAGGGAAGCGGCCGTTCAGAACCTGATGCGTGGCATGCAAGAACTAACAACCAAGGTACAGAATCTAAAGGTGCAAAACGCTGCTCTCAAACAATTAGTTCTATCCCCTGATTCTGCCACAAAAGAAAGTGTGTTGCTGGCGGCATAGTTGACAAATACGATGGGTTGGCAAAAACCCTTTGTGGGTTCTTGGATTCATGTTTGGTCCACTTTACTTTTAAGCCCTACTACTTTTCGACTCCCGGGGCTAAGGTGGGTTTCATAATTTCTCACCTTTCAGGAAATCCCTTAACCTGGGCTACGCCCCTCGTTAATTCCAGCGATGCTCTCCTAGATGGGTTCATACAGGCCTTTAAAACCATGTTTGACCGCCCAGAGCTGGTCTATAGTGCCCAGGAACTCCTGTTAGACTTTCAGCAGGGATCCCAGGATATGCTCACATTTGTAACCTGATTCAAGCAATTAGCCAAGGAAGCTGATTGGTCTCCTGAGGTGAGTTTTACCCTTTTCAGGAGAGGACTGAATGAGGAGATTAAGGATGAGTTGGCCACAGTGGCTCGACCAAACTCATCCCAGGCACTAATAGACCTTGTCATGCAAATAGACTTTGGTATCCAGGATAGGAAGGCAGAGAAGAAGAAATCCAGAGGAAATCCTCCAAAAGTGTCCTTTGAGAGCCCCACCAAGACAGACACAAACCCAGGCTCAGTCACTGAACTAGAACCCATGCAGATAGGAGCCTTCCGTGGACCTATATCCCCACAAGAAAGGATGAGAAGGATTCATATGGGGTTGTGCATGTATTGTGCCTCATATAAACACTTGGTTAGGGAATGTCCTCTAGCCCCTCCTCGGCGTTCGGGAAACGCCAGCTCCCGATCCTAGATGGAGCAGAGCTTCGGGAGACAGATGTTTCCTCCACATCAATTCCATCCTTGAACTCTCCTGGACAAAACAATTTGGTGATACTGCAGGCCTTCTTATCGCCCTCCAAGAATAAGACCTATTCCATTTTGGCCTTGTAGACTGCGGAGCTATGGTACTATTAATCGATCAAGATTGGGTTGTTAGTCATCACATTCCATATGAGACACGAAGCACTATGCAGCCGGTGGAAGCATTTGACGGAAGACCCCTCACTTCAGGGCCATAAGCCTGCAGACTAAAGAGATCCAGCTTTCTATAAACCATCACCAAGAGTGGATTAGATTCAACATCATTAATTCAGCTCATTACCCCATGGTATTGGACAGCAGGATCACTATTCCTAGGCTCAGAGTTTTGTATGTCTCACTGTCTATTCCTGGATCCCTCCTTGACACCCCCTAAAGAACCACCAAGAGACCAGCAAACACCACTCAGGGTTTCCAATATTATACAAGTCCCTGAGGCCTATCAGGGATATGCTGATGTATTTTCAACTGCCATAGCCTTACTCCCTCACAGACCTGAAGATTGTGCCATAGATACAGATCCCTCAGCAGTGATTCCCTTCGGCAGAATGTTCATCCTTTCCGAACCTGAGAAAAAGGCATTCCGAGAATACCTGGATACCAACCTTGAAAATGGCACCATAAAACTTTCAAAATCTCCAGCAGGTGCTTTGTTGTGCTTTGTTCCCAAGAAGAACACCAAGGAACTCAGACATTGCCTCGACTATTGTGGCTTAAATCAATGCACCCTCAAAGGCCGATACCCATTGCCCTTGATCTCGGATATCCTGGAAGCTGTGAGAGGCGCCGTAATATTCACGAAGTTGGATCTCCGGGGTGCCTACCATTTGATCCGTGTCCAGGAAGGAGATGAATGGAAAACAGGCTTTAGAGCACCCTTTGGTCACTATGAATTTCTAGTCATGCCCTTTGGACTAGCTAATGCCCCCACAGTTTTTCAACGTTTCATGGATAGGGTGTTCTCTGACATGTATTTCCTCTTCGTCATTGTCTATCTGGACGACATATTGATCTTTTCCAAGGATCTTCTAAAGCATGAAGAACATGTAAAGGCAGTATTACAACGACTCCGTGAACACAAACTTTTAGCCAAACCCAAAAAATGCTTGTTTCACGTTACTTCTGTTCACTACCTAGGATTCATCCTTAGCCCAGAAGGAATTGGTATGGACCCTTCAAAGGTAAAGGCCATACTAGCATGGCCCACTCCCACGTCCGTGAAACAAGTTCAATCCTTCCCGGGGCTTGCCAACTTCTACCGGAAGTTCATATCCACCTTTTCCGAGATCGTTCAGCCGATCGTTGCTCTCTTGAAGAAAGACACCTCCTTTATCTGGTCTACACAGCAAGATAAGGCATTCCAACGTTTAAAGGCAGAGTTCACGCAAGCCCCCATCTTAGCCCAACCCGACATAAATCGACCATTCCTAGTGGAAACAGATGCCTCTAACTACACCATAGGAGCGGTGTTGAAGCAGGAATTTGAGGATAAACTGGAACACCCCATTGCTTACCTTTCACGAACCCTGACTCCCAGTGAGACACACTACTCCGTCCTGTAAAAGGAACTGTTAGCCATCCACCAAGCCTTCACTGAATGGCGACATCTACTTCTGGGTGCTAGACATCCAGTTCAGGTCCGCACGGACCATCGAAATCTTCAAATTTTACAGTCATTGGAGTGTAGGACCAGTCATCAGGCGCGTTGGGCCTACTTCTTTGCTCAGTACCAGTTCCACATCACTCATGTTCCCGGGTCACAAAACCTGATTTCTGATGCCTTCTCTCGATGTCCTGACTATGTAACTACTGAAGATAGGGTACTAAGATGTTTCCCCACACATCTTTGTAGCTCTAGCAGTCAGTCTCCTGGAAGAACATCGAGTGCAAACCCAATCCTCTGATCTGTGGAAGGATATTTCAAGGAAGAATCAATGGAATCTAAGAGTCAAGGAAGGACAATGCACTGGTCATTCCCATACAGAAAATACAACAAAGAATAATAAACCTCTGTCATGATACCCTTCACTCCGGACATCGTGGCATAACCAACACCCTCTGCCTCATACAAAGACTGTTTTGGTGGCCTGGAATGAAGACCGACGTACAGCAGTACATCCAAGCTTGTGCTATCTGTATTCAAAATAAACATGATAACAAGAGACTGGCGGGTCTTCTACTGCAACCTACACTGCCAACAAGGCCATGGGAATTCATTGCTACAGGCTTCATTGTGGAATTACCACCTTCCCGAGGATACACAACCATCATGGTTACCATTGACTTGTTCACTCATATGGCTCATTTTACACCCCTGTGTACATAAACTACCATCCTCGTCCGAACTTGCTGGAATCTTTCTGGAACACATATTCCGTCTACATGGACTTCCTTCCAAGATCCTATTTGATCGAGGACCTCAATACGTCTCACAATTCTGGAAACATCTCTGTCGCATTTTTTGGAATCCAGCGCTCCCTCTCATCAGGTTATCATCCCCAAACCAACGGGGCCACTGAACGTGCTAATCAGACCCTGGAACAGTATCTTCAATGTTTCGCCACCAAGGTTCAGGATGACTTGTCACTCCTGATACCCGTGGCTGAATTCACCTACAACAATTCCGATCATTCAGCACTTCAGACCAGTCCCTTTTATTGTAGCCAAGGTTTACATCCATCGGTTCTACCCTCTTTTCTCCCTCATCCCACACCAGTACCTACTGTCGACTCCTGGATCGAAACCCTCATCAACGTACACCAGGAGGCCAAAGAAAACTTAGAGAAGGCCAGAACACAGACTAAGAGGTATGCAGATTCCAAAAGAAGACCAGGGCCTTCTTATGCAATTGGTGATCAAGTCTGGTTGTCTTCTCTGTATTCCTCCCTCCTTCTTCATGCGAACACCCAGGCCATGGACAGCTGTGATAATGTGAGATAATGATGTGTTCTCTGCATCCTCTGGAGGCACGAATGTGCAGTAGGAATTGCCAAACATTTTGCAAACCCAATTTTCATTGATGTTAGCATGTCCAAAACATAACGATTTTTCATCGTCATAAGTCTCAATGAACGCACCTATACCTTTATCAGGTTGAACCATTCTCTGTGTCGTTCACGAGCTGGACCAGTTCCCATCTTACGATCTGCAAACATTTGGCATTTGCCACAGCCTGCACTCCTTGCAAAAGTAAAGATGTGAAAAAAGATTCTGCTGAGCTGAAGAGCCTGTATTCTTCTGGTATTTCAGCAAGCAATGTGGAAGAGTATTTGGATATGTGATTCAATCCTTTCATCCTATGCAGTTGTTGGAACTGTCCTTTTCCTGGCAGGATATGGAGCTCTTGTGTGGGCACCAGACCATTATCTTCATTTTCGACTGTGAGGAGACTAGTTGGTCCCTCAGCAGGCAGTGCTCCCCATCAGGTATTCTTCTGGAATTACTAATAGCACTGAGTGCAATGTGGCTAGCGAACAACACACCCTCCATGATGGTGAGAGGTGCAATTGATTTTGTAGGCCCCAGACTCAGTAGTAATCCATCAGTGCTGCTGTTTCTTTCTTTATGTCTGTGATCAAGAGAGTCTTATTGCAATGTCAGTTTGAGCCGACAACGACTGTACCCTTGCTGCAGAAACAGAGTGTATATTCTTCTTCCTTATGCACTCCCATTGGCTTTTCCATTGTTGCAATCCATGTCAGCTTTGTGATATGCTCTGTGCAGATATGTGCACAGAAAGTGTCCACCCATGCTATCCTTTTGTTGCTATGTGTTACCATTCCTTCTGCCAAGCAAGGTAGTGTGATGTCCTGCCAGTTATTGTTGACATATTTTCATCCTTTCACCACCAGATTGGGTAGTTCCAAACGCTTGATGTTTTTTGGATCGTCGTTGCAGTTTGCAAAATATGGAACCACCATTTGCAGTTGCGTACTATGTGCCTGGAACGTTCCTTTTATTATGCATATCGCAAGATGAACTAGGCACTGTGCCTCTATAATTGGGACTGCTTGCAGTACTAACACCTTGGGAGCCCCTGATGCATGTGGAATGATTGAACCCACATAACAGCTTCCATTCACAGCGTTTCTCTCCATACCAGTCATTTCAGAACACCATGAGTTGGTGAACTCGGGATGATGAATATCCTCAATCACATATGGAGATAGAAGGAGAGAGGGAGAGAGAATAAGAGAGAGAAAGAAAGAGAGATAGAAGGAGGGAGAGAGAAAGAAAGAGAAAGAGAAAAAGCGCTCACATATCATCCCTAGACAGGCCAGGGAGGTAGACAATGTACAGGTACTGCTACCCCTTGTTTTAAGATAACTGATGTAGCAGTGTACTCTCTGGAGGTGCCCTACAAACATCAGAGAGGTGGACCCAATAGCTCAATTCTTTGACTTTTACAGTGAGGTGAGTACAAAACACCACTTTGTAGGGCCCTTGGAACAGCGGGTTATTCTACCTGGCTACAAAATTGCAGACATATATGAAGTCCCCAGGCAGCAGTGGTTGTGTGATCATATGCTCGGGATCTGTCACCCTAGTAGTCTTAGTGCCCGGTGTCTTTGTCGTCACAATACTGGGAAGTGCAATCTGTCGGGAGACATATTTAATGGCCCTAGTTAGTGTAGTCAAATACTCCTTGAACTTATCCCCTTAGCGCCGCTGCTGCCCTATGTGAGTCTAAAGCGCTCCTTACAGGGGATATGGGAGTATGCATACACTGGCCAATGACCACTTCATGAGGTGACAAATGGTGCTCTTAGCTTGGCTATGTGCATAAACGGAGGAGTGCTTAGGGAAATCAGCGCACCCAGTTTTTCTTTTTAATGTGGCACACAGTTTGGAACTCTTACTTTTAAGGAGCGCGTTTATTCTCTCCACAATGCCATTGGCCTCTGGGTGGTAAATCAAACACATCTAGTGATTGATGCCAAGTACTACTGTAACGTGTTGAAATAATGCACTGAATAAATGTGTGCCACTGTCTGACCTTAAAACCTAGCACAAACCCATCGCCGGAAGACTTCTGCACTAAAAACCTAGAAGCACACTTGGCATCCGGGTGTGCACAAGGCCCTGCATCCACCCACCTTGAGAAAGGACAAAACACTACAATGAGGTACCTAGATCCATGAGAACGCTCACTCATATCAGCGTAGTCTATGTGTAATTCACAGAATGGCCCAGTAGTACAGGACAATGTGTCCAGTAGCATTGGTAGGGTCATCCATGTACTGAAACTTTGATGTTTGGTGCAATGTATGACCATTCCTGTAATGCTTTCCTGGAGGTTTGTTATAAACCAGTCCTCCTGTATACCTGCTGCTGTGTGCTGCTTCGAACTGTGAAATGGTTTTAATCTGGAGTGGCAAGTATGGATGCTGAACTAATGACTTATTTTAAGTTGTCTATCTGTTTGTTCATTTCGCATACGTACATGCTTCTGTTCGAACCCATTTACTTCATGCACAGATGGCAACTAAGAAGGTTGTATGTAAGCAAGGAGAGCAAGCCCGCTCATGAGTTTGGTTATCCACCAAACATGCTTCTGGGAAAGGAAACGTCTTCCTTCTTTTGTCGGGCCTGGAAGGAAGGCATGGTAACAAACAGTAAGACACACACAAATTATCACAATTCAAAGGTGTTTATTGATCTTCAATCGGGTTTTAAAAAACGCCTATCTAATCCTAAATCTAAAGATGGGAGCAAGCTACGAACATGAAATTATAATAACACAGTACTTTTAGTGTCTTGTCAAAATCAAAGGGCTGATACAAATAAACCTTTTGCCAATCCTTAATTCTAAATACAAATAGTGTGGGAAATAATGTTATGCAAAACAAAAGTCTTCAAGAAATGACATGTCAGGATATACAAGAAGTTGGCCTCCCTTCCCCACGTTTTCAGCACAGGACAAGGTGGCACATTGGAGCTTGGCACACTCTGGCTTCTCTAGCACGAAGATGCTGTTCAGAATCTTAGTATCAGGGCCTGCTCTGCCAAAGTCTCTGTGTCATTCAAAGTCTCTTACTTCCGAGGGCATGATGAGAAAAATACTAAAGTTCCTTTCTTCTCAGGATTTTCACTGATACAACTTATTGAGTGATTCACTGGTCACCCCACGTCCCCCTCCGCTGGGCTCATGCCCAAATCAACACAAAACCTTCAATTGATCTCCCTCTGCCATTCTCTGACCAAATTCACATAATTTTCCAAACTTTCAACTGTGCGCAGGATTTTGCTTAAACCGTCGCATGACCTCTTCGATTCATATTAATTTGTTCACTTTCAAATGATCTCCCTCCACCATGAACGGAGCAAATTTACTTTCGTCACTCCTCAACTGGATACCGTACAGAAACCTTCAATTGAGCACCCACGCGGTGCCGGACTACTCTGTCAAAATTATTGTAGTTTACTTTTAAGTTCAATCACTCCTCAACAGTTCACTTCACTTGCATCTCTTATCATATGCATTTTAAAAATGTTAATTCCAGCTCTCGCCATGCAATGTTGCTGCTTGCAACCTTGGATTCAACACAGACCAGTCTTGTATCGGTCTCCCCAACTAGCCAGCTGTGTTGCTTTTACTGACACTGCTTTGTTCTTGGAGCCAAGGTCGGTACCACAGAGCTGGTGGTTCTCCCCACCTTGATTATTGATGCGGGACGGCCTGTCTATCTCTGACACACAATGCAGGATTCTTCATCCTGGATTCCAGGTCTTACGCTTTCTATTCTCTAATTCTCTGGAAAGCAACGATTCCTTGTCAAAAAGGTCAAGTGAATTTCCTTTCTAGTGATCCCCTTCGGTTTTGTCACCTTTCCCCTCTTGCTCAGCTGTCATCTCAAAATTGCTGTTTTCTTGCATGCCCTTCCTCACTCAGAGTGTGCTCTTGTGCTCTGCCTTTTATCCATGTGGGGAAGTGTAATGGAAGTCAGGTGTGAGTGATTGTCGATAAGTGCCTGACCTCGCCTGACCATAATATTGGGACATGTCAGGTACACAGCTCAGTCTGTTTTCCCTTAGAGCGGGCTGTCAATGGGAAAGTGGTTGTGTTGTAAAAGGGGGGTACAGTTTCTAAATATCCTCCAGGGTAGGATGCAGTAAAGGTGTTACAGGGAAGGGGATACCACAGCTCACCATCCAGTGTCCCACTCCCACTTCCCGAAGACCCCTCACCCAGGTGATCCTCCCACACTGGTCCACCCCCAGGAACTGGATCCAAAAGCGATGGTAGTGTCCTGGCCACCAGGATAACAGATCCCAGGGACTTGTGGGTTAGACACCTTCTGGTTTCTCACATGCCGTATGTGATTGATCGATTGGGTTATAAAACCGGTGACTTTGAGTTTGGAGGTTCCCAAGAAAGGGAAAATACATCCTATTTTCCATGTGAGTTTCCAAGTTTTCCATGGCATCCTTGACTCAAGCGTGGAGGTTGCCTTGGAGATGGTGGCAGTGGAACAGGACCGCCTGCATGCAGAATTCCAATTGGTTCCAGGCTCAATGTAGAGGGTCAGGTGAGGTCAGAAGACATCATTGTGTTCCTAGTAGGATGTTGAGGTCCCGGAAGCCCATGCTTCTCATTAATCAAAACACAGTATGTTGGTAAGCTTGCTGCTTCTCAACGTTTCTACGGAGGAGTGTGCTTACCATGTAGTTTTTGCCTGTTTCTCTTGGATTCCATACTGAACGCCTTTGGTCTGGCCTTGGAGATTGAACTGTTTCTTCTGTTTGTAGTATTGTCTGTAGGATTGTCCTCTGGCCAAGTCAACATATATGGCTCTGGATATTTGGACTGCTATTGACCAGTGATACTGTCAGAAAGCATAGCTTTGCATAGCTTTCTATTAGATAGTAAGCTGAAATTAATACCGCAGATTGTTAAGGTTGTACAATCATTCTGGTTTAATTTAGGAACACTTTAACACGTATTCAGGTACCTAAATACCTCCCAGCATATTACTGTTTTGCCTGCAATAGTGACCACACATCCTAACTGTGCGATCAGGCCCATTTGGGATGCTGTACATGCACACTTCTTTGACTACAATCTGTCTACTCTGCACCAGCAAAAATGATTTGAACCACTGCTGCCATTCGTCCACAATTTCATTTTAGTAACTTTGCACTGGATGCTATTCAATTGGAGATTTGTATTTACTTTTATTTATTTATTTGTGAAATTCACATATCATTGGCTTCAGCATCTTTCATCACTTAGGGCCTACATATGACAGCCGGGCTGGAAAAAAAGTGCCAGCATTTCCGTATACCAGAACTTTTCCGAACCGGCAGAGTACAAGTTTGGTGGTGGGGGTTGACTGGTTTGCCACCAGCCAAGAGCTGGAGGTAAATCAGGCCCCCACCGGCAAAAAACAGCCAGTATTACCAGTGCCATTAATACCCATGGAATCCTATGGGACTCCCTCGAATGAGCATTTGACGTTATTCCAGCCACCTGTAATATCCCAGAACTTTCGGAATATTAGGCGGAAGGAACAGTAATACCGTTTGGTGGTATGCTGCTGGAATTACCAGCGGGATACCACCTAACTTCTAATGAGAGCCTTAGAGATTTAACCATCAGGGCATTGCATTTCACTGAATCACATCAGGTACGTGTTCCTAAAATCCAGTCTTTCAGAAAAAAGGCTGCTAGATGTCTTTCTTGGCCCCAGTCATGACACTGAGTAGGATCAACATGAGACAAACTGAGACGAATATGGATCGAACAACTTCAAGTTAATGGTTGACGTTTATTAGGGTTATTCACAAGGTTGGGCAAGGGAAAACACCATACAACCACTGCAATAACAGTACAGCTTTCTTGGGAGTCAACATTTCAAGTCTTATTCAGAAAGTTTAAGCTATTTTTCCTTTCAAATGCTGGTGATACATTGACAGTCACTGTGGGTTTTGAGTTTTCTGCACACTTCTTTCTTGGCACTTTGGTTGGTAGAGTCTGGCCCTCTACTTCTGATCCTCAGGTCTGGAGAGACACGTTCAGTCTGTCCCTTAGGCCTAATTACAATTGAAATCATGCACACTGTGGAGATTAAATATATTTAACAGCCTGGTCTATAGGACATGCCAGGCCATTTCCCCAGCCCCGACCGTCAGACTTCCATCACGTGGGGTCTGCTGGGCTCATCATTTCCAGGGAATCAAGGTCAGATTAGCAATTATTTACAATAAGAGACAACGCTACTCTATCATTATGCCGTGCACCTGGGAGGCTTGGGGACTGGCACAGGCGGAGTCTTGAGGTCAGCCTAACCCACCCAACCTTTACTCATTCTGCATCACACCATCTGCACCCAAGGCTTCCACTCTTGCTTTGGGCTATAATGTATTCCACCCTGTACCTCGCATTATGGATCTTGTCATTATGAAATAAGGTGGAATGGCTGTGTTCTTTAGATCTTTTATGGCCAGTGGGGTTATGGTTGGTGGTCTGGGGTCATCTACTATCGTGGAAGTCAGTTGGGGTTATGGTTGGTGGTCTGGGGTCATCTACTATCGTGGAAGTCAGGGGCAGTCATAAGCGATGTAATGCATAGTTGGCTGGGTGGGGGTTTGGGCAAGCGCTGGCCTGGCTGCTATAATTGTATATGCTGAGGCACCTGGTGCTGTCTCATCCTTCTCGGGATGACACATATTGGCAACATTTGTAGAACAAAGGGATGTTTTTGTGGACTGCTAACAGCGTGCCTCTCTCTCTCATCAGCGCTTGGGCCTATTCAGGTTTCTTCATTAGGTTTGTGGTCTGTGTCTACCGCGCTGCCATGTAGGCCCGATTGTGTCTACCATAGCTACAAAAATGATGCCTGTTTATATGCGCGTACTAAGTCTAAACATCTACAGTTCACGTGGTATTGTGGCTGTGTGGGGTCTCTTAGCATGCCCCCTCTCCCTGGCACATCACAGGTGTCTTCATGGTATTCATCTTACCCTAAAGCACCTAGGGGTTCGGATAGGTTCATTTCCTTCACAACATTCATTACCTCATCACCACTCCACAACATGTCCATAGCATTACCCCTCCCAAGCTCATCCATTTCAACATTTGTGTTTGCCTATCCCTGATCTTTCACACCTTCTTCAATCTCTTCCACCGCAACTGCTCCAAACTCTCCTCTAATGTTTCTTTCAATCTCCTCCTCAACCTTTATCAGGTCTTCATCTTTAATATGCCAACATTGTATTTGCTTACACCTCTTTCTCCTTGCCCTTCCTTCAAGTCTCTGATCTCATGCTCTTCCCAACCATCACTCTCCTCCATTCTCTGTCTCTTCCACCTCTATGGGTCTCCTCTCTTCCCTTGTTGTGCCATTTTTCATTCTCTCTGTCACTTCTATTTCTCACTCATTCTTCTCTCTGCCTTTCTCTCTCTCTCCATTTCGCCTCCTCCAACCACTTCCTTGAAGTACTGACTGCCTTACTCCTGAAAGTCTCCTCAGATCCACTCACTACCTCACTTTCCCACCTCATTCTGGTGTTCCTCCTTCCAGGTATGTCTTGTTTCAAGTTGTATCTACCATCCTCTTTGCTCCTCCAACCTCCCCTATAGTGTCTTTTTCCATCACTCTTCCTCTACTCTCATATTCCTCCTTTGATCATTTGTCCACCGCTTCTGACCTTACGAGCCCCTTTTCGTCTCTCTATGCATGTCTCAGCCTCCTATTTACTCTTGTCAGGTTCTTCTCTTCTCATGTTCCATGTGTCTGACTCCTCCCTCCTCTCCACAATCCCATCTCTCCATCTTCAACTTGCATCAACCCTGTCTCTTTCACGTCCCTCCTTCGCCAAATCTCATTCTCCAGCTCCCTTCACCAACGCCACTGTTAAATTACAAATTCCTCTTATAACTGCATAGACCCTTTCTTTGGGTTGGCATCCCTGTGGGGGTGGTACTTGTGCATGTTAAAACAGGTTGAACAGAAATGGGTGCAGCATTGCTCCATCATGTTGAGTGTGTGTGTCTATATTTGTCAATGAATGGATGATGTGTATGTGCTGAGGGTAGATGCTGAGAGTGTGGGTGGGTGTGTGTGTGGATGGAAACTGACTTTAGATTGAAAGTAGGATGTCTCAATCAGCGAGCCATGATGAAGGGAACTAATCAGAGAGGAAAGCAAGATGCAATGGCCCAAGTAGAAGAGCCCACTTGTTATAGTGTTTAGCACTGTTTTAGTGTTGTCTGTGGGGGTTACTAAAACTGCAATTGGCCATTTTGTGTGTGCCCCAGCATTATTGTGCCTTTTAATGATTATTACTTCTCAGCAAATCTTTACACCGTGGTTTGTTGATGCATGTATACACCCTATTCACTGGGTAGCACTCACATGTACATTAACATGTTTGAGGTCACTGTTTATCCGTACTTTTTGTGTTACCTATTATTTGAAAGAGGCACGGTTGAGTCTGCAAGGACCCTGCACTCCATTGTTTCAAAAACTAGGCAATTGTCCTAACAGTGGTGAAACTACCGAGAGCCTGATTCATGGAATTCGTTGCATGGTTCATAGTGACTTTGCACTGCTGAAAAGTGACTTTGCACTGCCGACACATGCCTTGATTCATGGAACTGTGTAAAGTGTATTTTTGCAATGTAAAGTCAGTGCAAAGTCATTTTTGCAGTACAAGAAAATGAACTTTGCACATACTTTGAACTGCAAAAATACATTTTGGACAGTTTCCTGAATCAGGGTTTGTGTCGGCAGTACAAAGTGACGTTTCAGCAGTGCAAAGTCACTTTACCCCATGCAAAAAATTCCACGAATAGGGCCACAAGTGTATAATTAAGAAAACAAACAAAATCTAACAAAACACATCAAGTCAATGTGCACATTTTGTTTACATTAAATACAAATTAGAGCATAAGTGAGGGGATGTGTTTGAAACTGTTTTGTGTTTGCAGATCTAGCATTAAAGAATACTGTGGTCTAATCCTATTCTCTAAACAATGGGATTTTGAATTGCATGTCAGAACTGTCCCGGATGGTTGCTCCTTGCATCTTCTCGAACTGTCCTGAATGGTTGCTCCTTGCATCTTCTAGAACTGTCCTAGACGGTTGCTCCTTGCATCTTCTAGAACTGTCCCGGACGGTTTTTCTTTGCATCTTCTAGAACTGTCCAGAATGGATGCTCCTTGCATCTTCTAGAACTGTCCCGGACGGTTTTTCCTTGCATCTTCTAGAACTGTCCTGGACAGTTGCTCCTTGCATTCCCTAGAACTGTCCTGGACGGTTGCTCTTTGCATCTTCTAGAAATGTCATGCACAGTTGTTCCTTGCATCTTCTAGAACTGTCCCAAGTGGTGGCTCCTTGCATCTTCTAGAACTGTCCTGGACGGTTGCTCCTTGCATCTTCTAGAACTGTCACGGACGGTTGCTCCTTGCATCTTCTAGAACTGTCCCGGATAGTTGCTCCTTGCATCTTCTAGCAGCAAACACAAGTAGTATTCTGGTTGAGTGCTGTAATGTTACGTTGCTCACTATGCTGACTGGTTGGTCATCTGCTTTGTCCCATTCTCACTCTGGCACTGATCCTGAGAGCAATGTGACACAAAGCGCCATGATAATGGAAAAACCGCTTGCACTGGGCCCCATTACAAGTACAGCAATGTGGTTAAAACAGTGGTAAAGTGTCAATAATTCTCTTACCCCCTCCCTTCAATGTCGCACTACCACACTGCCATACTATGGGTTAGGAGAAAAAGTGTTCACAACAATGCTTTTGTTTAACTGAATGGGACACGCTTGTGGCGTCCCTTTCATTCAAACAAAATACTTACTTAATATGGTTGCTGTGGAGATGGAAGGCGGGGCTCCATGCAGAGCACCTCTTCCATTTCCATGGTGTCCCAGAAGGCTGAAGCGGCTGTGCAAGTAAGTGGGGTTGGGGGTGCGATGGGACGGGAATGAGACTGGTTGGGGGAAGATGGCAGGACAGGTGCGAGCAGCCTTCAGATTGCTTGGAACGCTGGCTTGGATTGGGGGATTCAGCCCGCGACCCCAGCAACCTGTTTGGCTTGCTTCCTTACTGCAGGTGCTAATTCATCTTATATAGAACCTTGTCACCAGAGTCTGCAGCCTCCTATACTACATATAATCTATGTCAACTTGAATGTTCCATGCCATTGGGTCACATCCATGCGTGATGGTCTTCATCAGGACAATGATCAATTTCAACAAATGTGGGGTCATAATCCTAAATACCAACAAGCATGTTTCGGGGGTATGAATGCAAAACATGTAATATTGTTGTGTCTCACTAAATACAACCAATATTGTGACTTAGGGACTTAATAATAGCATAATACCCTATCTTGATTACATGTTAAAAAGCTCCAGTGAGATTAATTTTGGAAAGAGAATTGTACTGGATTAAATTCGACACATGTCTGAATTTACAAAACAATGACTGATACCTCACTATCAATGCACATCTACTTTAAATAATAAATACAAAAACAAAAGAATGGTTCTGGGTATTAAAGCAATCTTGGCAGTACAATACTACTTTTACTAGCGATGGACATTGCAATCAAATTGTTCATTAGGAAAGTGGAGAACTCTTACATTTCGCTGCTATTTTTAGAGAAAGAAATGCCAAGGTTGTCTTGATGGATCCAGTGTTTGGCTCAAGTTATGATGCCTTTGCCCTCTAGGTCACCAGATGGACCTTGCTTTGATCAAAATAAATGACAGCATAAGAATAGTATTGGTAATGCTTAATGTTAAATGAGCTAATGGTCTCGAACCAGTGCCCAGTGGTTGACCATCCACCAAGAGTACACCAGAAGCATCACAATTGACTCAATGTGGCTCTTTTGGGAATCCTGAACACAGATTTCCACGGATAATGATTTTTATTTGTATTCCCACGTGAACGGACACATTTCTTGAACATAAGTGTGCATTTCAGTTGGATTGTGCACTTATTCTGCGACCTCTCAAAAACAATAGTGCCACGCCAATAAATAAAGGGATTAATCAGAGAAAAGGGGATGACAGTAGATGTCCAATCCAGATCAAAAGTTAATAATTCAGCACCTGATAATTTACATAATTTGGGGAGTGACTAAAGCCTTATAAGGAGATGCACAATGGGAAAATGGGAGAACCGTCTGATATCATCTGAGTAGGAGCTGCTGGAAAGAAATTGCAGGAGAACCAAGATTTCCTGGGAGGTGGATTAGACCAGGAAAAAGACTAAAATCTGGACAGAACCTGGAGAATCAAGTAAAGGCATGGATTCTGGAAGTGTCCAGGACTGAACCTGTAGTGGCAATCTAGCCAAGGCCCTATGCAGCCCGTCGGATGATTTAGGAGCCCTGATGATTTTTCCTCAGCACAAAACCCAGAGTAACCTGTCCAACCAAACCAAGTCTTGTGGGGATCGGTTTGATTTATTATATTGCGTTATTGATCAGCTGGGCAGACCAAGTAGATCCTTAATATTTTTATTAAATACGAATTTCATTAATTCCCTTACAGCCAACTGACACATGGTGTTTTTGTTGAAATTGGAAATTAACAACACTGCTTCCAGTGTGGACAGAAATATAGGGCCTCATTACACGGTAGGCGGTAACCATGGCGCTATTAGCGCCATGGTTGCCGCCGGTATTTTACCGTGTCCGCCTTGGTGGATGGCGGAATTACCGCCCTACTCCAAGGTGAGCGGGGGCGGTAATTCCCCATTCACCAAGGCTCTTCCCCATTCCCATTTTTGCCCCCATAGGGCATAATGGGAATGGGGAAGGTGCTAATTACGGTACCGCAAATTGCAGTACCGTAATTAGCTCCGAGGTCCCTTTGCGGCACCCAACTTTAACGGCTGGTAAAACCAGCCGTTAAAGTCGGGTCCCGCAAAGGGAACTCGTAGTAAGGCGGTAGGGGTTTACCGGTACCGGTGCCCTTACCGGTTTCGGTAAACCCCTACCGCCTACCGTGTAATGAGGCCCATAGTCTCTTAAAGTAATTGGGTACTCGTATTTCTTTTTGCAAACCCCCAAAAAAATCCTAAAGGGAAGGGTGCATATAAACACAATTCCCAACTGCTCCCCATTCCCCAGATCCTGCCTTAAAGCAGAGGGGTGTTAAAAGTAATTTTAAGATCTGGGTTTGTGCTAGGGCAGAAAAGTGTCTAGCCAACTCAAATAGAGTGAAGTCACTGATTTAAAAGCACATCTCTTCAGAGAGTGGGAAGGTGACCACTGATGGTAGAAAGATTTCTCATTGCATAGTAGATGAGAAAAAAGTGTTCCATATATATATATAAAACAGTGCTTTGTTTTTAAACATATGTTGTGCTCCAGCACTGCTAGCATTGCCAAGTGTGCAGGGAGATAAAACAATAAAGAGGGCTGCACATGTGAAATTGCATTTTGTCAATAGAAAATGTGTTGCATGTTATTGAAAATTAAACGTCATGTTAAGTGAATTGCAAAGGGTATGATCCGGTCAGGTTTGAAGGTGCTACATATTATAAAGTAAACCCCATGCAAAGTATATGGTGAAGTTACACTGCTCCATCACGTCCAGGGTGCTGCGCAATTCTGTACATTAAGAGTATTTTGTGAGTGACCCAGGTATCTGAAGTATTCTATAGACCTGTTTCTCTATGTAACCGCGGTGGAAATCACCAAAGAAGGAAAACTGCACATGCTCTGGGGTTAAAGAGTCTGTGATTTGTTGTATTCTAAACCAAATAGTGTTTTCAATCTGCATGAACGTTAATTGTTAGGATAGAAAAGCATATGGATCACAGAGTGAGGTGGCATGATTTGTTATTGTTTACAAGTATTAATGTTCCTATTCATTAAGAAATATATATTCTTTCTACACACCGGCCTAATTCTTGGCTTATCTATGGCACAGGGGTGAGGGATCTACGTGGTCTAGTATGGCACATAGAAAAGGCTAGATTGAATCATAGAAATAGGTGTATTGGTGTGGCGCTTTTGATTGTGGGGGAAAAACTCCCTGCATTCATGGTTGCCCCATAGATATCTCCTACAGAGCAAGCAATGTTTCCAAGATTACAAGGGACAATAACCCCAGATTTGACTGAATGAATGCTATTGCATTGCTTTGAAAAGTCACAAAAACATTTCCCAGCATTTGCCCTCTGTTTTGTTATTCAGAAAATGATTCCAAAAGGCCCAATTTGTCATTCCATATAACATGGCAGGTTCATCTTTGTGTCTGTAGGCCTCATATAAGTGTCTCCATTTGAGAAAAGTGGTTTTTTGATTAAAAGCACCTTCGGCCAGTGGGCATTGGCCGACTTTCTACATAATATAGTTAGATTTGACATTCCATTTGGACTGTCCATTTAAAGTAACTCCAAGATTTCTATACACACACACTAACTCAATTAATTCTCAGATTAAATAAAATTTATTTTTCAGATACTGAGACTTGGTATTAAATGCCATGATCTTAGTTTTCATGAATTTCATGTTTAATCAAAAGCTTTAGGAATACTTGTAAAAACGAGCTGTCTTTTTTTAAAGTCGGCTAGGAGTGTAATTTAGCAGGACAACCTCATATACACGCCACTATAAGGTAACACTGCCAAGACCTGAAGAATAATGTATAGTTTGTGCAATGGCCTCCTCTAAATCTACTAGATATGAATTAAATGTGCCGAGGCTGAGCACACATCCCTGCTTTAGTATGTTGTATGGGGGTTTACTTTTACTAAGTCCTCCACTGGCATCAGTTCTGATTTGCACTGTGGTGTCTGTATGCAAAGCAATGATCATTTTGATAAGGCCTGCAAGAATTCTCCAATTATTCAGCTCAATCCAAAGTGTACAATGGATAACACTTTGAAAAGTGGTTTTGTAATCAACAAGAGTACCGCTGTATCAGCACGCACCAAAAAGAAATAATAATTAAGCCAAAGTCTCTACCTTTTACAAAAGAGTTGGGTGCAGAGCAGGAACACCGCCCTGTCATGAAGCCGTCACAAAACATACACCATCTCATTTTGCTACACAAGGTAGGACCTCTTCCATGCTACACAGGTGGTTTGGTGGGCATTTCACATCTCACGTGGGATTAATTGGAAACATCAGGGTTTACTTGTTTTGATTAGAATGTTGTGAACACAGGTGGAGGTGGATTGCCAATCTGTTTGAAGTACCATTTGACTGTGTACGGTCTACTCAGTTTGCTCTGGTTACACTGTATACACAAGGTACAGTCACGTATTCTGATTTTTTGTAGGAACTCCACACCTGTGGTGAAGGTGGATCTTGAATTCAGGTTATTGTTGAATAATTAGTCTTGATAAGTTTTAGTACGTATGTAAACTGGATCTTAGTTTGTCTTTTCTGTGTACATCTACAGAAGTCCACTCCTGAAGAAGGGGTTAATCTCCCCGAAACACGTTGAGTTTAAAGGACTGCATCTGAAAGAATGTCATCTCTACAAACGGAGCCTATGGCATAGGCATATTCTATGTTTGTGAACTAGTGTAGTTTACTTGTTTATTGTATTAAATTGACCTTTTCATGTGAACATATTTGTTTTGACTGTATTTCAGTATTTGTGGTGTGCAGGGGACAGGAGTGTCTGAAGCTTTGTAATCAACAAACCCTATGTAAGTCGGCTTGTTGTAACAAGGAGATGCCTTATGAGGGATCATTGTCAGAGCTAGTACATATACATTTTGAAATTGTACAATGCCCTGCTCTAAAGCAAGTATGGTCCTTGGGAATTTATTTTTATGCAGATATAGTATATGCATGGTTTTTGTCCACTTTATGGGATGTTGAGGAATTCTCCCCAGCATTGTTCCCAAAACTCACAGCAGTTACAGTTATGCACAGGACCTACACATTTTGACGACATATATTAAAAAAAAAAACCTGCTTTAGGAAGCCTGATTTTAAAGTGTGCCTGAAACTCTGATTTTTGTACGAACATTTGACCGCAAAGGTGGTAAAAGGAGCCAAAAATATTGCAATCCTGACTAACGATCCCTTGGCACAAGAGGCTGAGAAACAGAACCAACAAGAAGTGCGCACGAGCAATGGATAAAAAAGTAAGGTATTTGAACAATTGAGGAGCCAGAAGCAAAATGGTGGAAACATACCACCCTTAAAGGAGAGGTGCACTCAAACTTTTGAAACATTTAAACTGCGCCTACACCAAAGTATATATTTAAAAAATGATATTTATGCACTTCAGTCTCCTGTTTTTATTAAAACCTGCTAGCTTCCATTTTATAATACTTGCATGACTTTGTATGATTCAATGCCCTCGAAGTAATAATCAAACATCGTGTTTGCAGACATTTGTTAGCTATTCGGAGCATGCACTCGTTTACAGTCATCAAACATTGAATTCTGAGGAGGAGTGTTATAGCTTTCATAAGACTGGCGTGTCTTTGGAATTGAATTCCAGGGAGACGCCAGTCTTATTAAAGTCATAACACTTGTGGTAAGCAAACATCAGGAAACAAATAAGGAGGCATGATTCTAAAATAGTTTATTCTTGCTTCAACATATAAAATGCTGAATCTTTACCTAAGCCTATTACTAATCCCTACTCCAAAACAGAACATAAGTAAAAGGTTTCCTGGCAGGATGTGAGGATGTCTAAACACAAATGAAGTCCTCAATCCGGATTCCTATTCTGACCTAGACTCTTTCCCTATCTCAAACAAAAGGAAATACAACACCACCAAGACAGGCTTTGGTGATGGCTCCGTGTTTATGATCCCCTCCCCTTAGTATTTTTACCATAGGCCCTTACTTTCACTTACAGTTCCACTTTATATAGTTCGTAAAGGGCTGGGGGACATTCTAGGACTCCAGCCAAGTCTCTCTGCTTCTCCTTTAAACCTATGCGATTCCCGGTCTTTCTCCATTCGGAGACACTTTGTGTCTTTCTCTTCCCCCAGTCTAGGGTTCTCTTAGTCTCTTCCTCCCCACTCTGAGGCTCTGATCCATCTACTTCCCCCTTCTGAGGGTCTTTTCGCCTTTCCTTATTTCTCGTTCCGCACGACAGAGCGCTTTCTCGCTTCATTCTCCCCACTGGGGCTTCTCTTTGCCTTTCTCAGCACTCTCGGGCTTCTTGCTTCTTTCCCCACTCTGGGGCTTCTCTCTGTCTTTCTCCCCACTCTGGGGTTTATCACCTTGCGGTCCACCATCTGTTTCTCCGGAGCCACTGTGTTCCTGTCTGTGACGAGCAGAGCTCCCAGAGAGGGATGTGTAGTCCGCTCGTTGCGTAGCACCTACACGAATCATCAATCCATTGGCTGGTGTCTTCTCTTCATTTCCGCTTGTAAGTGTGGGGCTGTGTAGGCGGCTCCTCCTCATGGTTCTAACTTGGAGCTCCAAGATGCGCCGCCACAGTCCTATTACTATTCTGCCGGGCATATCACACTCCCCAAGTGCAGGCTTCTGGGTGCAATGCCACATCTGATGTTCTCTCTGCAGCACAATTAAACTCCACAGACTTTGCGGATACTTTTTCCTGATCGGTTACTCACAGGAGGCGCCTCCAGGAGGCTGGTCTGCTGTCCCTTCTGCTGTTTTCCATGAGGAGGACCGAGTGACGGTTGGGTTGGAAGCTGAGCCAGCCATTATTTAATTAAGTGCCAGGCTATAATGCAGGTCTATGCAAAAAAAGGACGAGCATACTTGTCCTTGGCCTTTAAGGGGTTAAGGGTTAATAGGGTTCTCATACACCTTCGCTACAACATACCCCAAAACGGTTTTAGTATCTGTAATGGAGGCATGGCGACCTAAGTCCCTCAGTGTGTCTTTAGAAGTCTCTTCTACGGAAAGGGTAAATGTGAGTTGAAATTAAGCTATACAGGATATGTTTGCTTTGTTTTTAGAGTTGAACATTTCTTTAGAATTGAAATCTATACACACAGCAGCTATGTGCTGTACTGCTGGATATCTACTCACCTTCAGCTGGTCAGGACATGTTTGCCTTGTCTTTTGAATTGAATTGAACTCTAAAGAAACACTATGGGCCTCATTCCAAGTTGGGCACAAAGGCATTACCGGCACCGGTAAGGACACTGGTGCCGGTAAACCCGTTGCACCCTATTCCAAGGTCCCTTAGCCGGTCCCTCCTTTAACGCCTGGTCTGACCAGGCATTATGGACGGGACCCGTTAAGGGACTTCAGAGCTAATAACGGTACCGCAAATTGTGGTACCGTTATTAGCTACTTCACCATTCCCATTGAGCCCTATAGGGGCTCAATGGGAATGGGGAATGGTTTTTTCAATGGGGACTTACCGGTCCCTCCAAGCTCGGAATGGACCGGTAAGTCCCCATTGCACCAAGCCGGAAGCGGTAACGGTATGGGAGGCAGCTACCAACATACTCGGAATGAGGCCCTATGTTGTTATAAGTATCATAAGACAGGGGTTTTCCTCTCACACCAGTTTTATGAAAGTCATAACATCTAGCTCCTTTGCAAGAGTCCTGTGCGGTCTTGTCAATAATTTGGTGTGTGTAATTCCATCTCAGAAAGGTTGGTCTGCTAACCAGGCCCTTTCCATCAAACTCCATGCCAAAGGCATAGGAGGTCATTACAACTTTCATGGTATACTGCTGGTGATTCTGACGGGATACTGGGAAAGCTGCATTGCCGTCTCCGATGCCTGATATCTCAGTATTACTGGGATATTATGAGTGGCGGAGTGATGGGAAGTTCCCATTCCCATGGAGGACTCCATGGCATGGGAACTACTGAATCACCGCCACTGGTATTATCAGTGCCGGTAATTCAGTCATGTACCTGCTGGTGGGGACTGACCTACCAGCAGGCCAGGCCCCCACTGGCAGACTTGTACTTTGCCGCTCTGGAAGAAATGCTGGTGCCGGAATTGTTTGCATTTTTTCTGGTATTTTATTCCAGACTGGCAAAATTGTAATACAGCCCTAATAGTGCTCCACTGTGCCCTGCTGCATCCGTATCCTGATCTATAGTGCCTGCTCTCCAGTGGCATATAGCAGATTCATAAAGTATTTGGTCATATCAAAGTCACTTCAGCACAGCGGCTGTATTCATATATGCACCTCTGTTGCAAAACCACATCATTTCGAGAAGCTACCATCCTGATTGCAGTTCTAATCTTTAAGCAAAAGCCATACTTGAGTTGGGGTTGTGGTGGCAGGTCATTCATATGATTATTAAAGCCACATTGGATCTTTATTATACCTTCGCACACATCCGAGGAACTGATTCCTACCCTTACGGTTACAACCAACTCCCACTTGCAAAACAAAGCACACAGATGCCAGTTTCTCCTGGTCCTGAACCTAACCTTACATCCTCTTCTCACTAGCCCCCTACCCCGCTGCAGAGCCACGTGAGCACCCGGAGACTGCCCTTGGGTGGCAAATGTGCACAGTATAAATCAACATAACATAAAATAACATAACATATATGTCTAAACAGTGCCCACAGACCAGCCATGCACACGCTCTGTGTTCTCTCCCTATACTAGCTGTCTCTGCTGCATCCAACAGCATAATGCTAGTGGGGACTGCCTCTCTTTGATCCTTTGTGAGGTTGGGTAGGACCTTTCTCAAGAGCTGTCCTGAGAAACAGGAATCAAAGGGCATGACCTAAACAAAATGGCCAGCCTCACACCGGGATGTTCCATACCAGTGAGCCTGTGATGCTATGGGTCTTAGAAGGGGGCGGACTAGTGTAGACACAAAGAGCTCGGCACAATTAGGGAAGTATTCAACATCTTGTTTTTTTCTGTACCTCTCCTAGGGAAATACCACTTGTCACAAGGAAATGGTCTGAACCCCTTAAAACAGGTTTGCTTTTATCCAATCACTTGATTCATGTAATTAAGATAGATATACTCATAGAACCTTGGTTTGACATTCTTTTATTTTTGTACTGTTGTACTTTGCTGTTTGGCTATGTACTGGCTCACATTCACTTCCCTTCTGAGAGTATAGCCTTCCGACGGCCTGCATTACCACAAAAAGGCAGAAGAGATATATCTCTTATCTATGCCTGATTTACCTTTATGATTGGCATCACTGTTGGTTTGTAGAAGTGTCGGGGATGGCTCGGTGTTTGCCATTCATCCATTTCACAGTGGACGAGTATGTCTATACTGTGAGACTGAATCTATCAATGTACTCTGATGTCCTATTGACAAATACGATAGATGTAAGTCTCACTGCTGATGCTGTGCTGCCACAGGCATGTTTTCCTCTATTGCGATAACTACTGCTATGGGGGTGGGCAGGGACTGTAACAGACATTGAAAACTAGACTGCTAGACAAGAGTGAAGCAATGGCATTGTGAGTACTCGGGTCATTTACCAAACCCGCCGTCCCATCACATAGCTCCAGTTATTGCTAGTAGCACCCCAGGGTTTCCTCTGAGGTGCTTATAGTTTGATAGTAGGTTTTTTTCATAGGGCAGGGACTCCACACGCCCAATCTATTATTTTTATTTTTTACTGGAGAGGGGCTCTGCTCAAATGGCACATGCCCAATCTCCCATAGAAAAACAATGATGTCCACAGCAAAGGAAATAGACACTTCAATTTCTATGGTGGACGAAAGCAGAGCGGACATTGGATTTGAGGTGAGGTGCAAGTAAGTGGGATTGGGTGTGAACTGGGTTTCAGGAAACTGTTAGAGCCCGGCGGCTGTGGTGTGGAAGTGAGGAGTAGCCAAATGGTAGAAAAAGATCTGACACCCAGAGCTGATTATTAGGTGGTCGGGAAAACACAGGCAGTTACTGAAGATTTCCCCTGCATTCCCAGCCAAATGATTGGCTAAGCATCTTCACCCAGGTGGGAGAATATGGGTATTTGCAGCACTGGCAAGCACTCTTAGTTGAAGCATTGCACGCAATAACAATGTAATCTTTGAGCAATTCAAATACCCACATGCATTGTTATTGAATATTGCCACGCCAACCAACAATGTTGTCTATTAAATTATCATCAACCTCTCCCTGCAATGGAATGTTTTTTGTACTTAATCGATTTCTCTACTTTGATTTGGCATAATTTACTGACACATTCTCTTCGGGTAATTATACCAACATCTCCCTGTACATTATTTGGAGTGCTTTTCATACCTTACTTCCCACTTTCATCCACATCACAGCACACAGCTCCATAATGCTCACCATGGCCCCATGTATCTTCTAATGATGTTGGACATTGCTGCTTCCATAGTCCTCTGATATAATCCTTCATAACCATCATATGTACATCTCTTTGGTGTTTCCACAGGTCATGGCTTTGGTTTTATGGTTCACACTTTTCTTATTAGACAAAATCTTGCTTGGGTAGCTTCTCATATATTTATTAGTCTTTTTGTTTTACATCCAGTATTATTTTTTTATGTCTACCTGATAAACGTCTTTCTTTTTTATGTTTATTTCATCACAGTGGCTTTGACAGTCAACAGTCAGTCATGGAATGCTAGATAGATCATGGAATTCTAAGCCATTGGTTGTATTCGCTGAGTTCAATTGTATTAATTTGCCATTAACCTTCTTCAATATTTGCCTGGGTATAACTGTTAAAATAGTCTGATCACAAGTCAGGCTTGCTGAAGTTTTGGACAACAAACGTATGGTATACAGAGGATTTACCTTCCACAGTCATGGTATTTCTCATTACATTGGGCTCATCTCCCACTATGTTCTCAACATTATGATGAGTAACAATGAGGGTATTTTTTCCTAGAAAAACCATTGACAATTGGTCATTATCATGATGAGCATGAGCAAATAGCAACAAGTCTTGTTTTGAAGATGACTGCTCAAGTGAGCTCGATCCACAGTTCAGCGCCTCTCCATGTGATGTGACGATCCTTCAATGCCTAACATATCCATAATGTTTCTAATAATCTGGTGAAGCCCCTGTTGGGAAGGGTACAGCCCTGCCCCACCCCCTAGGTGCTTTAAAGTGAGGCGTGATGTATTCAAGGCATTATGATGGGCCGGGAGGGATAGTGAGAGGTACGCCTTCCTGTCTATTAGGACCCCATTTTAATATAAACAAATATAGTCTAACTACATAATATAGCGCAAGGCGCAAGCAGCATTGCTATTTTGTGTAGATATTAGTAATAATACGTAGAAGGGAAGGCCTGCGCAGTAAATGCGGCATTGCATGCTCTAGGCCTAAATTCATGAGGCCACAGAAATCCCCAGCCATGCCCAAGCTCCCATGAGGGCATCTCACACCACCACCCACCACAATGTCTATTCATTGTTGCAAAGATGTGTTTTTTTACCCAAGAGGAATATGCCCTACAAGGCTGCGATCAGAGACCGGTGCCTGGTGTGCATGTTATATCACACTGTCCAAAGCATTACCCAGCCCATTCCCGGGTGACTACGAGTTATAGCCCATATAACTGTTTAAACCTTGAGATCCCTGAATTCCATGGCACCAGGTGTCCTTTGACCACCAACCCCAAAGTAACAAGTCCTGAAATGTTCAAGGACGGACAGGGCATATCGTTGAATCGACAATCGTCTGATTTGTATTGCCAGGTGCTGGGAGGGATACATTATATAGTTCAAAACGAGAGTGGAGACCTTGAAGACGGATGGCGTGGAAGGGAGTGAGTGAAATGTGTGTGTGCAGGTTAGAGTGCCCCAGAACCTCCTTTGTGTCTGTCTTAAGACCTGCCAAGTGCACAGAATGAGTGATAAAATATTTGTATAGTAGGAGTATAATAATTTGTTTTCTGACCTTTACAGGAGAAGAAGATGAGACGCATCACCCACATGATGGAAGACGGACGGACTGGGCTGGGACTAATAGACCGGCACCCCTTATGGGTAAAGGTGGAACATGTATAGGGTCTATCCAATCAGCCACGCAGGTTTTTACTGTATGTTGTTGTGTCATTATGACACTGTGGGCCTCATTACGAGTTTGGCGGCAGCCATGGAGCGATTAGCTCCATGGCTGCCGCCAAACTGAGCTCCTTTACCGGGTTCCCAGAATGGGGAATTACCGGACCATTCCGAGTACAGAGGACCCACTAATTCCTCCCTCTGAGAACCCGGGCCAGGGCCTTCCTCATTCCCATCTGAACCCCCATAGGGCTCAATGGGAATGGGAGAGGAAGCTAACAACGGGCCGATTACGAGCGGCCCGTTGTTTGCTCCCTCTTCCTCTTGTGGGACCCGGTAACGATGCCTGGTTTTACCAGACGTCCTTACCGGGTCCCACAAGGGGACCTCGTAAATTTGCGGGACGAGTTTAACGGGTCTGCATCCATTAGCGGAGCCCGTTAACCCGTTCCGCGAACCTCATAATGAGGCCCTGTGTATCTTTAACAGTTTCTGCTTCTACCTTTTTTCAGCAGAACGTTCTCAGCAGCAGAGTTCTTTGCTGTTGCTCTCATCCACATGTGAGATTAAAACTTGTTATCCTTATAAGATCCACTTGGGCCTTTCTTCCCTAGCGGGTTGTTGTATTGTATTGTTTATTTATTTATAGAGCACACCGGACCGTTAAGCCACTGGGCACTTGAAAGAAGTAGAATCTTAGGTTAGAGGTACATAGGTATTATACATTTCTTATGTTACAGAGTCAGATATAGATCATTTCTTATGTTACATTGTCATAAGGCTTGCAAATAGGATATGTTAGAGTTTAAAAATGTTACATTAAATATACAGAATATTCGGAACCGTTGAGGATTTAGCAGTCATTGGTATGAAGCCAGAGTTTGACATTAGCGTTGAAAACATGGAAGGAAGGAGTGGCTCTAAGTGAGTCTGGGATAGAGTTCCAAAGATGAGCTGCAAGAACTGGGAAGCTGGACTCTCCAGTCCCTTTCAGTTTGAAGTTGGGGATCTTGATACTATTTGATTGAGCCTTTCTGATGGGTCGTTCAGAGGTGTGCTTTGTGAATTTCTCTACAAGGTTTGCAGGTGCTTTATTATTCATGTAGTTGTGTGTAATATGCAAAGTTTTGAATTTGATGCGGTCATTGATGGCCAGCCAGTTGGCGGCTCTTCTTTGGCCAGATATGTGTTGCCCTTTAGGAATGCCTAATGCTGTCCTAAGGGCATTGTTTTGCAGGATTTGGAGAGGATGAGGGCTCGCGCTATGGTAGTACAGCTGTCTGTGGATAGGTATGGTTTGCAAGCATGAATAAGTTTGCAGGTTTAGCTGGTTGCTGAGGCTGTATCATTTACTTGCTTGTCGAGGGTAAGAGCTGAGTCTAAGTAGAATCCTAAAGTTTTTACTTCCTTGGCTACCTTGATTTTGATGCCATCGATAGTGATGGAATTGTAGAAATGGGGTAATTTGTTAAGTTTACTAGTGGACCCGATGATTACGAGCTCGGTCTTGTCGTCATTAAGACATAGGCCATGTGTGGATGATTTGGTAGACTTTATTTATGAGGCTGGTGTCATTGTCATAGTCTCCTTGGATTGGGATGAGAATCTGGGTGTCGTCGGTGTAGTTGTTATTTGAGACGCCTGGTTTGTCCAGGATGTCAGACAGAGGCTTTGTAAAATGTTTATACAAAGTGGGGGAAACACATGACCCTTGGGGGACTCCGCAGGTGATGGGAACTGGATCCGCTGCTGAAGTAGGTGAGAAGACTCTTATGGTTCTCTTATCCAAGAAAGAGTTTATCCATGCCGTGGCTTTTGTGGAGAAGTTAGCAACTGATTTCAGGTGGTTACAGGTGATTTCAGGTGGTTACAGAGGACCTTGTGGTCTACCAAGTCGAATGCGGCTGATAGGTCCAGGAGTAGGAGAATAGAGATGTCTCTTCTATTTTTACGCTCATCTAGTTGAATTTTTAAATCAAGGAGAGCCGTTTCTGTTCCATGTCTTGTTCCAAATCCCGATTGTCTTGTCCCTAGTAGGTTGTTAATCTCCAAGTAGGATTGGATCGGTAGATATGCAGCTTTATCTAAGATTTTGAGGAGGAACGGGACAGTTGTTATGGGTCTATAGTTCGTTGGGACATTAGGGTCAGGTTAGCTTTTTTTCCTTTAGGAGAGGTAATATCCAAGCATCTTTAAGGTTGGTTGGCACAGAACATGCTTTAAATGATGCGTTGATAAATGGTGTGACGAAAGGGACAAGTTCATGTGCAGCCTCTTTGATAATAGGTGCTGGGCAGGTGTCACCAAGGCATCGCGACGGTTTAAGAGACGTAATGATATTCTTGTATTCTCTCTTGTGTGAGCATTTAGGGGCATGCCTTCACTCCATATGAAAATGTGCCAGAGCTATCTGCATGACCTCCTTGGTCAAATTTTCCTTCCTCACTTTCCTCCAACATAATTGAATTTTCCCTCCAGTATGATTTAAGGAAGTAGGCATAACATCATTGACTTAACCAATAATCCCTGAGCCGGGTAATGCCCCGGGGGCCCATAGTTACTTAAAGAAGGCACCAAGCATTACCTGACTTGGTAATACCCACCCCACCGGTGAAGGCATTATTGCTATTAGTACTTGTGTGCGTTGGACGAGGGTACTAAAAGCATTTTTCTTCATTGCAAAATGCTCTGGTCCATTTTTCCTTTCCGTTGCGCCTCTTGTAAATAGTAAAAAAAAAGTAAACAAAGTGGCCACCATTGAAATGGAGAAGCAACTACATGTAGTCGCTTCTTCCTTTCCATGGCGTTGTGTCGCATATCGGGAGCGGACACACTGGAAACAGAAGTGTTTCCAGCACATCCACTCCTGAAGAGGATCCAAAAAGCAGGTAAGTGAAGGGAAGGGGGAGGGAAGAGAAATCTGTGGAGGGGATCAATTACCTCATTCCCGAGTGGGGGAAGACAGCGGCCTCCAGCTGTGAGAAGGCCCCAGAGCGGGGGTATTACCATGTGGTAATTCCCCCATTCCGAGTCTCCTTATTGGCTGGGATGCTGCCACCCCGTCCCACCTAGCAGGTACTAATATTTTTTATAACCATCACCAATCTAACCAATGACCTCTGCACTCATAAAAAGAAAGTATGGCTCAGATATAGAAACAGGACTATTGGTTTGGTTTTCCCACATTATCCTACTTGTTAACCCCCTTTAGCCCCCACACACAGACATATGTCCAGGGCTACCGTGGCTCCAGAAATATGAGCAAGGAGTACACCATCATCCAGTGAATCAGGACACTGAATTGGCTGAATGAACGGGGTTACTTTATTAATCTTCAGAGGGGGCTGTGATATAGATCAGATTGCACCTTCTCCCTGCTCACACGCGGGCAGGGAAATAAATGAATGAGTTCTAGATCCTCAATCCTCCATAGCGGTGAACCAACCTGTTTTAGTACTGCTTCCCTTAGCTTTTTCCCTATGGATTACTTAGTTACTAGTTCTTTTGTCATTTCTTTTCCAACAAAGCGCCATACCAATGGTTTGTCATCAGTCCTTTCTTGTGAAGGGTTAACTTATCTATGTTTTTTTTTAATTGTATTTAGTCAAACAACTTGACCTTTCACTAAATCACAATATTACACACACACATATTTTCCATAACAAAAATTCAAGTACATCATGAACTATTATTACAAAGTTAAAAACACATTCATCAAAAATGCATCTTAAGGAAGATCCCAATCCATATCATACGCAGCACATTCATTGTAATAATTTTATCAGAGTTTCTCTAAACATTTCACAACTAGTATAGTTCAAGAAAACTACATTGACACAATTTAGTCTGTGCCAGAAATTGTCCGTGTTTAGCCATTCAATCTTATTCACAAAACAGCTAAAACATTGAATTCTAGCTTCCCGAAGGGATGGACAATCAATCAACAGATGTCTAAGTGACTGTAGTTCTTTAAGCTCTGGACATAGATCACAAATTCATTATATTACTCTCTGCTTACTAAGGTTGGCTAATATCGCATTAGTACTTAATAGAGCTAAATTACATTTTAAAATCTAGTCTCGAAATCCTGTATCTGGAAATTTCAGTAGGTATCTTGTGTATTCCACAAGTGTCTTTCCAGTCTTTGAAACGGTGCTATGCAATGTGTTTGATCTATCGTAAGAATCCCCTCTTAATTAAACATCATACTTTTAACATGCACATTTCAGTTTATATCTCAATGATCAATTTAATTTTGGGCACAGAACTAAATCTACCTCCATCAACCTCTTCAGTGGAGCTAATCAGCTGGGGCTCCCTCCCACCAGAGCCCAGCTGCACATGATATTCAGACCGCTCAACCATCTTTCCTGCCTTCAAGGTATGGGACAATTCTTCCTGTGTATTTTTCCTGTATTTTATGGTGTGACTTCCTTGCACCTATTACTTTAATTTTTGTTAATGAAGATCCTTGTTTTGGCCACGTGTGCGGGGATATCTGCAATTCTTTGTGACCTGCGTGCCTTCGTGTGCCGTCCTCGCAGCAACTTCAAACATGGCTGCCGCCTTACCTGTATTGCAGAGGCAGCCTTCTAGGACCTCTCTATCTGCCTCTTGTAGACTGGCCAGCAGGACCTTCAAAATGGCCAACCGATGACTGGCAGGATTTAGCCAATCCCTTTCTTCCAGGCTCCTACTTCAGACCATACTTCACAGTCTACCTCCATCTACCTCTTCAGCTGAGCTAATCAGCTGTGGCTCCCTTCCACCAGAGCCCAGCTGCATGCACTATTCAGACCGCTCGACCATCTTTCCTGCCTTCAAGGTATGAGGGTGCAATGTTTAGGGATGACTGCCTCCATCAGGTGCATATATAGAATTTAATGGAAAGAAAAAACGCAGATCATTTTTACTGTGTATTTTTCCTATATTTCATGGTGTGACTTCCTTGAGCCTATTACTTTCACTTCTTTGAGGAAGATCCTTGTTTTTGCCACGTGTGCAGGCATATCTGCAATTCTTTGTGCCTTCATGTGTTGTCCTTGCGGCAACTTCAGGAATGGCCGCTAGCTTGCCTGTATTGCAGAGGCTGCCTTCTAGGGCGTCTCTACCTGCCTCTTGCGGATTGGCCAGCAGGACCACCAAAATGGCCAACCGGCAGGCCCTTCTTCCAAGGCCCACTTTCTCAGGCCCCTGTCTGCTTCTTGTCCGCTGCCGGTTCGATGCGAGGGCCTCTTGCTATCCCTCACGAATGCTCCAAGATGTCGATGCCTCACATTGCAGTGGAGCGTGAACTACCCTGACTTTTTCTCCACCTCCACCCTGGGGCAGTTTTCTCTGTCTGTTCCCTCCCTCTCTCCATCCCTCTTGATTTCTCACTCCACACCGCGTGGCTGTACTGTGTCTTACCCCTTCCATTGTTAGTGCAAGTTCAGCTTCATCTTGTTTTTAGCCTTTTGTAAACTGCTTTTGTAAATTCGAACCTGTGTTGCTCCCTTCTGGCTGCACTGTTTGCTTACTTACGCAAACTTGGCTGTCTCAGTGACTGCATTGTGCTTCTTTACCCTGCTGTTCCTAATTTGATCCTCTCTGCTGCTCCCCCCCTCCCTACCTCACCTAAGGAACGTTCTGTTCTCCTATCTTCTCAAACCATGTTTATCACTACATGATCTGATGTAGCCGCCTTGTAACATGAGGTCAGGCTTTCCCATTTCATGTACCTGGACTTTACCATTTGTAAACGCATGCCTTGATGTAGCCGCCTTGTAACATGAGGTCAGGATTTTCCAATGCGTGTACTTGGACATTACTGCACTTTGTAATTTTTGTAACCACATTCTTAAACTCAAAGCGCCCAGATGCGTTAGTGTTTGTTGCGCTATATAAATGTAAAATAAATAAATAAATAAATAAATAAATAAATAAATGAATAATAACCCAAGCATTTTGGTAAAAAAGGAGTGGGGGTTGTGCCCATCAGTTGAGTGGAGTGTGAGAACAGAGATTGAATGGGACAATTGTGCCACTTATCAAACCCTTGTAGGCTTTGAAAAATATGAGATTATCCCAGGCAACCTCAAAGTCTCATGTGGTAAGGTCAATGTCAGCAGCAACTATTATTGTGTTATCTGATGGCCTGATTGCACAATGCCTATTCTGTTTTCATACATGTGAGAGCCACATGAGGCAGTGTGACAGTGATTTTATGGCTGGTTCTCCTCCTTTGAGCATTCACTAGGTATGTGGCATGCCTAACACTCAAGAACCGACAGTCACTACAGCTTTCTCGTCTGCAGTTTCACTTCAATTTGCCTTACAAGACAGTTTCAGTAAACCCATCAGCATGAGAGTGGCTAATAAGGTCCCCTCCCTGAAGGGCACACAAATAGGTTTAGAGAATACAGTTGCCAAAATCCCGCTTTCTCGATCAATGTTTCACTTCAAGTAACCGTTGTTCAAAAATGTTTTAATTCTCAAGAAGCCTGCATGGTTTTCTCGCAGGTTGCATCCACAATCCATCCTACAGTCCACAGATAGGGCACAATTCTTGTTAAATGCTTTACTTTGTAATCTAGGCATTCACTTTGACTCTTCCTTCTCCTTTACTCATGATATTTCCCTTACTACTCACGCATGTCGCTACCACCTCTTCAATATTTGTAAAGTACGCTCTTCTCTCACCTTCCATGCTACCCAACTCTTAATCTCCTCCCTAATCTTCTCGTGTCTCTTCTATTGTTCTTCTCTCTTCTTGGGACACCCGCTTCCCATCTCGCCCCACTCAAATCCCTCTACCACTCTGCCATCTGTACCCTCTGTTTTCTCTCTGCTCATGACTCCATCTCCAACTCACTCTCTTCCCTATGCTGTCTTCCCTTCCACTCTCACCTTAAATTTAACGTTCTCTGTCTTGTCTTTAAATCTCTTCATGATCTTGCCCCTCCATATCTCTCCCGTCTTCTCGCATTTTACATCCCCTCTAGTTCTCTTCGATCTGCCAATCTCTTCTTACTTTGTGTTCCCCCTCCCCCTTGTGCTCCTTCTCGTTTCCACTCCTTTCAGCTCCTCGCTCCCCTACACTGGAACTCCCTACCTTTTTCTATTCGCTCCATCCCCACCTATTCCACTTTCTGCTCATCTTTGAAATCCCTACTTCTTCATTCTCCTCCCTGATACCTTTCCCCTTCCCCGTCACCTTTCTCTCTCCCCTCTTGTACCCCTGTCGTATTTCCCTTTACCTTCCCCTTTTCTCTCCTAACTCCTCCCTTCTTCCTACAAACTCACACTACTCCCTTTACCTTCTCCCTCTTCCTTCCTTCACTACCTCCTCCTCCCTTCTTCATCCTCGTAGGCACATTGTTCTACATGCTGTTTTACTGGTTTGATTCATATATATTGTTATTGCTTCAACTGTTCCATGTTCTATGTATTTTTGTTGTCAATTTGTAAAGCACTTTTGATTAAAGCGCTCTATAAAAATCAATAACTACAAATACAAATACTTCACTTCCCTTGGAAGCAATTTATGAACTGATTTATTGACCTGGAAAAGTAGAATGTTGTTGACTTATTTTTGCTTTACGAATGGCTCGAATGATCGGCTCTTTGATAAATGCAATTTGTGTAATACAAGTCCATATGTATTCCTTTGCTTTTCACCCTGTAAGGCCTGGCAGTGCAGAAATAATCTTCATATAATCACACGTAGGATAATTTTCTGAATATGTAACCTGCTAATAATTGATTCATCTGAGCTTTTTAGTCATTCTCATGTTTCTATTAAATCCTGTATTTGGTCAAAACACCTCACTTTGGTGTAAGCTCTGGCTAAATAAAAAAAAATGCCAAACCAATTTCCATTAAATGTACAAATGCATTATTTTTACAATCAAAAATTGGGTTGTCATAAAAGATAAAACGATTATTGGAAATGCGCAAAAGGTAAGATAAAAAACCATGGGCCTGTTTTACAATGTGGTAGGGATTGTGCCTTTGTAAAAGGCTTTTGTAAATCAGGCTCGATATATATTTTTTTAAATGACTCCCTATTTAGGAAAAAGCAGATGGCAAAAAGGGGACTTAATGGGTAAGCAAGGCCTGATTCTGTCAACATTGAAACATTGCAGAAGCTTTCAGGGCATTTTTAAACTCTGTGTTTTTCAGACTGTATATGATGGGGTTACATAGTGGAGTCAGGGCACCATACAGCAAAGCCAGTATCTTGTTGGTCTCCATCGAATACGTTGATGCCGGTCGCATGTACATGGAACAGATGGATGAATAGAATAGAATAACCACAGTCAGGTGAGAACCACAAGTAGAGAAGGTCCTCCACCTCCCTTCCTTTGAATTGATTTTCAGGATACAGGAGATGATGTTGATATAGGAGATGATGATTAAAACACATGTCATCAGTGTAAATGCTGTACCAGCGACGTAGCTAGCCAGCTCAAGTCCGAGAGTGCTGCTGCAAGAAATCTTCATCAGGGCAGTCAAGTCACAGAAAAAATGGTTGATTGTGTGGGTCCTGCAGAAGGAGAGCTTAGATGCTAATAGAGTGTGTAGCAGTGGTATCAGGAGGCCGGCAGCCCAGCTTCCGGCAGACAGCTGAACGCAAAAAGCATTATTCACGATGGTCGTGTATCGTAATGGGTTGCAGATTGCCGCATACCGATCATAAGCCATGATTGTGAGGATAAGAACTTCTATAGACAACAAGGCAAGGGCAAGATGATCTTGAAACAGGCACTCAATCAAAGAAATGTGAGTTCCATGCTCAAAGAAGTGGGCCAGCATGTGTGGGAAAATGTTGGAGGTGTAGCAGATGTCGATGAAGGACAGATTTGTGAGAAAGAAATACATGGGAGAATGCAGCTTTGAGTTGGAGCAAATTGTTGCCACAATGAGAACATTTCCCACAAGAGTTAATAGGTAAATCAGCAGAAATAAAACAAAAAGGGGGACTTGGAGCCGTGGGATATCCGAAAACCCTACTAGCAGGAACTTGTCGGCTGAGCTCCAATTTGTTGCTTCCATTATTCAGGAATGAAGACAATCTGAAAATAAATGCTGAGGAAACATGAACACAATTTACTGACAGGGTGATCATCCGTAGGAGGGTTTTCAGTGGAATTCTTCAAACACCCTTTTCACAAACAAATGAATTGACTAAAATGCTGCAAACAGCTTCGCTTATACAATGAGTTCAATCTTTCGTGCACCGCTTTTACCAATTTTATCTAAAATGTTCAATTAATGTTACGCCTGTGAAAACAATGATTTCCTATACCACATGCTTCTCCAGCAACTCTTGAAGACATTCTAATACAATATTAGTTTTGCCATCAGGTTGCACATCTCTATGGGCAGGAATATTACACTGAGATTTGTAGACATCAGGTTTAAGAAAACTCCTCTCACATCAGGACACAGTCTTATGAATAATGGGAACATGACCTGAACACACTGGCTAATAAGGCACACATGTGTATCCATGGGAGTAAAATGGAACACCTTTGGAGCAAAGACAAACAGATCTTCATGAAAATGCAAAGGATATACAGATAAAGTTGTTAAGACGCAGGTGCTGGCACAGCACAAAAAAGAGATACGGGGGAACAGAAAAGATTGTGCGTAACATGCTTAGGGGTAAGGTAGCTGGTGTAGCATGGGCTTAGGGGTAGAGGCGTGTTTGAGTAATATGTGAACATTAGAGAAGTCATTGTTTGTTGGCCCAGGCTAGGAAAGCATTTTGTAAACAGCTCATAATAAAAGACTGCAGGTTTTTGTCACAGCGATGGTCATTTCTTGAATATTCATCAGAAACTGTGCAGAAATGTTGCAAGACTGACGTTTCCCACTGAGCTAGGCACCTGGGTGTCCCAGGAGAATTGGCAGGGTGGAAATGGAATGAAATACTGCAAATTAAAATATATTCACAGTGTTTGTAAAGTCTTTAGAAGCATGCCTGACAGCGAGGTGTTAGAAGGGAATTGGGCGGCTAGAGCTATTGGGTAGGGGTTGTGGGGCGAGCAACAGGGAGCCAATCAGCAGACAGAGTATTTGGTGTCTCTAGAGTGCAACATTGTAAAGTGTCCTCTCTGATGTCCGCGGGGCACATCATTGGTCAGATTCAATGAGAATATCCCGCCGCTTGCCATCTCAAGATGCCATATCCAATTAGTACGCAGCAGTTTAGCAATGTGTTAATTGAACAGTGCCAACCAATGGCAAATAAGGGTTTTATGACTGATCAGCACAATCATGTTATTGTGGGGTGATGTGGGAAGGTTTGTGATGTCACGAGGGGTGTCAATGTGTTGCAAGAAATGTTTTATCCTATAAGGGTATAGCTAACTATAGGGGGATGATGTAGTTCCACCAATCTATGACCTGCCCCAAAAATGTAACTAAAATGTTGTATGGTCATTTTGTAATTCATGTATAACAAGTATTGCCGCAGTGGGCTGCATCGAGCTCATTGCATTCAGTTCATTCATTACAGTTCTACACGGCTGTCTGAACCATAGTTCCCAGCTGTGTGGGTCCAATAAATCTGCGTTACTTCTTGCTTGGTGCATGCTCCTTTTGGATTATTTTTTCTTTCTCAGGATTACTTTTTGGCAAAGGTATCCTGGTACAAGTGAAGACACGTCATGATCTGAAGAGTATAGAACTGAAATATTTCATGTTACAAACACTAGCAATACATAGATATTGAAGAAACCAAGACAGGGAGATAAAGGTTTATACTGAACTAGATATCTGAGGGAAATTAGAGAGGTCAGTAGATCTCCCCAATTAAATTCAGGGCCATTTTTGAAAACTGTCGATACCCATTATGAAAATTCTCATCTCATGTAAAAATACGAGTTTTGCTGGGAAGCCCTCAGAAAAGCAATCAACCACCAATGGGGTACTCCTGGTCATTCGGCCTACATTATAGGGAGGGAGTGACAGCATGTATCCAGTGGGTGACGGGGACTGGCTACATAGAGAATTGAATGCACAGAGAGGTTTTGTACATGTTAGTACCTACAGTAAGGTTGACAGGTAGGTAAAGGGGTGGGAGTAATGTGGGCATAGGTAGAGGTGATCCTTCAAGGTTCCAGCAGAGCAGCTTTAGAACATATTTCAGTGAGTTGATAAGAGTGTTTAATATGAGCCTAAAATGTGTTCTGTTGGTGCAGGACACACATGTAGAAGTATCAGAAATGAGAGAGAGTGGGGAGCCGAGGAAAGTAGACTGGGAGTGAAGAAGAGATTAGGGTGCACAGGGTTTAGCAGTGAGAGATAGTGTTGGGGCTAGGTAAGTGAGAGCACGTTCATGCATAGATTTCATAACAAGCAACAATACATTTTAGTTCATAGATAGTTTATGTGAATACAAAGTTTTATAAACACAAACACTATACATATCATTAGAACAATATGAATATTACATTAGTTATAAAAAAAAATCACCTTATCAAATTCCTTCATACAGTATGGATTGCAAAAATGTATACGCTGTTACAAAAAAAGGCTTCTAATTCTTGTATCTACAAGTATAGATATGACCTCAATCTACAATTACCTGACTATAACCATTATACATTTCGGGTTTAATTTAAGACAATGCCCTAATTATCGTTTCTAGTAGTAACATATATTCTAAACTCTAGATAATCTGTATGTCTACTACTTGCATATACTTTAATAAAAAAACGAGAAACATTCAGGTCCTTAAATACTGAAATGATATAGTAAATACATATTCCTGTATAGAATTTGCAAAACAATAACATGCTAATTAATTTCAATCAATATATCAAGCCACCTACCATCTCTTGTTGGTTACAACACAACTTTGTCATAATAATTCTAGTTTGTCTATCAGAGATTCAATCTAAATACAACAGTCATAAGGCCATAACAGAAAGAGTACATTTGCAGATAATCTTTCAGCGATTATTTATTTATTTGTAAAAATCACAGAGAAAGCAAATCATTTTTAGCAAAGAAACACTTATGGAATGTACCCTAGTTAATAGAGTGGAGGACATGGCTCCTTTACTATGGAGTGAGAGAATGTGACTTGAAGATAGGGCAGAATGACATAGGAACTGGATGGTGTAGGAAGTACTGAGTTAAGGATGGAGGGGTGACAGAAAACTGTAGGGTTGTCCATGAAGGGTAGAGAGAGATGAAACATGGATGATGCAGTAGCATAGAGTGCTAGGAAACAGGTTATTCAGAATGGATAGCTTTGAGTCTGGATTTAAATAGTGGTAGAGTTGGAGTAGTACAGAGAGGGAGAGGAAGAGCTTTTGAGTGTAGGGGAGTGAGGTGAGAGGTAGTGACAATGAGATGCAGCACAGCAGGACCGGGAGGTGTCAAGCAGATGAGCTGAGGATGAGAGTAGTGAGTGAGATGAACAGGTAGGCAGAGTGGGCCATGTTCATGGATAGATTTGAAGATGATGAGTAGAAGTTCATACTTAGCCCTGTGTTTCATAGCTAGCGAACCAATCTGGTGACGAGCTGAAGAGGTGAGGTAAAGCGGGAACGTTTGAAAAGTGCATGGAGCGTGAAGTTGAGAACTTTGTCCAGAGGAGAAAAGGCAAAGTTGTCAAGGCCATATAGAAGAATGACCCAGTAGTCAGCTCTAGAAATGATTAAGGAGGAGATTAGCAGCTTAGCAGTATTGAAAGGAAGAAGATGATAGATTCTTCTGATATTGAGGAGGGTGATTCTGGGAGCAGTGGCAGATTTGGATATGAAGCATGATAAATTGTGTGATTGGTCGAAGAGGAGACCAGGGTAATGAGTTGAAACAGAATAAGGAACTTATTAAGGAGAGAAGAGAAAAGAGAAGGAGAGGAAGAAATAAACTGTTTGGCTGGTAAGTATAGAAATTCAGACCTAGTGGAGTTCAGCATGAGCGAGTGAGAGACCATCAAATATGTGATAGTGGAGAGACATTTCAAATCTTTGACAGCAGTTTATCGGATAAGGAGTGAAAGGAGAAGACTATCTGAGTGTCCTCAGAGAAGAGTTGAAAGGAGAAGCCATAAGAGGAGACCAGGGCACAAAGAACTGAAGTATAGAGAGTGAAGATTGGTGGGCCAAGGACAGACCCATGGGCATAACTGACAGTAAGGGGGATAAGTGGGGAGCTAAGGCTGTTCCCGGACACATGAAAGTGTCTAGGGACAAGGTATGTAGCAAACCATGTAAGAGCCTTATCTCTGATAATAAGGAGAGAAAATGTAAAGAAAAGGTCATAATGGTCAACAGTATCAAAGGCAGAAGAGAGGCCCAGAAGAATAAGATTCAATCAAAGTTTTCCATCCCGAGTGAAAGAGATGAAGTTGCTTACAATGAGGAGATCTATCTCTGTAGAATGCAGAGGTCGGAGGCAATAATTTGGAGGGACCTGGAGGTTGTGATTATCAAGGAACTCAGTGATTTGATTGAATACTACTCACTCTAGGGAGTGGTAGAAGAGAGACAGGGGGAACACTGCCAGGACAGGTAGCATCTAAGCCAGGTTCCTTAAGGAGAGGAATGACAGTAGCTGCCTTATAGGATGAGGAAAACTGATCATTGTCAAAAGAGAAGTTGAAGAGGGAACTGCAATGTGCAACAACTCTGGGAGCTATGTGCTTCCCAATGTGTGAGGACAGTGGTACAGTGGGGGCACAGAAAGGGTTAGCCTTCAGCCGTAGGGCATGAATCTCATCAGGGGCAAATGAAGATATAGTAGGGGGATAGGAGTGGTGGAGAAAAGTGAGGAAGAGGAGGGGATAGAAGGTCATTAGTACGAGTATTGTGAATGGTAGGCATTTTAAAAGTAAAGTAGAGAGCAAGATAATTTGCAGAAAGAGTAGAGTAGATGGAAGCAGGTTTAGGAGGTAAGAGAATTGAGTTAAGAGATTTCTGGAGGTGCCTAGGTTGGGAGGATTGAGAAGAAATAAAAGAGAGATAGAAGTGCAGAGAGATAGAGCTGGAGATAATAATAGTGTCTTGTCCTTTGTAAAGTGAAACACTTTTTCCACATTGATGTTATCAGGGTGTGAATGACAGGGACCATAAACAGCAATGTTAAAGTTAGTGAAGGCTTCTTCAGAGAATGGAAAGGTGAGTACAGCATAGGAGGAGAGAGAATGGTGTTGGTCAGAGAGGTGGTTTGGGATCTTCAAGGAGGTAAACGTGTGCCTAAGAAAAGTTGTACTACATAGAGAGAGTGAGGATAAAGTAGGGGTGAGGATTGAGTCAAAGACAATAGAGTGATCAGAGGGAGAAGGTACAGTGGAGATATTTGAGGAAGGGAGTTGAGAGGAGATGAGAATAAGGTTGAGGGAGTTTCCATTTGAATGGGTGAGCAGAGAGTGGACAGTAGAGAGTGAATGGTCAAGTAGAAGAGAGTTGAAGTCAGTCAATAGAGCAGCAGAGAGAGGGGAAGTTGAAGTCACCATTGACAATGAGTTGGTGGTCGGGAGGGAGAGAGCCAACCAGTTATGAGATGTGATTGAAGAATAGCTTAACTGGCCAGGTGGCTGGTAGAGAAAGATAATATATATGCCATGTGGGGCTGTGATTGTGGAGATAGTGTATTCAAATAAGGGACAACTTGAGGGAGATAGGGGAGTAGGAGAGATAGGACATTTGGAGGATGAAAACAGTCCTACACAACCACCCCTGCCAGTGGGTTGTGGAGAGTGAGGGAAGGTGTGGACAGGGTCATGAAGTACAGCAAGGGTTGCAGAGTCAGAGGGAGATATCCAGGTTTTAGCAAGGGTAATGAGGTCAAGAGATGGAGAATAAGAAAGGAAGAAGTCAGAGGTAAAGAAGGTTTTATTACAGACAGACTGTGCATTCCAAAGATCAATGAAAAATAGTGGGATGTAGAAGCATAGCAATGTTGAGTTTGAGAAATAGAGAGGCACTGGTGGTAGATGCGAGATGAGGAAGTGTGATGGAAGTTGGGGTTGGAGTAGGTTTTGTGAAGGGAAAGAGTAGTGGAGCAAGACGAGAGATGGTTTTGAGGAGAAGAGATGACAGGGATGGTTCTGAGTGGAGGGCAGTGAAAAGAGAAGTAGAAGGAAAGGAAGAGATAGCATGAGAGGTGCATGGTGAGGTTGAAGCTGAAAAGAAGCAATACAGGGTACTTACAGACAAAAAGCAGGACACATTAAAGCAAAGGCTCATGGGCTAAGAGTAAAAGAGGCTGGCAAATGGCTGGTTTTGAATCGTCACAGTTCTCAACTTAACTGGGACACCCCTGGCTGGATGTCCCTAGTGAGTTTAGAAGGGATGACACATGCTCTTCTCACCTGGTCACCTAGTGAATCAGTGTTTGGTCTCTCTGATATTGTCCCTGGTATTGCTGGGATGAGGCTATGTCTTCCTGATTGGTGTTTCCCGAGGAGCCTCTTGTGCCGTTCGGCTTGAAATTGGGCTGATCCAAGACAGCTGCAGGAAGTGATGTCACCAGTCCAAGATAGCTACCAGAAATGAAGTTCCAGACATAAAGTGAAACCGAAAACCAGAAGGGATAACACTCACTCTCATCACCTGATCACATAGTCTATCAGTGGTTGGTCTCTCTGATATTGTCCCTGGTGTTGCTGGGATGAGACCATTTCTTCCTGATTTGTGTTCCAAAAGGAGCCTTTTCTGGCCATCGGCTGGAGATTAGGGAGATCAAAGATGGCTGCAGGAAATTATGTCACCAATTCAAGATGGCCTCTGAAAGTATATTTCAAGACAGAAAGTGAAGCCAAAAAACAGAAGCAATGTCATGTGCTTTCGTCAACTTTGTTGGCATCCAAGATCAGCTTCATATTTATCAGTGATATCATTTTTCTCTCTAGCCCTGTTCTGTTTCCTAATACTAGAAGGATTTTTTTTTTATATAACCAGGCCTAAACTTGATTATGCAGCGTTCATAATGGATAACCATCTATGTAGAGGCACTTGTTCCGGTTTCAAGGTCACATTGCATTCATGGTTAGACAATATGATATCCATAATAAATCAGCCATAATAGATTCCTCATTACTGAAAGTTTTGCTCTAAGATATAATAACTCATTAACTGTTTCCTATGTAAAAATCATACAGAGTAGAGACACCAGCTGCATAGCTTGTGATACCTAACAATTTAGATTCATACACTCATTGAATGGGTTTTGCTGCATCACTGCCATGAATGGCTGAAAAGATGTGAATAACTGCATATGCTTGTAAGATGGTTAGAATGTTATCTTCTATATCCAGCCTGGAAGTAGCATCTCTAGTAGATAATGATAGCAAAGATAGATGGCTGAGTTGGGCTTCTAGAAAAAATGCTGACATACCAGGTGGTCTTAATACTCTGGAAGTTATACTTGTATGTACCTTATTGTATTTGGCCTTGTCTTAGAGTTTATACAAAGGAGCAGTTTAATATCTTTAGAAAGTGTTGACCAAGAAGACATTTTAAGAGAATTAGATGAATGCTGAAAAGGTAGGCCAATTTAAAAGCCACACGCATTTTGACACAGGTTATCTCCTAATACATTATCTAGGCCCCTCTATAGCTTTATTCGAGTTATTCATTATTTATGTGTTATCTATTTATTTTTCAGATTTTTGTGGACCCATTTAATGCTAAACTCTGCAATATCTTCTATTTGGGAGTGTGGTGTTATGCCTAGTTCACCACACTTCTCCAATGGGATGCCATCTTTTGATCTTCAGAAGCATGCGACTTAGCGGATCTATAAAGCGCATAATTAGCATTCAGTAATACTCCAAGACATATGGCCGACTCTATGCATACGTGTTGGTAAGAAATCTAGTAATGATGGGACACATGCCACCGCCAAAAGAAAATATGCAGCTGATAATTCATGCACACTGTCAACTCCACAGTTATTAAGGGATGATAGGAAATTAATTTTAGGAAATTTAAGAAGACATTATTCACATCAGTTGATGTATTCAAGATGTCTACTTCCTCAGGGCCCAAAAAGTTGAAGGAAGATCTTCAACTCTTAGGGTCCTCAGATGTTCTTATTCAGTGATTAATACTAAAATATAGCTAGTTGAAGACAATGTTAGGCTACATTATTATCCTCACTCTATATGAATATGGACAATTCATGGTTTACTAACTGAATGAACTTAACAGACCAACAGAATAGATGCTCACTTATTAGATCACAACAAATTAAAGTACCCTGACTACATGTGAATATAGGCAATGAATTATGCTTAATTTGCAGTTTTCATTCATTCTTTCAACTAATTGACCCAACCTATGAGCCACCAATGAATGATGTTTTTAAAACATTGTTTATTCATAAAAAGTGGTTTATTACAAACATTTGTGTTATCTCTAGGATCCAATATCCTAAAAAGAAACACTAGAATTCATTCCATTTACTCAACATTTCTTTCAATCCTTTAAAACCTCTTTTAAAAGTCCAAAGTTTTTTCAGGTTCTTACAGTCAACTTCCCCAAATGTGTGCCAAAAAACACTTCCCCAGAAATTTGACCATAGTGAAGCAACATCTTCGCCCAGCAACAGGGTGGCCCACCAATATCTTGCACTTTAGTTTCTTTTTCATCTCTATGAATCGTCCTATGTATCGGGTTCTTAGGACTGTGAGACCAGAAAAAAAAATGTTGTCATGTTTCATGGATTCCACCTCCCCCTCTCACCCACTGAATCTACAATTTACTTTGCTCAATGATTGTTTATAGATTGTTTATAGAGCGTCATGATCTGCTTAGTTAGATAGAGATAAACTCCTTCATAAAATGACCATACCTTCGCTGAAGTATTCACAAATTCCTCAGCGCCATAGATTAATGCTGGGACTACTTTTGAATTGTAAAAAATGAACACCGGTTTGATCGAACATTTCCCTTATTTCCTGTGTATCACTCGCCCCTCTGTTGTGAGATTTTTTAATCTCATTTTTAAATCCATCAGTCAGGATAAAAGGTGGCATGCACAGGTACATGGAGAATGATGCTGTGCACGCAACAGAGCAGCTCCTTCAGGTCTTATGCAAACCACTTTATTGAAGTTGGAAGGCTAAGGGTCTGGTTGGCAGTTGTGATGAACAAGAGAGAGCCAGGGTAGAAATCCACACTTTTCGGAGGAAGCCATAAGCATTCTAAGACTGAACCGAGTGAGCTGAAAGGAGAAACCTTCAAAATGCTTCAAGGCGGCCAGCTACTCTCCCCGTTGAACGATGGAGTTGGGGAGGAGCAGAGGAGGCATTGGAAATGGCCCTGACTGCGACATTAAAGGTGTTGAAGAAAGAAGCCCAATTAACTTGACCGGTGAGTTATTGAAGGCAACAACAGCTTGGTTTGTGTTAAGGGTTAGAGTAGCTTTAACAAGAGTTGAAGGTTGCGCATGTGCCGATAAAACAAGTAATGAAAAGGACAACTGCTGAATTGTGAGGAAGGTATACAAAGTAACAGAGTAGTACTGCAAGGCGGCATCGCACATTGAAAAGTCTATGTCAAATGTTCTGAGTTAAGATAAAGCGGGAAGCGAAAGCAAGAAAGTAACTGCAATCCCGAACAGAAGTTGAATCAGTGGAAAGTAACAATATATGAACTTTGATGACACTCCAAGAAGCATTGGTGTTGCATATGAACTTTGAAAGATGCCAAGAGGGCAAAGTAAGAAACTAAAAGTAACAAGAACCATTGGTGTTGCAAGATGATGACGATTGTTGATTTTTAAAACCAAGAGACATTGGTATTGCAAGGTGATGAAGATTGTTGAATGTTAAATGATTTAAAAGGAGGTCAAAATAAAATCAATGCAGTTTCTTAAGTCATCGACAGTAAAGAGAGATAAAGACAAAACGTGGAAAAGGGAACACCCACAGAAAGAAAGACAGGGTTGAGCCTGGCGGAGGAAAGCCTGTGGTGAACTGTGGTGAAATGAAAAGTCAAATGTGAAAAGAAAAACAGGCTAGAGCCCGGCAGAGGGAAGCTTGTGCTAATCTGTGAAAAAGTGAAAAGTTAGGTGTGAGGCGAAAGACAGGCTCAGGCCCAGGAGAGGGACGCGTTTGTTGAATTGTGACAAAAGTGGAACTGAGTATTTGGGGCAACTGATGGAACTGTTAAAAGCCTGAAGCCCAAGACTGAACTGTTGAGTTATAGCAGTAAACCAAAGTGTGCAAGACTAATAGAACTGTGCCATTCACCTATACTTTTTAAGAAACTCTTGAGACCCTGTCCTTCTGAACGTGGGCAAGGGAGTTGTTACTTAAGCCATTCTTTTAAGGCACTATTTGTCCTTTTGTATTCCCTTTACACATTTGTCATTTGTGAAGGAGGGCAAGGTTAGGTTTTGTTAGTATAGGCCTTTTTATTGTGACTGGACTGACTTGGACCTGTTTGTTATTTGTTTAATTGTCGAGACTACTCCCAATGTATAGTTAGGGCCAGGTAGGAATTCTCCCAAACTCAGCAGAATAACAAATAAGGGTTTTCAAAACGTGCATCTATTGTGTCTGCTGTTGATACCATGGCTTCCTTACACCATGCACAAAGTGCATTGCATCCAGTGGGGTAGTATGCAGGCGATTCCTGCCTTGTGTGATTTCCAGTGCAAAATGCCAGGAAAACTCTCAGTTGTTGCGATCCTAAACTACATGTCAATTGGAGTTCTTCCGCACTTTCATGGATTTAGCCTGCTTTACCAACTCATGTGAAACATAAAAATAATCCAGAACTCTAGATTGGATGCCATTCGACTAAATCGGTACACTTGCACTAGGAATTTCACCCATCAGTGTGCCTATTCAACATTTGTATGTCCCTTGTCCGCATGGCAGTCATCCATTTATTAATGTTCAAGTTACCCGTAGCCAGGGCCCCCTTCACATGCTTATCACAACCCATTTGCATGTTAACACTGAAGAGATTCAGATCCCCAAATAGCACTGTGAGAATATCATCATAGTGAGCGTGGCCTTCATCAACCATTTCCACTAGTGAATCAATGACACAATCCGTAGGGTTCCAATGGACATTTATGACGAGAATCAAAAGCTTAGGATTTGATGGCATAGAAACCCTTTGAAGTAGAAGTGACCACACAAACAGGTTAGGAGCTTCTTCCACCATCAATATAAGCCCGGACCCATTTCTCACCAATGTCAAAAGGCCTCTGAAACCCCTTTAGGCCAGGTTTAAAAAGTATCTAAAGCCATCAGCCACCGGAGCACATTGTAGCCAAGTATCCCAGAGGTACAGAACATCACAATTTTCACTAAAGAGATGATATTTACTAAACACATTTTTGAACCCCTGAGTGTTCCAGGAGCTAAACATCTATTCCTCTGCTTCCAAATGAATTACCTGTTATTTGCTTTTCATCCGAGCTAGGCCACAATGGCATGTTATGTTATGTTACATTTATTTATACAGCACACAAGCCCAAGGGCATCTTGGTGCTAAGGGCAGAAGAGGGCATGGAAGGTCTCAGGGCTGAATTTCATTTTTTTTAATTGTGTTTCCTAAATCTTCAATGTGCCTTCTGGAAGAGTCACAATTGCAATCAAAAGTCACTTTTATACAACAATTCTGCTTGCTAGAGGTAGCACCTTGGGCCCCCGTCAGATGTTCTCTCAAGATTTTCTGGCTGACCGGGCCTCTCAAAGTCACCTCATAAAGTGGTTTCCCACAATCTCTCTCCTTAACTGGGGTACTTAATTTGCTTGTCTATTGCCAAGACACTCACTCCGACCGGTGTGATGAGAAGGATCCATTAATTTGAAGCCCAGTGAAAGAAGTAGTTGAGCAGCATCAAGCAATGCAGACTTGATTGTAGTTAAGGTCAAGTGCATAATGACCTTATCTAGTTTTCTTTCATTTGGAAATTCAATCATTTTGATGTCATCTGTGTTAAGTCTCAGCGATGGAATATTATGAAGCAATCCTAGTACATTCACCTGATTCAAGATAAGATGAGACATGCTCCAGCAACACCTGTGGGAAATTCAGAGTCTTCTTTTCACCCCCACAGCTGACATCTAGGGCTTACCATCCCAAACAGACACACTACCTTCCATGCTGGATTCACAGAGAGCAGAGTTTCCACTAACTTTGGGTAATGGGATTACATGTTCCTTCTGGTGCCCCTGATTAGCCGAGTGGATCTTTAAATCTGGCATCAGTCGCTTTTCAGCTAGGGTTCCAAATGAAAGGCCAGGAGCCACCAGTACTTGGTTTCGGTGGCATTCTTCCATCCCCAAAGTGTTATTTGGAGGAGGCCATTTTTCCATTTCAGCTCTCAACACCTTGAATGCCCCTTCCATAGTGGAGCTAAATTGTTTCCACGCAATCATAGTTGGATTAATGCTCTGAGGTAATATCACTATTTGATAGTCCTTTATAGAGGATGTTGAGGACCTCCCAAATTCTCCAACTCTTCTTGATCGAGTGACTAAGTTGACAAGTCCTTAAGGTCAGAATTCTCACTAAGGAGTCTGGGCTGAGTCTTATCCATCAAAATGTCCCCTTCATTGTTAAATTGCCTAATTGTCTTCAGATAATGGGCTGGCAAATGGTCTTGAGAATTCCTCTGCTCAGTTGTTTTAACAGAGATCATTGGAGAGGATACATTGCAAAAGATGTTTTCAGGATTGTTAGACTTTCTGTGATTCAGATTAAATATATTGTTAGATTTGTTGTTATTGCAAGGACTCTCTTGGGGCCGAAGCCCCTAATTTCCTTTTCTTTCTTTGATGGAATATAGGGAACTGTGTATCTGGCCCAATACACTGTTTATTGGGAGTAGGCTCTCTATGAATTTCCGGAAAGGCAGTGATAGCTGGCTTCATCGTGACTATCCTTGGTTCAGTCACTGGTGTAGTTTGTATAACCTTTATAGCTGGTTGAGTCGAGGTTAAATCCTCTAAATCTGGTAGAAGATGTGCAGGTGGCCTGTTAGATCTATCACACACACCGGTTTTCCTATGGTGTTTTTAAACCCTGCATCAGCCAGTCCACTAGAAGGGTTAGATTTTGGGCAAGCTTCTTGCGACTTCAAGTCAGCTAACATTGGGCCATTAGTCCTGGGAGCAAGTTTTTCCTTCAAAATTTCAAAAAGAGAGTCCAGCATGTTTCGCTTGTCGGCGTGCTCATTATGCAAAACGTCTGGAAGATTTTTCTGGTGATAGGATGAAGTCACTGCACATTATCTACCCTGTAGTGTAATGAGGATATGAATGATTCCAGATAAATCAGTTTCAAGTGTATCACGGCGAGAAGGGTGGCTTGGTCCTTGAAATATTTGGACATTGTTTATACAAATGTATGTATGGAATTAGGGCAGTCGTTACTGCTGACATGATGGTTGCTTGATTGTTAGAAATCGCGAAACTTGAAGAGTGGGCTGGGCCGCATTCTAGGTGAAAATCGATCACTCTCCAATGATGATGACGATGCAGAAGTGGGTGTCCTTGGTTGCTTAGTCACAGAAGAAAAAGGAAATTCTGAGCTGAAAGAAATCAATCATGCTTGGGTCTGCGGGATCACTTCCGAAACATCAATCATATGATTCGATTTCAAGGTAGTTGTACCTGCAGATTTTTGTAAAATGGAATCAGCTTTTCGAGAACTGGGATCTTCGCAATGTGCATATAGCTTGTGGGGTGATTCTTTAACCAAATCTGTGTTGCGAGCCTTAGCTTTGTCATCCAACTCTTTTTTGATTAAGGCAATGTCTTTTGCCAGTTGGGCCGCGAGCACCGAAGCGGACCCCTTCTCCCCCAAGCTGTCCCTAAGCACAGGAGCCGGCTGAGATGAAAACAAAGGAGGCGACTGACCTCTCGCTGGGACAGAGCAAGTAATTAGCAAGGGGTCTTGAATGTCCTGAGCTATCACCCTATTAGGCATTGTTAATGATTTTGAAATCGGACCGCTAAACAGCTCTGGATTATGCTCGATGGGCTCAATGCAACTAATTTCAGAGGACTGGACCTGTGCCTGTGATAATACCACCCACAGAATTTCCACATCTGTAATATCATTAATATTTTTCCTCGTGCAAGAAAAGTCTGATGTTAGAGGGGGTTTCTGGGGGCCAGAATGTATTTGGGCCGGGCTCACAGGGATGGTTTTACTGGGGAGCATAAACACATCCACAGGTGGTGATGTTTTTTTTTTGCTTTTAGTGCTGCATTCAACCCCAATCATTCCTAACCCAGTTTTAGATCCTTCCTCAGCAGCCTTTAGCACCAGATAGAGGTTGCTCTGGTGCCTCCGGTGAATATTCTTACTGCTCAAATTTTGCATCCTTTCTCAAGGGAACGGAATTGCCGGCGTGTTCATGGACATGACAATTTTACTTCTCAGGGCATTATCCCTTCATCTCTAGAGTGTGTTCAATGATGGGAGGGGGCGCCAGAGACTATATTGCCGTAATTATTAATATCCGCACACCAACACCCTTGCACTTATCACACACTTGCAGAAGTCCCCAGTGTCAGGTCCTTCCCCAGGGCTTCTTGGCTCCCTGAGCTCCCAGGGAACACGGGAAACACTCCCAGACACTCTGTGATGCTCCACGTCCAGAGGATACATTTTTGCAAGTTGGATTCTCCTTCCAGCAAGCAGCAGCAAATACAGACACAGGTTCCATCAGGAACACTAAGGAAGAGAGCCTCCACACACAATTAATTTATCCCGTCTGCCACATGTAATTAAAAAGGTTCAAACTTCATCATACTTTTTGTGGTTATGTGAGAGTGTGTGGTTCTCTATTCCTTTGTATGTTAAGAGATCATTATTTCTTTTAATTAGCACATTATTATATTTTTTTAACAGTTTATTTTATTTTCGTGTGTTTAATTCTGAGGAACGTGTTTGCGTAAAGCTTTATATGAATTCATCAAAACATTAAACAACATACATTTATTGTATGCTAATCTATTGATCTATGATCACTGTCAGACTAGTTATGTTTTAGGTTTTTTTAAGTGGTCCTTTGAATTAATTTTTCATTTGATTGCTGGTCAAGATAATTATTGTCCACACATTAATGAAAATGTATTACAAATGAAATATTTAATCATGCCAACTGGCACAAACCTTACTTTGCTGTACATACCAGTTAATCCTATACCAAGACATGGAGGAAAAGTCTGTAATCAGGTCCATTACATTGCAGATGGATTATTGGAGACTTTGAATGGTCAACAGTATGCTTTAGCATAATTATTTTATTTTCATGTGTGGGCATATTAATACCATTATTTAATAGTTGGATATGGCCAAATCACTATCATTACAGGTCCCAGTGCCAGTAAAAATAAGCAGTGGGCGGGGGGTGGAGGGACCAACCAATATATTTCCATGAGTTATGTTGAAGGGGTTTGGTGAAAAACCACCACTTGGTGGATTGGAAGTTTGGCGGCTATTGTTTAATAATGTAAACATAGTGATGAATGATGTGCCTAGACTACATTTGCACATAACTTTGAATAAATATGGCCACTCAACCCTGTCAAATGCTTTTTCTGCAACCAATGGCTGGATGAATTAAGCATCTTTAGAAGATCTCTCTTGAGGTGTGAATCCTGTTTGATATGCAATGTATCCGTTTTTGGATGGCTTTGTTTAGCCGACTTTAAAGTATTTTAGATCTGATTGTTACATCTGTGTCTATTAAGGGAATGGGCCTATCACTGGGAGATTCAAAAAGATCTCCATTCGGTTTTGGGATCAGTGTAAGTATTGCCTTGTTGAACTCTGGATTGAACTCTGGATTGATTGATATCTCTTGAAAGAATTGCTGTGAGAGAGGTGTGAGTGACAATGTCCGTATTTTGTAATAGTCACTCATAAAACAGTCTAACCCTGGGGCTTTGCTCGTGGTCACGTTTTTGATGGCTTCACTAGTCTTTTCTTCTAATATAGGGGCACCAAGTTCTTCTCTGTTCTTGTTGCTGGCCTTAGAAAGGGGAATGTGGTTAACGAATTATTGTGTTTTGGTGGGTAAGTGTGAGGAATTATCTTCATATTTAAGTCACTGATAATATATTCCAAAATTCTTCATTCATTTGCATATACTCTACAATTGTAGAGCAATCTTCTCTTGTGATCAGCAGGATTCCATTTGCATGAACTCCATGATGCAATTGCACATCTAGAAACCTGCACGTATTTTATCCTTGCTCATAGTGTTCCTGTTTTAACTTAAGTGTGCATTTTCCAAAGAACCTGTGTAAATAGTATTTAAGTTGTAAATGGCTCCAGTGAGCTGTTTAGGAAATTAATGTAAGGGCCTCTAAAGATATTGGAGCTCATTTTGAATTTTGGCATAATGTGAATGAAAGGTGTAAAACATCCAGTAAGGCATTTTATGCATTTTATTCACACCACGGTTTCTGTAATTTAAATGCAGAGGGTAGAGGCGGCATGCAACTTGCATTTCTGCCACCCTTCTTCCTCTGCGCCATACAAATGCAAGCATGTCGGGCAGCATTTAATTGCAATTGTACATGCTGCCTTCCATACGAGCATGGCTGCCAGCATGTATATTAAAAGAAAAGGCTGTCTGGCATGCTAGCAACAGTGCAGGGCAAAATGGCAGCGTACACAGGTGTATGCCACCTTTTGCCCTGAACATTTGTACTCTGCCATGCAAATGATGATAAACCGGCAGCAGGGACCTGGCTACGCCTGAGTCCAAAAACATGCCAGGTCCCCACCATCAAATTACGTGATGCATCACCATTAGCTACAATCTCACTTCAGGTGTTTTATGTCTTCCTTTAGTTTTCAGTTGTGACTGAACTTCCCTTTTCCTGACAGTGGCCACTTGGGTATAAATTAAGTATTGCGGTTGGGACCTTTAAAGGATGATTATTTTCAATGATTTCAAGTATGAGCAGCTGTATACAGGGGTGGGGACCAGCAATGGGGATAACATGCCACCTGAGTTTATTCGTAGGGCAGCTAATAGGCTTGCCATTGGTCTTCTTTTTTTGTTTAATCGCAGGGGTCCAAAAGATCTCATAATTGCGGATTGTTGGTTGTGTTGTGATCCAAGTTTCCTGTAATAAGATTAAGCTGTAGTTATCAAGGGGCTGTTCTGGGTTTCATTTCAGCAAATGAGTGAAGCCCCTGGTATTCCAGCCTAACATCTTGAATAATTTGTTTGAGGTGTCATTTAATCTCTAATGGTCACTCATATGATTTGTTTTTCCATGGCATGTCAAAGCCAGGACCACTTGGTCACACTAGGGTAGCTTTTGTTGAATTCACGATAGACCTCTGTACCTTCGCAATGTATGCGCAATGGTTGTTCTGTCGTATGCTTTTCTTGGTTAGATTGTGGTTCAATCTCTCATTTGTGGTGGTAGAGGCTGGTCAGTTTTGTGGATATGTCTTGTTGCATTTGGTTGGTGGGTCTAATCTGTTGAAACCTTACATTTCTCACTGCCATGGTGTTTCTCCGGGAAGGTGTCTTGTCATTAGCCACAATGTTCACGTTGCAGGTGATGCATAGCCGATGAGCGCTTTAAAAATGCAAATAAATAAATGGAGGCAGATAGGGGAAAGTCGCTATTTTTGTATGTGTGAGGAATCCTGGAATAGGTCGAATCTGTGCTGCGATGGCTTACTTCCAGAGTACATTTTTAGTGGCATTAATTATAAGAGAGTGTAGATTATCAGGGAACCACAAAGCCCAGAGTCTCCTGTTTATAGTGCACAATATACTGAGCAGAGCTGATTAATGTCTACACAGAGTCATTTACTATCTTGTTGGACGAGAAGACACCACACAGTTTTTGAGTCACTACTGCAATGTTATGGAGATACACGTTTCTTGAATCAACAAAAGGGGATCAGCGCTCAAGGCAACATGTACATAGTATGCAGAAGTAATCAATTGCAATGGCTAGTTGCTAAGCCTTCCAACATGACCACTGTAGTCTGACTCCAAAAGATTAAAAGAGCATACTAATCTCTGTACACAAACAGCAGATATGGGCCCCTGCCACTGGTTCACCTACTCTAGAGTGTGCTGAGAGAGCGGCTGTACCGTGAAAAGGGTAGATCTGCTAGCCCTGCATTTCCACTGTTGTAATCTGCAGGTCATTCACCAATACTGAGCAGAGGGCCATTGGAGGCGACGTGTTAGGAAAGATTTCTTAATTGTAGGTCATTTTCTTTCCATGTGGCAACCCCTAAACTTTTTGCTGTTGTTTTACACCCTGATCTAGACTTTGCCAGAGAAGCGCAGCCTTCTGCTGCACTCCTCTGGGCTTTCGCGCCATTCTTACGGGGAAACTGACATGCTCTTAAGACAGTCAGTACCGGGAAACGTTGTTTTCCGTAGTTCTTTTCTCATGTTGCAGCTTTCGCACAACATGACACAAGAGGGCACTGTAAGCTAAGTTACTGCTCTCTTGGGTCTCTAGTCACTCTACAGGCCCTAGACACTCTCTTTGGATTGTTAATGAACGGTGCAAGTGAATCACGGACGGGACTGGTGGCAGCGATCATGTCTTTGTGTTTTGAGCTCCTTTTGGCTGTTTAAGCGCGTTTCTCGTGCTTGGCACAAAATGGTGGCCTGGCTCCCAAAATGGCCAGACCACGAGGCTCTTTGTCCTGCCCGCTGACCGTCTTTCCCCCTTCACCTTCCCCAGGTCGAGCCGACCCGGGGCCTTCCTTATTTGGGCTTGTACTTTCCCGCGAAACACAGATGCTTTTGCGGGCTTCTACAGGCCTTGTGTGTGCTTCCAGGATGTGGGCTGGGATGTCTGGTCCCAATACACATCCTGGGTGCCAGAGAGTCTAGTGTGTCTTGAATGCCTGGGACCACAGTGGTCCGTGATAGGTCCACATATGTGTGAGTGTTTTGTGAGCAGATCTCCCATTGGCTCCTCTCCGTTTTGGCGTGAAGGGAACTCTGGATAAGAGGAGGCTGGAAACACCACTACCATGTCGATCTCCTGAGTTCTGATGAACGACGGATACAGGAGCCAAGTATCCTGAAACTAAGAGGCTGAACCAAGGAATCGCTGGTGAACGGCTGAAAGACAGCTCCTCTGCACTGCTGTCGCCCTGTGAGACCATTCTGCCTCTGATCGAACAAGATGGTACTTTGACCCTTAGGAATAGTGGGAACAACTATTCTCAGCATCTTCATCATCTCCTGCACGTAAGCCTTCGGAAGCGTCCCTGGGCCATCCAGTGGACTGACCAGCCTACACAGGAGCCTTGCTCTGTCACCGCCATCAGGTTGCTGCTGTATTCCGAGTCCTTGGCACTCCCAGGTCTGAAGTGAGAAGTGTGACTTGGGCTGAAATACACACAGCTGCTGCGTTGCCCTGCTGTGGTAACAATCTGTGCGGGTTCACTGCGTTTGGGACATCCTCAACTCTAACTTCTGCTGCTGCGGAATCTACATGATGCCGAGATGTCCCCTACCCGTATATGAACCTGCCAGCACTGAAACTGACGCGGAGAAGCCTGGGTCTGCCTGCATCGGGGACCGGTGAGTAGCAACGCTAGGAACCGGTTGCCCTCCTGCAGTAGTCTGTGGCTTTTGCTCGCTGTGTTAAACAGCACGCCTTTTTCACACTTGCGCTCTGCTTCTGCCCACAAGTGGAGGCCGCGCTTGAGTAGCGGAGATCTGTTCGTCCTCATTTGTTCACCGGTCTGAACTGCCTGATTTCCTTGAAGAGACTCCCCTTGGCCCGTTGGCACCAGCGTGTGCAGGTACCTTTGAGCACAAGGCTCCACTCTTCGTAAGGCTCAGACTTCCTTCTAGTTACGTGGCCTTTGAAGGCGAACTGGGTCTAACAATTACTTGCACTGCCTGTTTTCCTCCCCATCTAGGTGGTCTGCATATTTCGTGCTTCAAACTCTTTAGACCCGTCGCTAATTGTATATGTATTGTATTTGATTGTGATGTGTTGGTTTACTTGAGTTTTACCGTGATTCTTTACTATGGTCAATGTTACAAAGGCCTTGTAATAAATGTATCTATATGTCATGATGCCTACCTCCAAGGAGCCAGGTCCGACCCAGCGACCCCAGAGGCAGGCATCATTTCCCCCAGGAGAGTGCCAGCGGGCCCAAGCTGGGGCCCTTTGGACGTAGTCCTGGCGCCTTAGGCGCCAGGCTCATGTTGGACCTCTGTCCTGGCGCCTTAGGCACCAGGCTCATAAAGCTAGACATGTGTGCAAGTGTTTTCATGTGCACTTACCTGATGCAGACCATGCTGCAACATCCAGGCCCTCTTGAGGCCTGAATGGAACTACTTTACCTGTGGGACTACTTTCCACCCGGGTGTGGTCGGGGAAGGATACATACCTGATCGGAGGAAGGATACACACTTGGGACTTCTTCCAAAGCTATTTAAACCACACCCGATCAGCAACTCACCGTGTCAGCTCCTGCTTCTGGACTTCAGCCACGCCTGTCAGCATCCTGGGTCACCTGCAAAGGGAGACAAGAGACCTTACCAGCTAAAACCGCACCACGGAGACATCACCGACGATCCTGAAAGGGAAGACATTATTTTTTAAAAGCATTTCGTTACGATCGCTGCAGCGCTGCATTTTACTCACCGTTCCTGGGTTCCTCCATCTTCAGCAGCGATCATCCGGATACACAGCCACTTCCCAGAGCCTAGAGAAAAAGACAAGAATAAGAGGTGAGAGAAGGAAGGGAATAAGACATTGCATGAGCGTATGCAAAGTCAGTTCCCGAGCGCTCATCCAGAACTAACCTGCCATTTACTGGAACTGGAACTGCACGTTTCACTTCGGGTCGGTGCCATATCTCCGGCATTCCGAACCCCGGCCCCTAAGGGGAAAAAAGGACATAAACATTAGCGCTTGCTGCAAAAAGACAATGAACATTATTATTAAGCTTGGACTTTTGAACTTGCAACAGAACTTTTACAGAGCCTTACCTGAATAGTCAAGCTTACCTGAACTCCCATCAATCCTCAATCCAGTGAAGTAGCTGGGTTTCAACGCGACCCTGCATCAGAAGCAGGATGGAGAGCTCATCCTTCCTGACCCTAAGGTGCGACTTCACGGGGAATCGTGGAAGGGTATCGTGGAGGGTTGGAAGAGAGTGGGAGGCTTGATCATAACTCAGTCAGTAGGTAATAGTCCCTTTTCACGCACAGGGAAATATTCCTGCGAGCCGGAGAAGCCAGAGTAGAGGGCCCTTCCTGTCCATCTTCAGAGTCCTGCGCTTCACCATTGAAGAAGCATCAGCACTCAAAGCCAGACCTGCGCCTCTGTGGGAATCAGGTGAGCGTTACAGAACGCGAAGCCTACCCACAATTTCCCACCCGGGCGCTATGGAGACTTCCGAGACTGACCAGCTGGCCCAGCTTTTGGGGGAATTACGGGCAGAAGTGCACTCAGCCCGCCAGGAGACTAACGCTCTCAAAAGAGAACTGATCTTATCCAAGGAAAGAACAGATGACCTAGCCAAAAGGTTATTACAGGCCCAGGCAGGGCACACTCCTTTACCTAATTCCGGAGACATTTTCACATCAATGGGTTTGAGTAACCCGGTACAAATTAATCTACATGGACACATGCCTTTGGCCCCGCCTGAACGTTTTGCGGGGGATCCCAAGAAATATGCCGTCTGTATGAACCAATGTCGTTTACACTTTCTATGCAGACCCGGAGCCTTCCCTAACGACCAGACCAAGGTAGCCTTTATACTATCTTACCTCAGTGGTAGTGCTGCCGATTGGTCTATTCCATTGGTAAATCAGGATGATCCCATTCTCCAGAATTTTCAGGGCTTCCAGGCCAGCATGGAAAAATTGTTCGCTCAACACTCTCAAGGACAGGCCCTTGATAACGAACTGCTATCCTTACGACAAGGTAATCAGGATCTTCTGTCCTACATAGCCACCTTTAACAGACTGGTTGTGGAAACTGGATGGCCAGAAAGCAAAAGGATCACATTGTTTCATCGAGGCCTGCGCGGAGAGCTTAAGGATGTTCTAGCTCAGATAGTAAACCCACCCCAGGTCTGCGCAGACTACATTGACTTGGTGGTTCAACTTGATCACAGACTTCAAAATAGAAAAGCAGATCGGTTCAAGTATGAAAACCGAGCACCGATCAAAATCCACGCTAACTCCAAGAGTACCCGACGTATCTGAACCTATGCAAATCGGTGGTGTTAAAGGACCATTAACGCAGAAAGAACGAGAGAGAAGGCGGCAAATGCAACTTTGTCTGTATTGCGGGACTTCCTGTCACTTTCTTCGAAATTGTCCAGTTAAACCGCTTAAGAAGGTGGTTGGAGCTACTGATAACGAATTAGTGACACCTGATTCGGGAAACGACCTAGCCCGGCAAGCGTAGGGGTCCGCTTGCCAAGCTTGAAAACTAACTCTTTGACCTCGCATTTTGTCATGCCAATGGTGCTCGTGGACCCAAAACAGCCTCACCAGTTGCATGCTATAAAAGCATACATCGACAGTGGAGCTATTGGAAATTACATAGACCGTGAATTGGCTTCCAGGATTAAGCTTCCTCTCCGCCCGAAAGTAACCCAAGATGTCATTACTACAGTAGATGGAACCGAAATAGCCTCAGGGCCTGTAACACATTCCACTGTTGAAGTGACACTGGTGGGTCAGGATGGACACCGGGAAGCAATCGTGTTTGATATGATCAAGGCCCCACAATTTCAAGTAATTCTTGGAATTCCTTGGTTAGAAACACATAATCCCAGAATTGACTGGCGAGCAAAGAAGATAAGTTTTCCTGATTGTGAACCAACTTGTTATCCAAGAAATCCAGCTATGGGTCTAGCCTCAGCAACTTCCACCCTTGTACAGCTACCGTCAGAATACCAAGAATTCCAAGACGTTTTTCAGAAAGAACAGGCTAACACGTTACCTCCCCATCGGTCTTATGATTGCCAAATCGATCTGGTACCCAATGCTCAACTACCTTGTAGTAGGATTTATGCTCTTACGGAACCTGAGAACCTGCATTTGCGTCAGTATTTAGATCAGTACCTAGCCAATGGTTTTATTCGCCCGTCAAAGTCTCCTGTCTCTTCAGCTCTGTTCTTCGTACCGAAAAAAGAAGGCGACCTTAGAACGTGTATAGACTATCGCGCCCTAAATCAAATAATGATTAAGAATCGTTATCCTCTGCCCTTGATCCCTGAGCTTATCGACCAGGTGAAAGACGCTTGTGTGTACACCAAGTTAGATCTCCGAGGAGCTTATCACCTGGTGCACATAAAAGAAGGCTACGAATGGAAGACTGCATTCCGCACCAAATTTGGGCTCTTCAAATATCAGGTGATGCCCTTCGGTTTGTGCAATGCACCTGCCGCCTTTCAGTACTTTATGAATGATGTTCTTCGGGAACTTATCAATGTCTGTGCCATTGTTTACATTGACGACATCCTGGTGTACTCTTCTTCAGAATCTGAGCACAGAAAACATGTTAGGGCAGTTCTTGAGAAACTGCGCCAGCACAGATTATTTGCAAAACTCGAAAAATGCGTTTTTCATACCACAGAAGTTGAGTTTCTCGGATTCATCCTGACACCTCAAGGAGTCCGAATGGACTCGCGAAAGGTGGACGCCATCCTCAAATGGCCATCTCCAAGCTCGGTGAAGGGAGTTCAGAGCATGCTCGGCTTTGCCAATTTCTATCGAAGATTCATCCCGGAATTTTCCCGAACAGTCCAACCCATCACCGCTCTCCTAAAGAAAAACAAACGCTTCGAATGGACTCTTGAGGCCGAACAAGCCTTTCAGGACCTGAAAACCAAATTCACCTCTGCACCTGTATTGAAGCACCCGCACCCAGATCTCCCGTACATAGTGGAAACCGATTCATCCAGTTCAGCCATGGGAGCTGTCCTGTCGCAAAGAGACCCAAAAACTAACCAACTACACCCAGTGGCCTTTTGGTCCAGAAAATGTTCTCCTCCTGAAATCAACTACGCAGTCACCTATAAAGAGTTACTGGCCATCAAGTCTGCTTTCAAGGCTTGGCGTCACTACCTTCTCGGGCAAGACACACCATTACGGACCACAGAAACTTACAGTATTTAAAAACGGCCAAAGCTCAATCTTCACGACAACGCCGATGGGCTCTATTCTTTGCGGAATTTAATTTTGTAATTACCTATCACCCTGGCTGCAAGAATGGAAAAGCGGACGCCTTATCCCGGATTGGCATGGAAGAACCTAATTCGAGCTTAGAACCTGTGCCCATCATACCTGAGCAGAGAATCTTAGGCTTAACTTCATTGCAAACTATTGTGGACATCCAAACGCAAGTAAAACAACTTCTAGACTCTTTTCAACCTTACTGGAATGGAGTCAAAAGGGTCCTCATTACACCGTTAAGGATGACTTACCCTACTTCCAGGAGCGGTTGTTTCTGCCAAGTAAAGAATTGCAAGAACTTGTTATTGCCCATCATCATGAATCTTTAATGGAAGGACACCCTGGTATCGCTAAAACGGAGGAAAAAATCAAACGCCACTTCTGGTGGCCTTCTTGGAGAAAAGACATAAAGTCTTTTGTACTGTCTTGTGGAATTTGCGCCCAAAACAAGGCTCAAAAGAAAAGGCCAGCCGGCCTACTTCAACCCTTGGATATTCCACCGGCGCCATGGCACATCCTGTCAATGGACTTTATAACAGATCTGCCTCCTTGTGCTGGTTACAAGACAATCCTTGTAATTGTGGACCTATTCTCCAAAATGTCCCACTTTATCCCTTTAAAGGGTTTTCCTTCAGCTTCCACCTTGGCCAAGGAATTCCTGGAGAATATAGTTTGCATACATGGTTTCCCTTCCATATTAGTCTCGGATCGTGGAAGTCAATTTATCTCACATTTTTGGAAGAAGTGTTGCCAACTAGCACAAATAGATGTGCGGTTATTCACCAGCCACCACCCCCAGACCGACGGACAAACCGAGAGAACCAATCAGACTCTCGAGCAATATCTTCGGTGCATGTTACACCAATCCGAGTTAAATTGGAAAGACATCCTTTGGATCGCAGAATATGCATACAACAATTCAGTGCATTCTGGAACCGGACAACCCCCCTTTTGTACTTTGTATGGTCACCATCCTCGGACCTCTGACCTAGATCCACCTCTGACCCTGGAAATGCCCGCAGTAAATTATCTGCATTCCACAATAATCGAGCCTTCAAAGAAGCTGCAACTCATTTACAGCAAGCCAAGAAAAAGTATAAAGAAAACGCTGATTTGCACCGAAGTAAAATTCCTCCTTACCAAGTAGGAGACCAGGTATGGCTAGCAACAAAACATTTACCCCTCAAGGGACCGCAAACCTTCAATCCCAGATTCATAGGACCTTATCCCATCAAAGCTATAATCAACCCAGTGGCCTTTAAACTGGATCTACCGTCCAACATGCGTATTCATCCAGTTTTTCATGCATCACTTTTGAAGCCAGTACAACCAGGGACCCGATTGTCCAAGCCTCCAGATCCAGTTCAAACTGAAGGGGAATTAGAATTCAAGGTTAAAGACATTTTAGACTCCAAGGTGGTAAAGTCGAAACTCTTCTATCTTGTTGACTGGAAGGGATATGGACCTCAAGAGAGATCGTGGGAGCCTAGTAACCATGTCCACGCACCTCGATTAGTACAAAGGTTTCACCGGAGATTTCCGAACAAGCCCAAACCCCCAGAGGGAAGAACCTTGGGAGGGGCCTTGAGGGGGGGTACTGTCATGAAACCTACCTCCAGGGAGCCAGGTCCGACTCAGCGACCCCAGAGGAAGGCATAATTTTCCCCAGGGGAGTGCCAGCGGGCCCAAGCTGGGGCCCTTTGGACGCAGTCCTGGCGCCTTAGGCGCCAGGCTCATGTTGGACCTCTGTCCTGGCGCCTTAGGCGCCAGGCTCATAAAGCTAGACATGTGTGCAAGTGTTTTCATGTGCACTTACCTGATGCAGACCATGCTGCCACATCCAGGCCCTCTTGAGGCCTGAATGGAACTACTTTACCTGTGGGACTACTTTCCACCCAGGTGTGGTCGGGGAAGGATACATACCTGATCGGAGGAAGGATACACACTTGGGACTTCTCCCAAAGCTATTTAAACCACACCCGATCAGCAACTCACGCTTCGCGTTGTTCTGCTCCTCGCAGCTGGACGCTCACCGTGTCAGCTCCTGCTTCTGGACTTCAGCCACGCCTGTCAGCATCCTGGTTCACCTGCAAAGGGAGACAAGAGACCTTACCAGCTAAATCTGCACCACGGAGACATCACCGACGATCCTGAAAGGGAAGACATTATTTTTTAAAAGCATTTCGTTACGATTGCTGCAGCGCTGCATTTCACTCACCTTTCCTGGGTTCCTCCATCTTCAGCAGCGATCATCCGGATAGACAGCCAGTTCCCAGAGCCTAGAGAAAAATACAAGAATAAGAGGTGAGAGAAGGAAGGGAATAAGACTTACCTCATTTCATTTCGGGTCTTGCTGCTTCCAGGCATTTTCCGGACCCCAGCCCCTATGGGGAAAAAAGACAAAGACATTGAATGAGCGTATGCAAAGTCAGTTCCCGAGCGCTCATCCAGAACTAACCTGCCATTTACTGGAACTGGAACTGCACGTTTCACTTCGGGTCATTGCCATATCTCCGGCATTCCGAACCCCGGCCCCTAAGGGGAAAAAAGGACATAAACATTAGCGCTTGCTGCAAAAAGACAATGAACATTATTATTAAGCTTGGACTTTTGAACTTGCAACAGAACTTTTACAGAGTCTTACCTGAATAGTCAAGCTTACCTGAACTCCCATCAATCCTCAATCCAGTGAAGTAACTGGGTTTCAACGCGCCCCTGCATCAGAAGCAGGATGGAGAGCTCATCCTTCCTGACCCTAAGGTGAGACTTCACGGGGAATCGTGGAAGGGTATCGTGGAGGGTTGGAAGAGAGTGGGAGGCTTGATCATAACTTAGTCAGTAGGTAATACTCCCTTTTCACGCACAGGGGAATATTCCTACGAGCCGGAGAAGCCAGAGTAGAGGGCCCTTCCTGTCCATCTTCAGAGTCCTGCGCTTCACCATTGAAGAAGCATCAGCACTCAAAGCCAGACCTGCTCCTCCGTGGGAATCAGGTGAGCGTTACACTATATTTTTAATATAACACCTGCTTGGAGTAATTTGTAAGCGTCCTTGCTTTGTGTGCTCATTGCAGGCTTTCTGTCACCCTCACTCCTCTTGAGACCTAGTCTTGACCGCCGCCATCGCTACCCTGGTTGGTCTGGCTTGTCCAGAGGTTACCCTGTTCCAAGAAACTAGGCTGGCCTTCTGAACCTCTGCCCCTCCAGGACAGAGTTCAGAAATCCATCTTAACACGACGTATGACCACTGGCACAAGGCCCCTCATTGGGTTAGCTCTTGCATTGATTGATGCTGGGCAGTTAAATAACAAGTAGAGGAGGGTGCTCTACTCACCTTTTGTCACGACCCTTGCCCAAAACCCCCTCTGGCAAACCCATTGGCCAGGTGTAGTCAGGACTCGGGCCTCTAGAGCCTGGCATCCTCTTTCAAAACCCTCTTGGGGCCACTGCTGGCGCCTATGGCGCCAGGCTCAATCACCATGAAAAACATGTGCTTGGGAACTGCTTAATGTGTTGTCAGCCAACATGGAGGCTTCCACATAGCTTGGTTCCAAGGAACCAAGCTATGCGGTCTAGTGTTTTGGGTGTGGTAGCCTAGGGACTGCTTTACCTGGACTATTTTGTTGGGGCTATTTAAACCACACCCGAGCAAGACAACACGCTTCGTGTTACTTTGCAGCTTGCAACGTGACACTCACCGTGTCCAGCTATTCCCTCGAACCTTGGAGAAGCAGAACCTGCAAGGAGACAAAAGGAACATCATTAGCAGCAGCATTTTACCTGCAGTCTTCATCTTTAAACACTTGCAGCTGCTAAGAGCAGCTTCCTCGAATCTGCACGCTTCCCGGACAGAATGAGCTGAAAGAGGAATATAGAGGCAACATTAAAGAAAGCAGTAGAGACATTTGCAAGTTACGAACTGCTCAAAAAGCTTACCTGGCTGGTCGCCTCTCGGCTGGCACCACTTCGGACATTCCACTCGCGCTGAAGAGCACTGCGACCTACAAGGAAGGAAAACACAGGTTAGCAAAGGCAAGACTTTGCAGCGCTGCACATAGCGCTCACTTACCGCATCATAGCGCTCTTAATACGCCATCATTTACCAGCAGGGCTCAACCAAGCCAGTTCACCACGCTGAAGCTCTGCATACCTAAGGAAGACAAAAAGAGACATTATAAACAAAGAAAGGCATGAAGGATAGCAATAAAACTAAAGAACAGCAATAAGACGTACCTGAACAATATCAAACGGGCCGGCGTCAGTGAAGTAACTGGACCGCACACGCCCATGAAAGACAACACGCCCCTGCAAAGAAGGCAGGATGGAGAGCATGCCTAACTCTACCACAAGGTGAGGAGAGGGCCCCAGAGGGGCTGAAACCATACAGGGGTGGAGGGAGGATACCTACCCCGGTTGGTTAGCCTTGAACACAGTCCACCTGTATTTTCAGGCAGAACCTTCCCTGCAGACCACATCTGGGCAAAGCTGAGAAGCATACCAGCGAGTAACCCAGCTGGGTGGCGTCCCTGTGGATACCAGGTGAGCGTAACAGAATGCAAAGCCTACCATAACACATCCACCTGGGCGCCATGGAGACATCAGAAATGGACCAATTGGCCCAATTACTTGGAGAGCTTCGTGCTGAGGTTCATTCTGCTATTCTGCTCGACAAGAGACTAATGTCCTCCGGAGAGACCTAATAGTGACCAAAGAACGCACTGAAGAGATTAGCAGGGAATACTTGCAATCACAGGCAGGACAGACGCCTCTGCCTGGAAGCAATCCAACGATGCAAAACCCCGCCATACCACACACTCCGATATTGATCACATTACCTGGAACAGTGCCCCTGGCACCACCAGAAAGGTTCTCAGGCGACCCATGGAAGTATGCAGCATTCATCAATCAGTGTTGCCTTCATTTTCTTTGCAGGCCTGGAGCATTTCGAAATGACCACGCTCAGGTAGCTTTTGTCTTATCATACCTGAGTGGTAGTGCAGCAGATTGGTTGATGCCGTTGGTAACCCATGACGATCCTCTATTACATGACTTTGGGGGGTTCCAGAGAGAAATGGAAAAACTTTTTGCTCGCCATACCCAGGAACAAGCAGTAGACAATTAACTCTTGTCCCTCCGACAGGGCAATCAGGACCTGTTAACGTACATCACTACCTTCAACAGACTTGTTGCCGAAGCTAGGTGGCCAGAAAAGAAAAGAACCACATTATTCCATTGAGGCTTATGAGGCGAACTAAAGGACATCTTAGCCCAGGTGGTTGATACACCCAGAAACTGTGCAGAATTCATAAATATGGTTGTGCAGCTAGACCACTGGTTGCAGATCCGAAAGGCAGACCGGTCTAATACGGACCCTGGGACTGTGTATGTTTGACCAAGGGAAAACACACCCTGTGTACCTGAAAATGCTGTAGAACCCATGCAGATTGGAGGGATACGGCCTCCATTAACAAAACAAGAGCGGGACAAAAGAAGACAACAACAGCTTTGTTTGTATTGTGGGAAACCAGGACATTTCCTGAAGGACTGTCCAGTAAATCCCCCAAGAAGAACAGTCAGGGCCACAGAGAAGGATGAAGCTAAGGAATCAGAAAACTACCAAGCTCGACAAATGTAGAGGTCAGTTTGTCGAGTGAGAAGAAAGAGTCGCTGACCTCGCACTTTGAAATACCAGTGATCTTAATTAACCACCACAGTCGTCAAGAATGCATGCCGTTGAAGCATATATCGATAGCGGAGCAGTTGGAAATTATATTGATCAAGAACTGGCAGCAGAGATGGGGCCTCCTTTGTGTTCTAAGCCAACTATGGACAAGGTAACCACCGTGGATGGGACATAAATCGCTTCCGGACCAGTAACCCAGTGCACAGCCAGGGTAACCTTGCTGTGCCATGATGGACATCGGGAGTCTATTTCCTTTGATCTCATCAAGGTACCTCAGTTCAGGCTAATACTAGGGATGCCATGGTTGGTTGCGCACTACCCTTTGATAGACTGGTGGGCACGAAAATTAACCTTCCCCGGTGACTGCTCCCCTGCCTGCTATTATCAAGAGGAGAAACCCGACGTCTGTATCCCCATGACTCCCGGAGCGACAGTATCAACCCTGGGAGCAACTAATACCTTGCCAAGTGAATACCGTGATTTCCAGGGTGTTTTCCGAAAGGACCAAGCCAATACATTGCCTCCGCACAGGCCCTATGACTGTCAGATCGACCTTGTTCCTGGTGCACAAATCCCTTGCGGCAGGATCTATGCTCTCATAGAACCAGAAAACCTTCATTTGAAATCCTATTTAGACCAGTACCTTGCATACAGATTTATCCGTCCTTCGAAGTCCCCCGCAGCCAGCCCTTTGTTCTTCGTACCGAAAAAGGAAGGAGACTTGAGAACCTGTTGACTACTGCACATTAAACCAGATCACCGTGAAGAACCGCTACCCCTTGCCACTTACCCATGAGATGCTAGACCAAGTTAAAGATGCCCAGATTTATACCAAATTGGACCTTTGCGGACCGTACCACCTGGTCCGAGTCAGAAAAGGAGATGAATGGAAAACTGCCTTCCATACTAAGTACGGCTTGTTTGAATATCAAGTCATTCCCTTCGGGTTATGCAACGCTCCTGCGGCATTCCAATATTTCATGAATGACGTCTTAAGGGAGTTCATTGATGTGTGCGCCTTAGTGTACATAGACAACATTTTAGTATACTCAGCCTCGAAACAAAGTCATGTCAGGCACGTTCGTTCAGTCCTCACCAAGCTCCGTCAATATTGCTTGTTTGCAAAGCTTGAAAAATGCTTTTTTCACGTCACCGAAGTAGAGTTTCTTGGTTTTGTCCTTACTCCAGGAGGCATCAGAATGGACGTGCACAAGGTAGATGCCATTCTGAAAGGCCTTCACCAATGTCTCTGAAAGGGGTACAAAGCATGCTGGGATTTGTGCACTTCTACCGCCGGTTCATCCCAAACTTCTCTCAGGTTGTGCACCCAATCACAGTACTATTCCGAAAAAACAATAAAAAGTTTACTTGGACCGAAGAAGCAGAAGAAGCCTTTCAGGAACTTAAACGAAGATTTACCTCTGCTCCAATCCTGCAAAATCCTCGTCCAGACCTCCCTTATGTCGTTGAAACTGATGCGTCCAGTCTCGCAATGGGAGCTGTCCTTTCACAGAGAGACCCGGAAACCGGCCAGCTACATCCTGTAGCCTTCTGGTCGAAAAAGTTCTCCACTCTAGAGATTAACTATGCGATCATGGACAAGAAACTCCTGGCTATCAAATCTGCCTTTAAAGCCTGGAGGCACTACCTTCTGGGGGTCAGGCACACCATTACAGTCATCACAGACCACCGAAACCTGCAATATCTCAAAACAGCCAAGGCCCAGTCCTCGCGCCAATTACGGTGGGCCCTTTTCTTCGCCGAATATGATTATGTAATCACATTTCGACCAGGAGTCAGAAATGGAAAGGCGGACGCCTTATCTCGCATGGGCATAGATGAAATAGTATATACAACTCCAGTCCCAGTACCTATTATACCTGAAGACAAACTCTTGGGTATCACGACAGCCGTAACACAAGCAGAACTACAAAAAGAAATGCAACGGACAATGAGTCCTGATGCCTTCCTTGCATGGCAAACTCAAGGAGAACAATGTACCATCAAGGACCATCTACCCTTTTTTAGGGATCGCCTATATGTACCCAAGAAGGAATTACAACAGCATATTATTTCAAAGTATCACGATTCACTGATCGAAGGGCATCCTGGGATCGCCAAAACCCTAGCTAAGGTGGAAGAGAACTTTTGGTGGCCTACCTGGCGTAAAGACATCATTCAGTATATTCAGTCCTGCGGTGTCTGAGCACAAATTAAATCACAGAAACAAAAACCATCTGGTCTCCTACAACCATTGGACTTTCCTCCAGTTCCATGGCACACTCTTTCCCTTGACTTCATCACTGATCTACCTCCAAGCCAAGGGTTCAACACCATCCTTGTAGTTTTGGATGGCCCATTTTATTCCTCTCAAATGCCTCCCAGACGCAGCCACTTTAGCAAAAGTGTTCCTGGATGGCATGGTTAAGCTACATGGCTTCCTTTCGGTTCTGGTCCCTGATCGAAGCAGCCAGTTTGTTTCAAACTTCTGGAAAAAATGTTGTGCAATGGCGCAGATCGACGTTCGGCTATCTACCAGTCACCATCCCAAAACGGACGGCCAAACCAAGAGAACCAATCAGACACTCGAGCAATATTTACGGGGCATGCTGCACCACAAACAAAGGAATTGGAAAGACCTACTATGGATAGCCGAATATGCATAAAACAATTCTTTGCATTCAAGCACGGGACAACTGCCCTTCTATACCCTTTATGGCAGACATCCACGTACCTCTGAACTAGACCTTCCAGCCAAGTTGGAAATGCCAGCGGTAAAGGCTCTACACACAACCATTACTCAGGCTTTCAAAAGGGCAAAGGAACACCTTATTCATGCCAAAGAAAAACAAAAGAGATTTGCTGACCAACACCGGAAAAAGGCCCCTGATTGTCAAGTAGGAGACAAAGTTTGGTTAGCCGCTAAATTAGTACCCATCAAGGGAACCCGGACCTTTCATCCCAGATTCTTAGGACCCTATACCAAAAAAGGCAATTATCAACCCAGTAGCCATGAAACTGGATTTACCACCTAATCCACAAATCCACCCGGTATTTCATGTGTCGCTCCTGAAACCAATGCAACCCAGCACATGGATTGGGACACCATCTAAGCCCAAACTTGTTGACAGAGAACCAGAATAAGAAGTCAAAGATATCTTGGACTCTAAATACTCTAGGAACAAGCTATATTATCTTGTCGATTGGAAAGGATTTGGATCACAAGATAGATCCTGGGAGCCCAGTGAGAATATCCACGCACCACGTCTAATCAGAAAATTCCATCGGAACTTCCCAACCAAACCTGGGCCAGACAGAAGGAACACCATGGTGTCACGACCCTCACCCAAAACCCCCTCTGGCAAACCCATTGGCCAGGTGGAGTCAGGACTCGGGCCTCTAGAGCCCGGCATCCTCTTCCAAAACCCTCTTGGGGCCACTCCTGGCACCTATGGCGCCAGGCTCATACACCATGAAAAACATGTGCTTGGGAACTAATTAATGTGTTGTCAGCCAACATGGAGGCTTCCACATAGCTTGGTTCCAAGGAACCAAGCTATGCGGTCTAGTGTTTTGGATGTGGTAGCCTAGGGACTACTTTACCTGGACTATTATGTTGGAGCTATTTAAACCACGCCCGAGCAAGACAACACGCTTCATGTTACTTTGCAGCTTGCAACGTGATGCTCACCGTGTCCAGCTATTCCCTCAAACCTCGGAGAAGCAGAACCTGCAAGGAGACAAAAGGAACATCATTAGCAGCAGCATCTTACCTGCAGTCTTCATCTTTAAACACTTGCAGCTACTGAGAACAGCTTCCTCGAATCGGCACGCCTCCCGGACAGAACGACCTGAAAGAGGAAGATAGAGGCAACATTAAAGAAAGCAGAAGAGACATTTGCAAGTTACGAACTGCTCAAAAGGCTTACCTGGCTGGTCGCCTCTCAGCTGGCACCACTCCGGACATTCCACTCGTGCTGAAGAACACTGCGACCTACAAGGAAGGAAAACACAGTTTAGCAAAGGCAAGACTTTGCAGCGCTGCGCATAGCGCTTACTTACCGCATCATAGCGCTCTTAATGCGCCATCATTTACCAGCAGGGCTCAACCAAGCCAGTTCACCACGCTGAAGCTCTGCATACCTAAGGGAGAAGAAAGAGACATTTTAAATAAAGAAAGGCATTCAGGATAGCAACAAAACTAAATAACAGCAATAAGACCTACCTGAACAATATCAAATGGGCCGGCATCAGTGAAGTAACTGGACCGCACACGCCCATGAAAGACAACGCACACCTGCAAAGAAGGCAGGATGGATAGCATGCCTAACTCTACCACGAGGTGAGGAGAGGGCCCGAGAGGGGCTGCAACCATACGGGGGTGGAGGGAGGATACTTACCCCGGTCAGTCAGCCTTGAACACAGTCCTCCTGTATTTTCAGGCAGAACCTTCCCCGCAGACCACATCTGGGCAGAGCTGAGAAGCATACCAGCGAGTAACCCGGTTGGATGGCGTGCCTGTGGATACCAGGTGAGCGTAACACCTTTTCATACACGTGGTGGAGGGTGCTCTACTGACCCTTTCACAGTGAAAAAGGTGCCGTTCCTCAGGATGGTCAGTGATCTTTCCTGACATGTTGAGGGGATCCAGCGGCATTTTATGAAATACTTTCAATAAATAAAAACCCCACCCCCTCACACTCTGGGCTGCAAGGCACTAACTCATTCTCTACTTACCGGCTCTGACTATTACATGATAAGTGATGTTGAATGCAGAAAACGCTAGTCAGGCTGCAATCTTGCCATGCAACCCCACCTTGCTCTTTTATGTTGACCTCTATGTAAACCAGTCCCCCCCAGTTAGCAGTCATGTTAACTATGTACACTCCCCTTTCCTGCTATTCTATTATATCCCTCATATCTGTTTTAAAGGAGTGACCACTTATCACATATCATTTGTGAGACCAGTGTGCACCCCTGACCTATTTATTGTGATGATAGTTGTGCCACCAGCACTGATGTCTCACGCATCTATGGTGTCATTGTCTCACTACTCTCTCCATCATTATGTTAGCATTGTGTATGTTCATCCCGCCCATGACCTTTCTGTTTTGACATAATTTGCCCACTCCCCACTATCCTGTATGAGAATTTCTGATCTTATCAAAGCCACTACAATGGCAAATGTGTTTGATACGACAAAGGGTTTTACAAAATTGGAACCATGTACTGGAGATGGAAGTATAATCATGCCCACTACAAAATGAAACCATGTACTGGAGAAGGGTATATACTCATACCCGCTACAAAAAGAAACCATGTACTAGAGATAAATATATAATCATACCCGCTACAAAATGAAACCATGTAATGGAGATGGGTATATAACTATACCCAATACAAAATGAAACCATGTACTCGAGATGGATGTATACTCATACCCACTACAAAATGAAACCATGTACTGGACATGGAAGTATAATCATACCCACTACAAAATGAAACCATGTACTGGAGATGGGTATATACTCATACCCGCTACAAAATGAAACCATGTACTGGAGATGGGTATATACTCATACCCGCTACAAAATGAAACCATGTACTGGAGATGGATGTATACTCATACCCACTATAAAATGAAACGATGTACTGGACATGGAAGTATAATCATACCCACTACAAAATGAAACCATGTACTGGACATGGATATATAATCATACCCACTAAAAATTAAACTGTGTGTTGGAGATAAATATATAATCATTCTCACTACAAAATGAAACCATGTACTGGAGATGGATTTATAATCATACCCACAGACACAGATGCCAGACTCGTTCACCCATGTACATGTGGAAGGGAAGAAACCATCATGTGTGGTAAGGCCCCTTGCTTTTATTTCCCCATGGCCACTTGGACTTTCTATGGCCTTTTTCGCCGTTTCCCCATTCTCCCAAGATGCCTCCCAGACCCTCCTGCAGCATGCCCTCCCCCACGTCGGATTGGTTAGTGCTCAGAGCATGTGCCTGTTGGCTGCTCCCTTTAGAAAACCCCACAGGGCAGCTGGCTAAGGGTGAAATGCAAACGGCAGCTCCCTTCTGGGAAGCTCCTTCCCTGTTTGCCCCTGTTTGCCCCTGTTCGCCTGACAAAGCACCCTACAACAACAACTAAGGTAATGTTGTTTGGGCGGTGAGCACAGCCATTACTGTGCTCAATAAAACCGTGCCACTCCTTCACCACCACCATCAAATCTGAACATCGTGTAGATACCTGCTGCACTCCATAGGTAGCCTGATTATTAGCCTGATGGTTTATTTTGTTGGCAGGAAATGTGTTGGACTTAGATGCATTTTAGTGGGCGGACAATGTGTTACACATAGATGTATATTGGGGAAAGGAAATGTGTTGCAACAGACAGAATTGTGAAGACTAGCCAAGCGTCACATTCAGAAAGACTTATGAAGACTAGCCATGTGTCACATTAAGATAGAAATGTGACGACTAGTCATGCATCACATTGAGAAAGAATTGTGAAGATTAGACCTGTGTCACATTTAGACAGAATTGTGAAGATTATCCATGCACCACATTTCGAAAGAATTGTGAAGATTTACCATGTGTCACACCTAGAAAGAATTGTGAAGACTAGCTATGCAACACTTTTAGAAAGTATTGTGAAGATTAGCCATGCATCACATTTAGATAGAATTGTGAAGAAAAGCCATGCAACACTTAAAAATGATTGGGAAGACTAGCCATGCGTCCCATTTAGACAGAATTGTGAAGACTAGCCATGCGTCACTTTCAGAAAGAATTATGAAGACTAGACATGCATCACATTCAGAAAGAATTGTGAAGACTAGCCATGCATTACATTTAGATAGAATCTTGAAGATTAACCATGTGTCACACTTACACAGAATTTTGAAGACTGGCCATGCATCACATTCAGAAAGAATTGTGAAGGTTAGCCATGTTTCACACTGAGAAAGAATTGTGAAGATTAGCCATGCATCACATCAGCTGCTTAATCTTGCTGCACACTTTATGTCTGGTAAATCTTGCTGCGCACAGAGTTGCTTGTGGGAGTAGCCAAAGTATTGCCCTATGGGATAGCCAACCTATGAACAAACACACACCCAACATAACTAACACTTGCATTATCACTTGCATACAACAAACAATCCCAGAAACTGGACCTTACCATTACGGATACAACACGCCACAATCCGTCAACCACGCCATCCTGCTCAATCGCCTTCATGACAGATTGGGTATCTCTGGACAAGCCCTGTCCTGGTTAACCTCCTTTATCACTAACCGACCCTGCCAGGTCCAACTTGGGTCTCTCCTCTCTTCTATCTCTCTTTCTACTTGTGGTGTTCCCCAGGGATCTAACCTTTCTCCCTGGCTATTAAACCACACCCTGGCACTTCTTGCCTACCACATCGCTACATTCTTCTCTAACTTTCAGGGTTATGCGGATGACACCCATCTCTCCTTCAGTCTCCCCTCAGCCACCTCTGCTCCTTCTCTCATACCAGACTGTCTGGCCATATTACAGGAATGGTGTGCCGCAAATGATCTCGGCCTTAATGCCAATAAGACAGAGATCCTCTTCTTCTGGACACCTGCTCCCTCCTTTCCTTTCACTCTCTAGCCGCCCACCATGGGCCTTCTTCCTGCTCCTTCCTGTGAGGCTAAGAATCTTGGTGTCATCTTCGACTCCACCCTCTCCTTCTCTCCTCACATCTCTGACGTCTCTAAGAAGTCACACTATCAGCTGCTCCTCCTCAGAGGTATTCTGCCTTTTCCCACTTTCCCCAGAAGCTCACGGTCTCCAGAGCCCTGGTCCTCTCTAGGCTGGACTATTGCAATAGCCCCTTTCTAAATCTGCCTGTAACTACTCTTTGACCTTTACAACTTCTCCAGAACAGGACTGCAAGACTTGGCCTTGGCCTCAAGCCCAGGGATCGTATCTCTCCAGCTCTGAAATATCTCCACTGTGGCTGCAAGGATCAAGTTCAAGACACTTTGCATTGTCCATATGGCTTTCTGGGGCCTGGGGCTGCACTACCTCCAACTTTCTTTTCCTAAACATCTTCCTTCTCGAGCTCTCCGCTCATCCACCTGCAACTCCTGAGGGTCAGACGCTTCTCTAAGCAGAGAGTGGGTGCTAGATCTCTTTCTGCAGCTGGGGCCTCCCTCTGGAACAGCCTCCCTGCCCCTCTCAAACTTGAGCAGAACCACCTCTGCTTCCTTTTCACTTCCGCGTTCTCTCTTCCTCTCCCTTGCTGATGTCCCCGACTGCTCTGCAAACTGGTCACCTGGCCACCCACTGAAACTTGGGCCCAGGCTCCTGCATGTCCAGTTGCCCTCACACTGCCTCTGGGCGCCCCCAGCACTTAAGGATCTGTATCTGCAAACCTACAGTCCCCTGTCTCTCTGCACTTATGAGATACCCTCCGATAGCACTTAGAGTTACCTGCTCTCTTCCCTTCCCTTCCCCCCGTGGCACATCTTCCCCTCCCACCTCCCTGCACTTGTGCGTTCTGAATGACACAAGGCCTAGTAAGATTGTTGTTTTGTCCTACCTCTGACCCCCCCTCATTGTCTTGTCGCACCTAGAAACACGTGTGAACAGGCGCGTTATAAATGACTTATCATATAATATCATATATCATAATCAACTCATCAGCAAGGCAACACACTCAGATGCCAGTTTCTCCTGGTTCTGGATCTATCATATCACTCTTCCCTCACTAACCCACCCAACCTCGTTCTTGCAGAGCCACATGAGTCAGACAGACAAACTAACATAAGAAACATAAACAAGAAAATATGTAATAAAGAATTTAGCAATAATTATTACTAAAACTTGAGGAAACTGTCCCTCTTTAGCCAATCTTACCATGGCCACCAGATTGTGCTCTTAATGGTATGTTCATCAGAGGACAAAGGGTTGGTTTACAGTATCAAAGACAGTTGAGAGATTAGAATAAAGTCAAGTTTACAATGGTGAGTAGAGATCATAAAATAAGAGATGTGGCTGGAGACTGTTTATATTGAATAACAGCTACAGAATCAGGATTGGAGAGGGTCACACAGGTCATTGGTGTCTATCTAGTAAAAAATCCTCTTTGCAATGACTTTTTCAAGGATTTTGAGGTAGTGGACAAAGTGAGAATAAAACTGAGAGTTGTCAGGGTATTGGCATCTGGAGATTTTTTAGGACTGGCAGAAAAGTGGTTTCCAGGGGCGTGATGCGAGTAGTAAGTGATGGGCTTGAAATGGACATTTGAAGTTGAAGGCTTGTTTGTCAATTAAGAGTTACCGGAAATCCTGATGTATCTTTCTGGATTGATTAGCTGTGCTGACATTGTCTGTGTGCACGGTGAACGACGTACACACACAGGTGAATCGAAACCAGGTAGGTGGGCCATCACAAGGAGTGCAATAATTGTATTACCGCATTCTGAAGGATGGGTGCAGTTGGAGAAATAGTGAAATAATATTCTGTGATATATTGTCTGAGAGCGCAGTCGCTGCACAGCTCAGGGTTTGTATGAAGGGGGATGTGTGTTTGCTGCAAGACGGCCCCACAGATAATGTTAGTGTTTCTTGTATAGAGGTTTGCTCCAGGGAAATGTCACTTCACATCACTAAAAGGGAAGAGCAAGGAGGGAGTTTATGATGCACAGCACAACAATGCATCTGTATTTTATTGAATTTCTAGCGCTCTTCACGCCAAAGCACTTAACATATGTAAATGGTAAGAATACAATGTAAAATCAAATCACATGAGGAGGCATTAGGAGGAAAGTAGAAAGGTCTGAGGCGAGAGCAGAAAAGAGAAAAAGAGGAAACAGATGGAATGCCAAGAGGGAGAGTATTCCAGAGTTTAGGAGCTAGAAGTGAAAAAGAATCACAATGAGATTAAGCACAGGGGTTTGTTGGGAGACAGTAAGAAGGCATTTAGACCGAGATCATAGAGGCTGGGAGCATGAATAAAAAGAGACCAGGTAGAGAAGATAGAGAGGAGCGACACCATGGAGGCTTTTTAAGAGCATGCATACAAAATGAAACAAAAGACAGGATTCAAAAGGCAGCCATTGAAGGGATGGGAGACCTGAAACAATAGAAGGAATCACAAGGGGGAGTCAACAAGGAAGTCTGTTGGAAGAACTGGAAACAGATCTAAACAGAGCTACGTGATAAGCAGTAAAAACAAGGAGAAGTGATGAGCAGGAAGAACAAGGAGAAGTGATGAGCAGGAAAACAGTTGAGAGAAAATAAGAGAAGAAACCAGAGTTTTTGTTACCATGTATAGAGAGAAAGGAACAAACACATCTGATATTGCACAGATGATAGAGGCATGAGCAGGCGACAGAAGAAATACGTGGAAAAATAAATTGGAGTCCAGAATGGCTCCAAGATGATAAGCCGAAGATGAGACTGGAAGAGAGGAGGGAGGAAAAGGAATAGAGAAAGGAGACATCAGAGGAGGGATATTGTGAGCAGGGAAGAAGACAACTTCAGTCTTGGGTGGATTAAGATGTAAAAAAAACAAATAAGAATTCTAATATTAGATAGATGAAGGATAGTCTGGCTGAGTAGAATGAATAGTATCAGAAAAGGCAAAGAAAGAAAGATTTGAGAATCATGAGCGCAGAACTGGTGAAAAAGGCCGAAAGAAGACATAGTAGATACTAGGGGAATTGTGTATAGAAAAACGAGGAGCAGCCCAGAAACTGAGCACTGACGATTCCATAGTGCAGAGGAACAACAGGAGAAGAAAATCTAGCCCAGGAGACAGAATGAGTGTGCTCAATGACAAACTGAAAGAAGAGCCGTCTCTGTTCGAAGTCCAAAACAAGATATAGTAGATAACAGGGGAATTGTGCATAAAGAAATGAGGAGCGGCCCAAAAACTGAGCACTGAAGGGCACCATAATGAAGAAAAACAACAGGAGAAGACAACCCCAGGAGACAGAATAAGTGTGATCAATTACAGAATGAAAGAAGAGCAATCTCTGTTCGAAGTCCAAAACAAGACATAGTAGATACCAGGGGAATTGTGGATAGAGAAACGAGGAGCGGCCCAAAAACTGAGCACTGAAGGACACCATAATGAAGAAGAACAACAGGAGAAGACAATGTAGCCTAGGAGACAGAATAAGTGTGATCAATTACAGAATGAAAGTAGAGCAGTCTCTTTTCGAAGGCCAAAAGAAGACATAGTAGATACCAGTGGAATTGTGTATAGAGAAATGAGGAGCGGCCCAAAAACTGAGCACTGAAGGACACCATAATGAAGAAGACCAACAAGAGAAGACAATGAACCCTAGGAGACAGAATAAGTTGATCAATTACAGACTGAAAGAAGAGCAGCCTGCCTTCAAAGGCCAAAAGAAGACAAAGTAGATAACAGAGGAATTGTGTATAGAGAAACAAGGAGCGGCCCAATAACTGAGCACTGAAGGACACCATAATGAAGAGGAACAACAGGAAAAAACAATCTAGCCCAAGAGACAGAATAGACTGAACGAAGAGCAGTCATGGGCATAGGACATGGGGGAATAGGGGAGACAAAACTCCCCCACAATTTTAGGTGGGGGGATATAATGCCATTCATCCCCCCCACAATCAGAAGCAAGGCAATGAGCAGGGGTTTAATGTTAGCAAGGCTGCCTAGGTTAACTTAAAATCAGGGCTAGATTTGGACACTGTATGAGCAAATGTTCGCTGGGCTCTGCTCATACAGTGTCTATTGCTCAGAGAGAGTTGCACTGGCTGGCTGTATGTGGCTGACAGCCTGGTGCACCGGTCCGGACCGTGCACATAATTGTTTTCTATCTGCTTGCGCTCCTGCAGGTTTTCTGGTTGTGAGCATGACAGTTCCCACCTCTTTGATTGGGTGAAATTCTAGGCATTTTTCTTAATGGGCAGGCTGGAGGTGGAACCTATACCTAAAGCAGTCCGGCATTGATGATGAAATAAATTATTTTTTTATGGCACGCAGACAACTGAGCTTGTAGTTTTGAAAGTATGAACCATTACTGTTGAAATTACATTTAAACAACTTTATCCAGCTTCAGTCTACCTCTAGATTGACAATGTGTGAAATTCCTAACTCTTATATGATGTTGATGTCCTTTTAATGCTGCATGCTTTAAGAGAGACTGATCATAATAACAAATCACATTTATATAGCGCTATGAACCCTCAGGCTTCTGAAAGCTGCTTATTATTAGCCACAGTGTGTGGTGCTCATGTATCGACCTCGTAAGGATGAACAACTGAGTTTGGCCCTGTTGGGATTCGAACCTGCGTCGGCAGGCTCTGCATGGATGTCAAAGCCGGGATTCGAAACTGCATCGGCAGGCTCTGCATGAATGTCAAAGCGAGCGCTCTACTCGCTGAGCTATCTGACCACCATTTTGCTTCATGGGCAGGCTGGAGGTGATACCGATACCTAAAGCAGTCCAGGCCTTGATGGGCAAATAAATTATTTTTTATGGAGCGCAGAGAATTGAGCTCGTAGTTTTGAAAGTATGAACCATTACAGTTGAAATTGCATTCAAACAACTTTATCATAGTACCTGATTGTTGCGAGGCAAGCTAAACAACATTATTAACAATTATAAAACAAGAAGGGCAGAGGCGCGCACAGCAGTTCCTGGCCAATATATTAACTGAAAAAAAGTTACTGGGTTAAATACCAAAGTGTCCAGTACATTCACAGGGTTGAATCCCAATTGATGCCCAATTGTTCACAGGGTTAAATCCCTTCTTGCACTGCTGTTCTCCTCCAGTTCATTCACAGGGTTATATCCCTGCCCCTGCTAAGGGTATGATGTGTGTGTTGGAGGGGAGTCTTTCACTGGTCACCAGAATTGTTTAAATGGGTTTACTACATTGACCATAATTCCTAGGGACTGCAACTGCATTTATATTGGTTTCACCTGAATTGAATGGCAGCTCAGCCTCCCTGATGAGTATTGCAGATATGAAAGCGCTTGGAGGAGTGCAACAGTGCAAGAAGAGAATCAATCCTGTGAACTATTAGGCAGCAAATTGGGATTTAACGCTGTGAGTTTTTTGGACACTTGGAGGAGCACAACAAGGCAAAAAGGAAATTAACCCTGTGATTGGGATTTAACCCTGTGATTGTTTTTGGACACTTGTTCAGGTAATCTATTGGCCAGGAATTGGAGTGCGCACCTCACCCCTGCTTATTTTAACATTATTGACAATTAGTTGTGGGCTCATATTTGATTTCAGTGTACACTCACTGCATTTTGTTAAGTTTTAGCCTGAAGATGCCTCTGCTGGTGAGTGGCCGTCCGTTACCATCACAATGCTTTCCCGGCAGCATTGGCCAGCAGCGATGGGCTTGCAATTACAGGTGCATATTTCACACCAGTCATTAAAGCTGCATTGCCTGGTTAAAATCATTGTTTATCTGCTCTTGGACGGCTGAATGGTGTGGTACATGCGCTCGGCTGTTGCCACACACGAACCGAGTGCTGCTCCTATGTTAGGGTGAATTCTCAGAAATGTGTTAATTCCCTTCTACCTTAGAGACCCCTAGGTCTTTTGATGGACTTTGGGACTTGGACTCCTTTTCTCACCCACCCATGTGTTGTTATTTGATTTGGATTCTGTATTCTCTTTGTTTTTGGAGTCTGACAAACTCCATAGGCATCGCCTTTGTATTGTGACACACAGTACCTTCAGTGCAGTGTCACAGAGAAGTCCTTTGGATTTCTCTAAAGGTTTAAATACCTTGTCATGGATAAACTACTATTTCCAAGAGTAGTAAAGTGAAATTGAATTTACTTACCTGTTGTTACTTTGTAGACCCAGCACACATCATCTTTGTCTACTTTCTCATGTAACATTTTTATGTTACCCTTTCTACTATTAATGGCTAGTGGCAGTGGTTTTGTTTTTCCTACCATTGTGTTTTTACCGCAGGCTGAATCTTCAGCTGCAGTATTGCACCCATGGGTGCCCTTTTTGTCAAAATGGCCCGGTATTCTTTTTTTGCCATTTCTTGGTGGCAAGGTCCTTCTATGATTTACTGTGCATGCCAAACCAGGTTTGGTCCCTTTGTTAATGTTGTCTTTGGTCTGATTCACTGGTGTAGCCGGCCTCTGGCTCCAGCGTTTCTGGCGGGGGGTAGGAAGCAAGGGAGGTGCCCGAAACACCCTGTGCTTAGTCTCCTTTGTTACTAGAATGTACCCAAAGGTGATTGTCTGGCTGGCTATCCTGGAGGACAGCCACCCTGCTGTGTGAGTCACAGCCAGGCTGCAAATTAATGGGAGAAAACTGCATAAAAGGCAAGGTCTGTTGCAAGGAAGGCTCTGACCTTCGAACCATAGTGCAGGAGCCCCCAGACGTCCTCCCTCTTGTCCCCATGACTGAGGCCCAGGAACAACAGGATCTGCAGGAACTACACCAGGAACAGAAGTCAGCTGGAACATTTTTCTTTATGCCCATGGTGCTGTGTATCTAGGGGTACCTACCTCTTGCTGTGTGTAGCTTGCTAGCTTTCAGTTGAGACTTGCATGTTCTGCCTTTTGCAGAGTTGCTTGCAGGTTTGCCCTTCACAAGCCTCCCAGCTTGTGGTCCAACAGTGATATATTTTGCAACAAACACTCCTTAACATTGTGCAAGACTTATGTGCTAATCTTCAAGAAGTGCCTCAGCTCCCCTATGCTTTGCTCAATTGACATTGGCTGTCCTGGCTCCCTGAAGACTCTTCTGACCCTCTGACTTTATGTTTAACTGTCCCTCCAAAAAGTCATACATTATTTACCAGTATAGCTGGGAAAGGGTTAACCGACATTGCATTGGGGGATTGAAAAGTGCTTACCTGTGTGAGAAACTTGTTAACCATTGCTTCCCTCCCTAACCTTTTCCTTTTGCCACAAATCTCAGCATTGCATTAAATGTACACGTGATATATCAATGTCCAGAGTGTCCTAAACAATAGAAGTCACCTCAGTGTGTAGGAAGTGTCTGTGCGCCGTCCCCAAAGGGTATCTACCTATTTATTAAAACTGAGAGTCTGTATTTTTGAAGTATACTTAAGTGTTGTATATTTGCTCCCTTATAACGGCTTATTTTAAAACTGACTGTAACATTAATAAATAATTATGTTATCATGAAACCTTGAGTATAAGTGTTATTTGAATACATGTTACTGTGAATCTCTATGCTATGTTTGATATATATGCTTGCTGCTCATGTTACAAAGTGTCATGATGATGCTGCACTCGTAGCAACTTCTAGCAAGCACAATGTTAGTAAAAACTGGCAAGCAGCGCTTGCTCCTTTGGCCAATTAACAACAAACTATTACAAGACGAATTTATTTACCCAAGATTAGCTGAGTGGGACTCGGGACGGGAACACAGTCTACAAGTCCACAAAGTGTCCCCTGTCCTCCCCAAATTTTATGTGCCTCCTACGTTCCTCTGCATAGACATATCACCCACCGAATCTATCATGCTCAAAACAGGATCATCTGGTCAGATAGCATAATGAGTAGAGCGCTAGCTTTGACATCTGTGCAGAGCCTGCTGACGTAGGTTCAAATCCCAGCAAGGCCAAACTCAGCCTTTCATCCTTCCGAGATCGATAAATGAGCACCACACAGCAGTGCTCAGATACCTGAGGGTTCATAGCGCTATATAAATGCTAAATTAGTATTATTATCAGTTTGCAAAAGAATGCTTCCACCAGGCCCCTTACCGTTCTGAAACACAAGCAACCGGTCACACGTCAGCCGCAGAATCACACCTGCTGCCGTGGGGAGGGAGGGGGGCTCTTACGCAAAGCTACCCCACAGAAGTCCGTTGAAAAATGGACGGGAGTTCAACCTTCGCAAAGCAACTCAAGGCAACGGTTTGGGGAACCTCAAGAAGGACAACACACCAAGGCGATGGGGCGTCAACAACTGTGCATGTGCCGTCCACGCCTGAGCACATCTTCCTGCTGCCCTCCCCCTCATGGACATGCTTGTCTAAAGCACAGGGCATGATATAGCAGTGATGGGCCCCCTGGCACATGGTCCCCAGGGCTCACCACAGAAAGGTGGAACAGGCACCACAGCTGCAGAATCATGCTTTTAATGATCACTTGTTTATTAAAGGGTATGCATGTCCTCAACTTGAACTCTGGCACTGTTTCCAGCAGTAGATTGTGTACATCAAGGCTGTGGTCTGGCGACCCCCCTCAACTGGCCCTGTCAATTGCCTTAACAAAGATTGAATAGGAAGTACTCCATCAGTCAAACTGATATGTCATTCTTTTAATATCATTTCACACCACTGGCAGCGGGCATGGGAGTGTCACGGCCATGCCATAGCACCAGAAGTGAAAACATGAAGCCTGATTTGCTGGCGTCCAGCGAGGTAGAAACCCAATGGCCGCTATTCGCTATTTTCAACGCTGCGTCACAGATTGGTGCGCACATAGAAAATGGGCCGACATTTCACTTTTCTTGTTGAGGTGAAATGCTGCGCAGTAAGAGTGCGCGCGAATGCACACACATTACATTTAGTTTCAGCGCCTGAAATTATTTTACTGGTGAAACGATTGCCAGCCGGTATAAGAACTCACAAGTAAACCCTGTTTCACACACAAAACGTCACCTGAAATGAGGACCCAACGAGAGCAGGTGCCAATCATGAGCGGGGGAATAACACACCAGGCCGACATCATTCAAACAAGCCAGCATTCTAATGATTAGGGGGAGGGGAGAACACATAGAGGCATACGTTTTACTCTTCCCATGCCTTTGCTTGATTGTAACCAGCGCCTCGATGCCTACGGGCGCGGTGCACTTTTTTAGTAAATGACAAAATAAATAAAGATATAATAGAAGTGCCATGTATGGAGCAATGCACACATGCCTTGCTTCTCCAGAGGGGGAAGGGAGTGTGCAGTCCAGTGGCAGGGACAGGATGCACCTACTGTCAGTGTAATAGGCCCCATCTACTCTCGCTCCTTGCAGAAAGTGAGGCTGACATACAGCCAAGCAGGGAGATCACCACCTGAACTGCTCCCTGTCCACCTCGTCTGTGCAAGTGGCACCTTCCGGAGCACTGCGGTACTTGTGCACAGCCCTGTTTCTACCTGCTCCTTACCAGGTGGAACATGCCTATTACATGTCCAACCTGTGAGAAGACTCTGCCACACATTCACTGGTCACGGCTCATTCCCCACTGTCGATGCTGCGGTCAGTGCCATCAAACCCAGGTTCTGCGATGTTTCTGGGTTCCCTAATGTGGAAGGCTCCATAGATTGCACACACGGAGCACTTTGTAACACTATGGCCCTGGGGCAAATGTTCTGTAACATGCACATTAAACATAGTAGTATTGTGCAAATGAGTTCAGACCAGCTCTTCACCTGTAACCCTTGACCATGACCATATGAACCATAGCCAAGGCAATCATGAAGAGATTAGGACAAAACGGATCCTGGAACCAGAGTATGCTAGACATTGACTGACATGCATTTCAACACAGATCTTATAATTCTGTAATCTTATGTGATGTTATTCCTTTAACTAATTTAAGGAGTTTTCATGCTGCCAAACAAATGGTGTAAAATGTAGTATTTTGTTTTGCTCTTAATTCTAACAACCCACCCAATTATGTCATTATATAATGGTTCATCGAGAAACGTGTACAGATGCCCCAGTTTTGGCTAATTTTAAAATACTGGCGTTGATGTTCGCCGACAACGCCGTCCTCCTCTCACTCACAACAATAGGTCTCAAAAAGCAATTAAAGGTCTTTTCCAAATATTGCGATAACAATGGGCTAACAATGGTCTAACCATTAACACCATGAAGACACAAACCTTGATCTTCAGGGCTGGGAAGCGGAAGGAAAAGGTATCTTTGGCCCTAGAGCTGGGCAGCCCATCCCTAGACCAAGCTGAGGGTCACTGCTAGCTGCCAATGGAAGAAACAATGGGCCAAAGTAGGGGTCACTGTCAAATATTGAGGGCCACGTGGATTAGTATACCTCCGTCCCCAAGCACCAGTCAGAGAGGGGCAAAGTACTCGCTGACCGGTTATTGGAGCCACAGGTGGGGAAAACAGGAAACTCCAGGTCCCGGGTGGCTGCAAAGAAAATACCAGGTTAGCTAATGGCTACACAGTATTCACAACAAGCATAAACAAATAATAAGAAAGACCTACCCTGGAGGTAAATGATGAGTGACTTGAATCTAAGTGAGTATTCCCCAAGGGTCAGATGAGTAGTGCAGAGGGGATAACGGGACCACGGGATCTAAAGGGAGAGGAGAGGGCTTGATTGTAGGTGCACAGTTCTTGACAAAGTTCCAAGAGGTAACTGAAGGTTTATCAAGCGCCAAATCCAAAGGTCCATCCACAAACAATCCAGGAAAACAGTTCAAAGTTCAGATAATCCAGTAATACAGGTCAGAAGAAATCCAAGCGCCAAAATTTGAGGGTAATCCAGAAGACAAACGAAGTCCAAAATCCTAGAAATTCGATAGGCATGAAGTTCAAAACACAGGAAATCGCTAAACGCCGAGAGATCAGCTGAGAAGCAATGTGTGCAAAGGCCAAGCCCCTTTTATTGCAGTCTTCCTGATTCGTTGGCCAATCGGGGACGGTTTCCTGGTCACATGATCTTTCACTTGGTCACATGATCCATTTTCCTGGTCACGTGATCTTTCACTTGGTCACATGATCCATTTTCCTGGTCACGTGATCTTTCACTTGGTCACATGATCCAGTGGTTCATTTGATGCCTGTTTCCTGGAAGCCATGTCACATGACCCCTTCTTCGTGACGAATCGCGTCGAGCGGGGGACCGCAGTATGGAGTGGTGATCTCCTCCGCGCTTGCAATCTCCAAGGCAATCCCCACTGCAGGCGTGGAAATCGATGCCAGGGATGCCTCAGAGTGTAGCGTCCCACTAACGATCGAGCAGAAGTGATCGCGGGAGGGGTCCATATTTCTCTCCGCCGCCTGAATATCACCCGGTCGCGATTGGGTGAGTCTGAAAGCATGACAGAACCCCCCCTCAAAGGCACACGTCCTCGTGGGCTATGGGGGTTGTTCTTATGAAACCGGGCAACTAGAAGTTGGGCATGTACTTGATCAGCAGGTTCCCACGATCTTTCTTCCGGGCCGTAACCCAACCAGTCAACTAGATAATAAAGACAGCCCTTCGTGAGACGGGATCCAAGAATATCATTGACCTCGTACTCTTCAGAAGTACCTTTCATTACAGGGGAAGGAGGTAGAATGATACGAGTGGAGAGAGGACATGGTTTGAGAAGGGAAGTGTGGAACACAGGATGTATTTGCCAAGTGGTTGGCAGGGAAACCTTGTAGGCTACTGGATTGATGACTTTGGTAATACGATACGGCCCCACGAAGCGAGGAAGCAGTTTACGACATCCGGGTACAGGTAGGTGTCTGGTGAAAAGCCATACCCGATCCCCAACTGCATAAGTGGGGGCTGTAGTCCGTTTCTTATCAGCAGCCCGACACATAGAAGCCTGTGCTTCCTGAATATGTAATATGACCTGGCCATGGATGTCTTTAAGATGCTGTATACATGAGGAAACAGAAGGAGAGAGTAGGGGAGGTACATCTGGAATAGGAAGTGTGCGAGGATGCTGCCCATACAAGGAATAAAAAGGTGAATAGCCTGTGGATGAGTGGGGTGCATTATTGTAAGCAAATTCAGCTACATGCAGTAGTTTGTGCCAGGATTGTTGATGTTGTAAGGAGAGACAACGGAGATATTGCTCAATGGTTTGGTTGACACGTTCGGTCTGCCCGTCAGTTTCGGGATGGTAGGAGGACGAGAAGCGTGTGTCAATACCTAGTTGTCTCGTAAGGGACTGCCAAAATCGGGAAGTAAACTAGGAGCCCCTATCAGAAATGACAATAGCAGGTAACCCAAAAAAACAAAAGTCATGGCGGAAGAAGAGGTCAGCCAGGGCAGGTGCTGTAGGTATACCGGTGCAGGGAATGAATCGGGCCATCTTCGTGAAGGAATCAATCACTACCCAAATAGTATCAAACCCACTAACTTTAGGTAAGTCAGTGACGAAATCCATCGTAATTGTATGCCAGGGTTTAACTGGGCGAGGCAATGGTTGTAATAGGCCTAGAGGACGACCTTTTCTGTTTTTGTATTGGGCACAAATCGAACAGGAAGACACATAAGCCATTGTATCTCTGTTCATGGAAGGCCACCAACACCAACGTTGGAGCAAGGCCAGTGTGCGCTTCTGGCCGGGATGACCATTTATGGGAGCATCATGAGACCATTCTAATGCGATAGAGTGAGTATCTGGTGTTGGTAAGTATAATCTGCCCTGTATATATGGTAGTGCTTCATACAATTCTATCTCCCACTCCCGTAGTTGTTCTGGATGTAACTTGACCCATTGTCGAACTAAGGTTAGTGAGTCTTTAGTTGGCCTACAGAGACAGATGATGTGTTTGCTGTCCAGAAGTGTCTCCGGAAAGACAGGCAAAGAGACGCCCCCAGGAATGCGGGAGAGAGCGTCCGCTTTGCCGTGGGCTATGCCCGGTCGGTGCTTAATGACAAAGTCATATGCTGCAAAGAATAAATGCCAGCGGACTTGGCGTCTATTGGTGCACTTGAATGTGGCCAAATCCTGAAGATTGCGATGGTCAGTATAAACCGTGACCTGATGTTTTGCCCCAAGTAAATGGGGACGCCAGACTTGGAAGGCATCTTTAATGGAGAAAAGTTCTTTCTCTGTGACTGTATAATGGATTTCAGCCTGTGTGAATTTTCGAGAATGAAAGGCAACCGGATGTAGGAGACCTGTGGAGGGGCATGATTGAGACAAGACAGCTCCCAGAGCATAGGAAGAGGCATCGGCTTCAAGAATAAAGGGGAGATCTGGATTGGGATGCTGTAAAATAGGGGCTGTGGTAAAAGCCGTTTTGAGAGCTGAAAAATCATCTTGTTGAGAAGAGGACCAAACAAACGGGGTACGGGGGCTAGTGAGTTGAGTTAATGGGGAAGCCAAGGCTGAAAACCCTGCAATGAATCGCCTGTAGAAGTTGGCGAAGCCAAGGAATGACTGCACTTCTTTGACATTTTGTGGAATGGGCCAATCTACGACTGCACGGATCTTGGTTGAATTCATAGCCAAACCGCCAGACGTGATGTGAAAACCTAGGAAGTCTACTTCCTTGGCGTGAAATAGGCATTTTTCTGGTTTAGCGTAAAGGGAGTGTGTGCGCAGCCGATTCAGGACTTCTCGTACATGAGTGACGTGATCTTGGTGTGATTGAGAAAATATCAAAATATCATCCAGATATACCACCACGTAGTTATCTATGATGTCGTGGAATATCTCATTCATAAACCTCTGGAAGGTTGCGGTGCGTTACATAGCCCAAAGGGCATGACGGTATATTCGAAGAGGCCGTATTTGGTACAAAAAGCTGTTTTCCATTCATCCCCTTTTCGGATGCGTATGAGATTATACGCTCCTCGCAGATCGAGCTTGGTAAAAATAGTGGCATGTGTGAGACGATCTAGCAGTGGAGTGATAAGGGGTATAGGGTATGTATTCTTGATCGTGATGTTGTTCAAACGGCGATAATCAATGCAGGGGCGAAGATCGCCTTCCCTCTTGGGTACAAAGAAAATAGGACTAGCTGCAGGAGACTGTGAGGGTCTGATGTGGCCTAAACGTAAAGAATGTTGTATGTACTCTTTAAGAATCAGGTCTTCAGATGCTGAAAGGGAGTATATGCGTCCGTAGGGCACAGGGACCCCTGGTTCCAGATCTATCGGACAATCAAAGGGACGATGCAGGGGTAAGTGTTCAGATGATTTTTTATCAAACACTTCCAAGAAGTCATGATATTGTGAGGGTATCTGGGCCAAAACCGAACCTACCACATGCCTAGGAGGGTCAACCTCCATCTGTGATTCTTGTAAAGATAAATGAGCTAATGCCCCGAGCGCTTGTGCTGGCGTCGTTGCCTGCTCTGGAGATAACAAACAATGTTCCTGACAATACAAGGATTCGAAAGAAATGGAGCTCAAGGACCAGTTAATGAGCGGATTATGTGTGCGTAACCAGGGGATACCAAGGATAATACCGTATTGAGGGGTAGTTATCAAGTCAAAACTAAGGGTTTCCTGGTGTGTGTCCTGCAATATGAGAGTTATGGGTGCCGTCTGTTGCCTGATAGGGCCCGAACTCAACGGAGAACCATCAACCGCTTGTACAGGTTCTGGATGTTTTTTATTTTGTAAAGGGAGATTTAGGGACGCGGCCAAAACACTGTCAATGTAGTTACCTGTTGCCCCTGAATCGATGACCAAGTGTACCTGGTGTTTAACATTGTCAGAGGAAAACAAAAGTGCCGGAAGAAACAAAGGCCGGGTTGAATCCGACAATGAATGGGGTATGTACGATTGTACTGGTAGGCTCGTCCGCGCCCCCTTATCTAAGGACGAGCCTTCAGAAAACCTGTTGTCTTTTGTTTGGGTCTTCATGGACATTCCTTGACAAAATGACCTGACACTCCGCAGTAAAAACAAGCATTAGCTTGTCTGCGTCGTTCTCTCTCTAAGGGTGATATGGGACTGCGTATTCCCCCTATTTGCATGGGTTCGCTTGTTTGTTCTGTAGAGTTCGAGCTTAGGGAAAATACCGGATTCGTTCTCTTTGTTTCAGTCTTTCTTTCATTGAACCGGGCATCAACTTGTAAGACCAAGTCAACCAATTCAGGGTATTGAGTAGGTAGGTATGACGGACAGGGCATCCTTCAAACGTTCGCTGAGACCTTTATAGAACACAACTGCCTTTTTTTCTTCTGGCCAGGCAGTTTCGACAGACAGTTGGTTGAAGCGTGTTATGTATTCTATTAATGTGGTTTTTCCTTGGGTCAAATCTAGGAATTCGAGGTCCCGTGTTTGCGATTTATGTCGTGTGTCAAAAACCTTAGTCATTTCTGCCACTAGTCTATCAAAATCATACAAAACGGGACTATTATTTTCCAACAGGGGATTCGCCCACGTAGCGGCAATGCCGCTTAAATGAGACAAAGTGAAGGCTGCCTTAGTAGTCGAATCAGGGAAGGCCTGTGGCCGACATACAAAATGTAGCTTACACTGATTTAGGAAAGTGCGAAATTTACGTGGGTCACCCTGGAATTTCTCGGGGGCTGCCAAAGGAAATGGGGTGGGAACGTAGACTGGGGCTGGTGCCACTGCCCCTACAGGTGGTGCAGCCTGTTCGGGTGCATCTCCAAACTCCTCATCTGGTGGTAAGGCGTGTCTTTCACTTTGTATGGCATCTAACCGCTGATGAATAGCCGTGTTAGCGGCTGTCATGTCAGCCCTTAAGACAGTGATTGCTTGTACAAGCGCAGCCACCGGATCCCCGGCGGAGGTATCCATAATCCAGTGGTATACGGCTTCTCAGTCTGTCAAATCCTGAGGGCCACGTGGTTTAGTATACCTCCATCCCCAAGCACCAGTCAGAGAGGGGCAAAGTACTCGCTGACCGGTTATTGGAGCCACAGGTGGGGAAAACAGGAAACTCCAGGTCCCGGGTGGCTGCAAAGAAAATACCAGGTTTGCTAATGGCTACACGGTATTCACAACAAGCATAAACAAATAATAAGAAAGACCTACCCTGGAGGTAAATGATGAGTGACTTGAATCTAAGTGAGTTTTCCCCAAGGGTCAGATGAGTAGTGCAGAGGGGATAACGGGACCACGGGATCTAAAGGGAGAGGAGAGGACTTGATTGTAGGTGCACAGTTCTTGACAAAGTTCCAAGAGGTAACTGAAGGTTTATCAAGCGCCAAATCCAAAGGTCAATCCACAAACAATCCAGGAAAACAGTTCAAAATTCAGATAATCCAAAGTTCCAAGAGGTAACTGAAGGTTTATCAAGCGCCAAATCCAAAGGTCCATCCACAAACAATCCAGGAAAGCAGCTCAAAATTCAGATAATCCAGTAATACAGGTCAGAAGAAATCCAAGCGCCAAAATTTGAGGGTAATCCAGAAGACAAACGAAGTCCAAAATCCTAGAAATTCGATAGGCGTGAAGTTCAAAACACAGGAAATCGCTAAACGCCGAGAGATCAGCTGAGAAGCAATGTGTGCAAAGGCCAAGCCCCTTTTATTGCAGTCTTCCTGATTCGTTGGCCAATCGGGGATGGTTTCCTGGTCACATGATCTTTCACTTGGTCACATGATCCATTTTCCTGGTCACGTGATCTTTCACTTGGTCACATGATCCAGTGGTTCATTTGATGCCTGTTTCCTGGAAGCCATGTCACATGACCCCTTCTTCGTGACGAATCGCGTCGAGCGGGGGACCGCAGTATGGAGTGGTGATCTCCTCCGTGCTTGCAATCTCCAAGGCAATCCCCACTGCAGGCGTGGAAATCGACGCCAGGGATGCCTCAGAGTGTAGCGTCCAACTAACGATCGAGCAGAAGTGATCGCAGGAGGGGTCCATGTTTCTCTCCGCCGCCTGCATATCACCCGGTCGTGATTGGGTGAGTCTGAAAGCATGACAGTCACTCTGAGGAGGTACAGTAGGGCATTGTCGAGGTTTAATGAGCGTGGGAATGGAGCAGTATGAGTTTCCCTCAAGGCTCATCAAGCACAGGCGAGGCAGGCGGCTCCATTTGGTGCCGTTCGGGATGCCAGATCTTGTCAACAACCAAAGATAAGTATTTAAGAAATATTCTTTATCTCCCTATTAGCACTCCGAATCTTCCAGTGTTCTTAGAGACCAGTATTCTGCAAGTTAATCTTACTGCAGGGCCAGGCCGTTGTATTTTTGAATGAGGTTGTGGACCTCTCCCCATTTGGCCAGATGGAGAGAGGCACTAACTGACTTGGTGTCGCAAGCAGGAGGCAAACCGCTGCAATGGTTTATTCATGTTAAGTCTAAAATGAATGGACGAGTTCTGGACAAACCCGGTAGCTTAAATGGCAATTGCAAGGCGAACATTAGGGAAGCCTACAAAATGGAACTGGAGCGAGACATCTTAGCTGTAGTTATCCAATCCTCCAAGTTGCTTCCCTATAAGGGCCTGATGTGCTCCTTTGATCACAAAATGTATCTTATTTTATTTTGGTTATGTAAGCGCCCAGTCTTCTAGAACCTTGTATCTGAAGCTGTGAATTGTCACCCTTCCGCTTGCAGGCCTCTGCAATAAACGGAACCCGAGGCCTTTGACAGTTTGCTCGTCTTGCAAAGATCAAAAAGTAATGGACATTAATTTTTGACTCAATTTGTCCCTCCCACTTAGATCTCAGGGAAAGGTTCCTCAGACCCCTTTTGGGAGATAGGCAGATCAGAACAGCTGCTTAGGCTATGCTACTTTGCTGTTGTACTTCTGATTTGCTTGCTGTTTGTTGCACTTCTAAGTACCTCATGTGGGCGTGGCATAGGTAGCAGAGTATTCTGGCCACTTGACAGCCACTCCCCGATGTTGTATAATGACTAGCATCTTGGCTATGTGGTCACTTAAATGCTGTAGAATAAACTGGTGGTGTTTGATCTGTGGATTATGTTGCCTAATGATTTTAGTCTGCAATACTCTGTATATATATACACATATACAGTTAGGGAATAGTCCTGACAGTTCCATCTTCACCTGGGCCTTTTCTGCCTATGTCCCAAGACTATGGAACCTCCTCCCCATCAGCATCAGACCTGCCCCAACGAGCCTACAATTCAGAAAATAACTCAAGACCCACCTCTTCAAGGTGCCTCTCCTACTCAACACCTTGGCCACTGTGTCTGTATGTATCCGTTCCCACTGTATATCTGTTCTGTTGTATACCTCTGTAAAGCGCCCCATTGCTCCTCAAAGCCAGGAGAAGAAGAAGAAGAAGAAGAAGAAGAAGAAGAAGAAGAAGAAGAAGAAGAAGAAGAAGAAGAAGAAGAAGAAGAAGAAGAAGAAGAAGAAGAAGAAGAAGAAGAAGAAGAAGAAGAAGAAGAAGAAGAAGAAGAAGAAGAAGAAGAAGAAGAAGAAGAAGAAGAAGAAGAGTCCCTTAGCACCTGATTCTGAGGTCCCTTTGTGGGTTCCCACCTTAATGGCTGGTTTTACCAGCTGTTAAGGAATGGACCCGCAAAGGGACCTTGGTGCTAATTACGTACCAAAATTTGCAGTACCGTAATTACCGCCTTCCCAATTCCCATTATGCCCTATGTGGCAAAAATGGGAATGGGGAAGTACCGCCCCGCCAACTTTGGAATGGGGTGGTACTTCCCCATTTCACCATGGCGGACTGGTTACAATACCGGCAGCAACCATGGTGCTAATAGTGCCATGGTTTAGCGCTGGTGTTGTAATGAGGGCCTATGTTTGGCAGGAGAGTAAACCAAATGAACCAAGGGTCTGATTGTGAGTCTGGGACCCACACCCAAAGGAGAGAGCAAGGATAAAAGGGTCTTGGACCCTAATCAGAAATAATAAAAAAAAAACGCTTGAGCTCTATACATAACACAAAGACAATATATGTGTCAGGTGTATCAACCCATGTTCAAGTTATTATGCTGTAACATTTGGTGCTGTGGGCTTAGAAAATCCAAAAGCCCACAATTGCGCCAGAATCCAGGAAAAACGCACAGTTTTTGCACACACCAAACTGGTCGCCTGACCCGCCACCCACCAGTGCGAGCGTGATGGGACAGAAGCGCCATGAGTGAAACGTGGTGCCACAGGAAAAATGGCAGTGCCAGTTAACTCAAAAAGCGCTTTGAAATCACCTTTGTTTCTCTGAATGCAAGCCCAAAATGCCTATTTCAAACATTGCAAGATATTCAAAAATCTTACTGAACACCAGCAGACGTCTGGTAGAATGAAGTCTTGTGTGCATACCAAATCTGGAAAGATGAAGAGCCTAAAATAATGTTCATAACAAAACTGGCTGAGCTGTGGATGTCAGCAGCTCAAGTGAAATGGGATTTAAAGCCACTAAAATCGAAATGTTTAAAATAAATGAGTGACCTACTTTTGAGTGTCAGATAGGTTGCAACTGCTTAAATGTCATGGTTCTGAACTTAGAATCAGCGTTCTAGCTGCATGTGTGAAAATTGTAAGTTTGATTTGAATGAAGAAAAATGGGAACAAAAGTGACCTTTGGCTGAAGCCTGGCTTAAGGAGATTGAATTCTGCCCGGCAACTACCCCCGACAGGAGTTGAAACTTGCCCAGCAACTGCATTCACAGGCCTGGCCTGCCTTCGGCTTCCCCACCAAAAGGAGATTACACCTCTCTGATTGAATCAGGGGAGGGGTACCCGGGACTGCAGGAAAACAGAACAATGAACTTCCCTTTGCTCCAAGCAATTGCTAAATCAGGGGGTCGTAAATGGCTTCCTCTTGGAAGGAAATGGGAGGGGCACTGCTTCTCTGAGCCAGCTGAGCTTAGAGGAAGTGGACAAACCAGAAATTCCCCCATGTGCTTTGGGTAACCACACCCCTCTGAGCCACAGCATAATTTTTGAAAGATGGATAATTCATAGTACATCATTTTCAAAATTATATCAATAATATCATTATTCCTGTGATTTTTCTGTGCACATTTTTCTGTACACATTTTGTGCTGTTCGCTTCTGGCTATAACTGTATCCAGAACCAGACCCAGAAAGCAGTGCAGTGCCAAGAACTTTTGCCAGAACTAGAGATCCAAACCAGCAGTACAGAGCTGACCCAGATAGCTGTGACTGCAGAACCACCCGCCAGAAGTCCTGTCTAAACCTGTTGACCAGATCTTGACGGCCTATTTTAAATGTATAGTGTGAGTATCCAGCCAGAACTGTGCAGAACCAATCTCTCAGTCTAAAATAATCTCATCCCATCCATTTCAACCTATTTAGAACTGCATAGAAATCGTGTGTCCATTCTGTGATTTCAAACCTGTGAAAGTGTCAATTGTCATTTGAAGCTTACTTTATTTCTGAAAATATACCTCCACTAAATAGTCTGTATTTTAAAGCTAAGATCCTCAGCTTTCCAAAAAGCCCAAAACCGACTTTCTACTCCTTATAGTTTTTCCGTAATCGCGATCGACGCACTCGGTAAAAGTGCCGCGAATTGCAATTTGACTCAACTTCTTCACCTGTCAAAAATAGCTGTCTTTTGCTTCCATTACTGAAATTCGTTTTCAACCTGATAATCACTCATGAATCACTGATAGTGTTGACCTGAACCAATTCAAAGTAGCTGTCACCCTGAATCTCCTAGAGGGAATTAAAATCATTTTTAGCATATTTTCACTTTATTGCAAATCACATTAAAAGTATTTCTGTATGTTTTAAAAGCATACCGGTTGCTCCAAGCTTGCTAGGGGGGGTACTAGAATTTGTATTGTGCTTGTCTTCCTGAAAACTGTGTGCTCTCCTTCCATCTCTTTATATTGCATGGGGGGGAGTGAATTGCCACAAGGGAAAAAGTGATCATATTATCTCTTGTTGAAACCATATCAGTTTATTTCTGTGCTGCATTCTTTTCCATCATTGCATTTCCTTGAAACCATAAAATTATTCTCAGCTACCTTATCCTTTCTATACCAACTCCTACATGATTACAAAAGTGTTCTAGTGTAATATTGTCCTGTGTTGATCACTGTCACATTCATAAGTGTGCTATCAGATATTAATTTATTCATAAAAGTGTGATATATATATATTGTTTAATTTTTCAAAAAAATCTTTTAATTTGCAAAACAAACCTACTTCTTGGCTCAGTGAGGTCAGGGGGATTCAAAGAGAGGGGCGTTATACAAGGGTTTATCATCCAGATCTATGAACTTATCATAAAAATATATAAATAAGGGCTTCCCTTGGGTATCCCAGACTAGGCATTGACTTAGTTGGAGTGCTGAATTGAAGTCACTTAACATATGAAATAGCTGGGTATTGGCAGGAGATTATACCAGGCCCCTTTAAGTATTGTGTCTCTGGGATTCACCCCAAAATATAAGTGTAAAGACTGATAGGGGGTGTCTGTACTTCTGCTCCCTATATGGTAGAAGAGGGGCACAGAAGACCCCAGCCAAGATTCTCTATTACGGTAGCAATGGACGAGCAATCAAGGCCTAGCTTCTCAGGAGGTGATGCAGGCTGGTTCTTAAGTACAGTGTAGTCCCCAAGCCCCCACAAAGGAATGTCCACACACTGTATTGGTTAGAACACAGTCTTTATATAATCAATATTCAAGGTTATGTACACTTATCATAATAACTCACTTTGTACTTAGGAAAATCAACAATGGCAAATATATACAATTCTAAAGTGGAACCACCCTTTGTATTAGATCTCATGAAAAGTGCATCAACAATACTGTAATCATGTCACACAGATCAATAGAGTGAAACCAGCAATAGAGAGAGGAGAGAAAATAAGATGGTTGAGCAATAGGCAGAATACTGGCCCCTACCACTAGGCACAGTTCTGTGTGGAGATCCCCCCACCTGGGCAACCTGTAAAATAAAGATATAGCACAAGCCCAGTCCATATATTGTTCTGCAAGTCTTATTCCCTCCTATAATGTTTTTACCCCCCCAATGTACCTGGTGGAGTCGAGTTCTTCGAAGAGGCGTCGACAGATCCTTCTTGAGCGACCCCCTTTCAAGCGGGAGTCACGGATCGTCGAGAGGCGTCGAGAAGCGTCGAGGAACTCGGCGTTCAGCGGCGGGCAATCGACGGCCCTTCTTGAATGCCTTCCCTTTCAAGCGGGAGACATGGGGCGTCGAACGTCCGTCGAGGAACTCAGCGTTCGGCGTCGGGGAATCGACGGCCCTTCTTGAATGCCTACCCTTTCAAGCGGGAGACACGGGGCGTCGAACGTCCGACAACAAACAGGGTAGAACAGCGTCGATGAGGCGGCAGCTTCGATCCAAGCGGTGCTCGTCGACGACGGAGCGCTGGCGTCCTGCAAGGCAGAGGCGTGCGGGGCACCTCGATGACAATTGTTCTGGACCGCAAAGATTGTGAAGACGGGGGCCCAGCAAGGGCGTCGAGTCGTTCGAGTCTTTGTGGTCTTCGGGTGGCGGGAAACCAACCGGCAGGTTTCTCCTCGGCGCGTTGGTCGTCCTCGACTTTCTCCGGCAGGCTAAAGCGATCGACGGTGCGGACGAGGGAGTCCTTTGATTCAAATGTTCTTAGGCAAGGAGCGGACAGCTCCGGTCGTCAGCGGCACGGCGTCAAGTGGTTCCCACGGCTGGGCAACACAACTTTGACGGACCTCCAGCGGTTACACAGACCTGCGAACCCTGGTCGACGACAATGGACTTCGACGGCGGCAATGTCCGGGTGCTTCACTTCGATCTCCTCTGCGGTACCGTCTCGGGTCGGCAGCCTTTCGAGGGTCTGACTTCCAGGGCGCTTCGGCGAAGATGTAGCGGTGCTCGATGATCCCTCGGAGCGCGGGAAGAGGGCGCCTTACCAGGTCCTCTCTCGGGTCAGTCCTCGACGAACTCGGCAGCTTTCAGATCTGTCGAAGCAAATGCAACAGCAAGTCTTCTTCTTCCAGCTGGACGTCGAGGATCAGCAATTCCAGTTACTTTTAGAGTGGAGACTTAGCTTCTGAACGCTTCTGAACAATTTACAGTGGTGAGAGGTCCCCAGATATACTATTCTGTCTCTCATCCACTCTGCTGGCACACACTCAGCAGCCAATCATACAGAAGGGCATTCATGCAGTCAGTCAGCCAATCAGGCACACAGTGCATTCAGGCCACACTCCTCCCTTTCAGACACTCACAACAAGGAATGTGGATTGGGACAAGTACCCAGCCATTCAACACTACACACTGCATTCAGGCCAGTTTCGGGCAGGGCTGTCTCAGTCTTTGTCTCTCATGCCAGAAACCAGACAACCACAACAAGGAGTGTATATTGGTCACACACTCCATTCACCCAGGTCCCACCCACAGGAGGTACCCACAACATACAGTCACTGGGAAGGCTCCAGTCAGTCTAGCTGGGCCTTCACAACAACACCATATATGGAACTTCCACCCAACAGCCAGTCAGGGGGAAGGGACAGAGTCAGGGCTTCCCAGGACTTTGGGAAAACAAGGTAACAGGCAATAGAAAGCAAGAGGCCACAGGGGCCATCTTGTTTCCTATCAGGAATCAACTGATCCCAATGGCAGGGCCTGGGTATCCCAAAATGGAGGACACCCAGAGCACCTGTCAAATTCAGCATTGAGCTGCCACCAACCCATACCCTGCTCTGTGGGCCACCCACAGGTGCCCAAAAACATACACTAGGGGCACAGGGTTGTACCCCCACCCATGGGTGCCATAAGGGTATCCCATGGGTCTGTTCACCAAACCAAAAGAGAGAGCTGCACTGCCAGGAGTCCCACATGGACTCCTGGGCAGAAAACACGACAGAACACATGATAAAAAGCAGTAAAGGACAAGGATTCAGAGGCCCTGTCCCTCTGATGCATTTCCAGCATCACAATAAGGGTGGAACCAAAGGGGTTTATAACACTCGGAATGAGAACATGTTGTACTTTTTGGAGAATCCTTTCTGTTTTGTATGAGAAGAAGCTGGAACAATATTTGGCATTTTGAAGTCTAGGGGAAAGAAGCAACACCCTAGTACTGGAACATTATCTTCTTGAATCCTTTGGAATTCGGAGCTCACCTGGCTGAGAACATTTATGTTGTCTTGATGAATGATATTTTCTTTGGAGTGAGATCACCCTTGCACCATTGTGTTAGTGTGAGGGACATAGATAGGTTTTGGGGACATCTATGGGTCAGACTTTATCCTTTTGGACATCCTAGCTGTTTTCACTACCTCTATTGAGGCAGGGAAACCCTTCTTAGATTGATAAACGTTTATACCCCCAAAACATGCTGTTGTATGGGCGGGGGACCTCTGGGGCCCTCACCGGCATTCACACGTGCACATTCATGCGTAGCACAAGAACAAACATGGGACGCGTGCTGCCTGCTCAGGTCCCGGCTGCAACTGCCGGCTGGGACTGTCTTTAATCAAAGCGCGCATGCGCGAGCCTCGTTGAGGGGCGCACATGCACAATATGGCATAGTCACTACGCAACACATGTCACCCTTGTGTCCGAGCCTTACTACTGGTAATTCACAGGTGCTTAATACCCAGAACATAATTCTGGGTTGTTTTATTTTACCAGTGTATCATATGCTTCGATCGTCTCATCCAGAGTTGTCTGCTCTTCCAAGGTGGTTTATAAACTCAAGGAGACCTTTCTGTAATAAAGTAGGAAAGTGATTTTTAGTCAATCAAAGCCATGATAAACAACTTTTTATTTTTAATAATTACATTAAGCTGCAGCTGCTGTCCTTGTTGCCCTATGTCACTCTATTTAGGGTCAGGGTCATACAAAGGAGACTGATTGCTCTTGACCGTTGTAAGTTATATCCAACATCAGTGGTCAAATTGCTATATCAATCCCAACATAGGGCCTCATCACAAGTTTGGCGGTAACCTTTAAATCCGGTGGTCGCGCTATTACCGCCGGATTTAAGGGTCTGCCAAATTAGGGCTTCAGTGAATCCGCCAAAAATTCCTGCTCATACCGCCAGCGGGAAATCCGCTGGTGTTATGAGCACGAAAATTCCCCATTGAGCCCAATGGGGAATGGGGCATTCCCAAATGGGCTCATTGGGGAATGGGGAATTCCATTACCGCCAAATCTGTGATCCAGCACTATTAGCACTGTGGGGCTTGGCGGTAGGGCAGATAGCGCCAGCTCTAATAGCGCTGGTGTTACCGCTCAACTCGTGATGAGGCCCATAGTCTAAGCAGCTCAGAGTAGGAAGTATACGTTGAAAGGAGAAAGGATAATGTTGTTCCATTTAAGTGGCAGAGCCCATGGGACATAAATGTCTCCTGCGTATATTTTACTTTAGTCTTCGAGGGAAAATCTTTTGGTGAACATCCGATATTTCATGGTCACAACCTGAGGAGGATTTCAGATGTTTTGCTCCTATAGCCAGGCATGTCCCACTAATCAAGTTCACTGAAGTCAGGCAATCAATGTGGAGGACTTGCACGCATAAGGTGTGTAAGAGTGATAGGAAGAGACAGTATAGTGAGAAGGAGATGGAAAAGGATTCAGTGTATAGAGGAACCAGCTGGAGGGAAGCCGGGACATGCAGGAGTACGAGGGAGACGCTGAGGCCAAGACTGCCCTTGAGAGGGTCGGAGCTCCAGCCATTCCTCCTTCCTGTGCCCACAAGTGAAGCCGTGGGACACCAAAGTCTCCAAGGTGCTGCCAGACACATAGAGAGCGAGAGAGGCTCTCGCCAGCTCCCTCTGTGGAAGAGCAGGCTGTGAACTGCCCAAGACAGCAAGCACTGCTGGCAACGAAGCCTGGAGGAAAGCAGAGTAAAAAAGAAGAAACAGAGAAGCCTGGAGGAGCAGACGATTACCATTGAGTGCAGAAAGGGGAACACTTGTACGGGTTCAATCCGGGGCTGGAAAACCAACATACCTGAATGCCGAACAAACTGAATCTTATTACGTTTGCTACAGAACAGCAAAATAAGATCACTGTGAATAAGCAACCAAGTATAATGAAGGGTTTTTGAAGAGTGCAATGACCACTATTGAATACCGATCTAACTAAAGTGAATATGGATACTACTGTGAACATTTGTGAATGAAGTGAAAGTAACATTAAATAAATGCATGGTGGTGAGAAGGGTCAAAGGACCACACATGGAATTATATGAGATACCACTAGAGGCAAAGTCAAAGGACTGCCAAGAAGTTGTGGTGAGAAGGGTTAAAGTATCACTGATGGAATTTAATGAGGAGCAAGTGGTGGCAAAGCCAAAGAACTGCCAAGAATATTGGGAAAATAAGTATTAGAAGAATGGGAATAAGATACAAGAGTCCACGGGACTGCCAGTTGATAGAGGAGCACCCGTGTTGTGCAAAATCTGAAGAATACAGAAGGACATCAAAGTGCACAGAGTTACCAGTTGCATGACCTGTGATGGGTGGACCGTGTAGTCCAATAACTGTGCCTAAACACAGTAACCCTTATTTGAAAAGAGCCAAGGAAAGCAAGGTTATCGGTTGCGTGACCTGTAGTGGGTGGACTGCGTGGTTTGACATCTGCGCCTTGACTGAGTGGCTCCCTGATAATGAACAAGCTACTAGGCCTCATTCCAACCCTGGCATTAACCAAGGCGCTATTAGCGCCTTGGTTGACGCCGTTATTTTTCCGACTCCGCCATGGTGAATGGCGGAATTACCGCCCCATTCCAAGGTTGGCGGGGGCAGTAATTCCCCATTCACCATGGGCCTTTCCCCTCCCCATTCCTATTTTTGCCCCATAGGGCTCAATGGGAATGGGGAAGGCGCTAATTACGGCACCATAAATTACGGTGCCGTAATTAGTTCCTAGGTACCTTTGCGGGTTGTTTTTTTTGCTTTTTGCAGGCGTTAAGTACCAACCCGCAAAGGGAACTCGGAATAGGGCGGTAAGGGTTTAACAGCACCGGTCTCGTTACCGGTGACCGTTTACCCTTACCGCCCTACTCGCTCGGAATGACCCCCACTATTTTCAAAGCCAGTGAATTTGAATTTTTTTTTTTTTTTGCCAGTGGAAAGAGTCAGTGGGCCTCATTACGAGATAAGAGGTAGCCATGGTGCTATTAGCACCATGGCTACCCCTTTACCGCATTCCGGGTCCGGGTTCCCGAAATAGGGACTTACCGGGTCATTCCAACCTTGGAGGACCCGGTAAGTCACCATTCCAGGAACCATTCCCCATTCCCATTCGAGCCCCCATAGGGCTCAATGGGAAGGGGGATGGAGCTAATAACGGTACCGCAATTTGCGGTACTGTTATTAGCTCTGAAGTTACTTAACGGGTCCCTTCCACAACGCCTGGTAAAACCAGGCGTTATGGAAGGGACCCGCTAAGGGACCTCGGAATTGGGTGATAAGGGATTACCGCACCGGTGTCCTTACCGGTGCCGGTAATCCCTTACCACCTACCTCGTAATGAGGCCCAGTGTCTTGAGAAAGGGTAATTGAGACCTTTTGAAGAACTGTTGAACTGTATTGATCCTTTGGGAAGGGAGACCCGCAGATCTTTTCAAGAACTGTTGAACTTTGTTGAACACTTGGGGAATGGAAATCATGAGTCCTTTCGAGGAACTGTTGAACTGTGTTGAACATTTAGAGAAGGGAATCTCAAGGTCTTTGTGGGACTATTCTGACCTTGAGAAAAGGGAAGGCTGTGAAAAAGTCAATAGCTGGAAGACGTTTGGAACTTTACCTTTTAGCACTATTTATTTGGTTGCTGACATCCCTACACATTGTATAGATTTAGTTGTGAGGGCAAGTCTAGATTTTGGGCACAGACAGACTTTTCATGTGAACTTATGGACACTAACCCTCATTACAAGTCAGGCGTTAAGGGGTTAATGGCGCCGTAAAGAGCGTTGGCGCTGTTAAACCCTTAACGCCTGATTACAAGTGTCCCTTTGCGGGTTGGTGTTTAACGCCTGCTTTTAGAGCTAATTACGGCACCGTAATTTACTGTGCCGTAATTAGCGCCTTCCCCATTCCCATTATGCCCTATGGGGGCCACTGACTGCATGACTATACTTTTGTTAGGAAGGGAAATCCCCCCTTAGTATAGTGCAAGTTAGGCCTTACTCTATGCTGACATTTTAAAATAAATACAACTTTTCTTAGAAAGTTAAATCGGTTGTCTGTGCCTTACTTTGTGATGCCTTCACACTACCCCAAGACAGATATGGCATACAATAAAACATGCATTTCAGCTATTTGCCCCAAAGGATCATCCTATAAGCTTGGTGTATGTGTCTTATCAATAGATTCCTGTTCTGCATCATAAATATTGAACAGCTGCAATTCATATTCTACAGCCATGCTTAACTTAAACCAGTGTACATTTATTTAACAGCTGTGATTTTCAATGATTGTTCCATAGTAGAATACTCCTACTCAGGATAAGAGGCCATCCATAGTTGTACGTTTTAACATCTTTGTAGCTGGAAAATGAAAGTCAATGTACCATAACATCCAACATAGAGAGCTTAGACTTAAAAGATAAGAAATTCAAGCCCAGCTGTTTCACCATTTTTATACATTTTGAAATAATATATGGTTGCAGGTGATGGTGAAATAATCAACTGGTCAACTATTGATTAAGACTACATTAGCAACATTATTTTCCCTCACTGATTTTCAGGACGACACAACAGCACCCAATCCTTGCACCCTTATTACTTCCTCCCTAACTAAAGACTGGCATTCCCTGATCTCTCTGAACCAGTGGATAACCATGGTGTTAAGGGAATCCTGATTTTCTTTCAAATTTATAGAAAGAGGAGCAATCTCTGCCTGGCAACTCTTCCCTTTATCAGTTTTATTCACTTGTTTCACTGTTCGTCAGGTCTGGGACACGGGTCTGGAGAGAGTTCAGGACAATTTCCCATCCCTACTTCTTTGATTTGCCTGCTCTCTCAATAGCACCTTTCTTTGTTGTAACCCATATTGTTGGGTTGTTGGGCTTTTTTTTTTTTGCATAAACGCCCTGGAGAAATGCCTGCTTCCCTAACGTCTGTACAAATTAATTTTATGTTTGCTACACAATTATTGTGTCAGTCTTTTGTGTGGAGAGTCAAGCATTAATTCCAGTCTTTCCACTGATTCCACAAGCTGTTTGGTTTGTCCGATTGTTTGTCCTCCTCTTCCACTCAGGATAATGGAACCTTAGACTGTCATTTCTTTTTTCAAAGTATTTCTCCAACCCTAAGTTTCCCCACTTCTTGAAACATACCCATCACACAATTTCGCAGTTAAATGATGGCTGGCACCACATCATGAATATTTTCTGAATTCAGGGGCTCAATGATATGGGCCTCTGCAGTGTCTTTAAGGTTTTCATGATCCGCAGTCTCAGGGTCCAATAGGATGCTTTCCCGTTTGACCAAAACTGCAATGGGATTGGAACATAGCTAAGTATTTTTGCATATTCTAGCATCATGATTATTTGGAAATTTGGAAATCAATTTGCTTAGCTTTTGCTAGGAACTATTGTGGCACGACAATATGTAAGTGTTCCACCCGCATGTATCTCTTTTACCAGACAAGATCATCAGCTTAGAAGACAGCTTTTCAGCTGGCCAAGGGACCTTTGAAGGTGGGTGTACCAATGTTGCTATGTTCTCACTGAACTCATCTAATGTTTCAAAAAGGTTTTATTTCACTTGAAGAAGGCAACCTTTCAGAAGGTTCCTTTGCGTTCCATTTCAATAGTGTTTCCAGTGAGGAAGCTAACACTATCACACGAAATAGAAAGGCCCTAAATGGCTACAATATGCTATTTCTAATTGGGACTCTTCATGCACACTACTGAATATATATTTTGACAATATTGCTTTAATAAGACTTAACAATAACATCAAGACGATATGGCTGTGAATATTCAATAGGTATGTCAACAAATTACATCAACTGCTATTCATATATCAACACAACAAACACACCTCTCAGACCTCACTTGGAGACCTCTGACTGGTTCAAGGGACAGGCAGTCTGTTGCCCCCATTCCAAACATTATTGGCAGGGCCAATGAGATTAATCTACGGCCATATTAAAATTCCATTATCTGATCAGCTCTCAGAGAAACAATTAGCCATGAGGATTTGATCAGACTTAGGTTACGTAAGATAAGGTACAATAAAGCAGTCTCGTACGGCACCCTTCTGGCAATAACGATAGCCCCTCTGAAAGTGGCTGTGTAGCAAATAATGATTGGATGGGTTCTTGTTAGTAGGAAAGGTGATGAGCAAAAACGCTATGTTGGTGAATGCAGGTCAGACGCATTATTTACCTGAGTCCTGAGTGTGGATTATGTTGTGCCATGGTGGGTAGAATTGCTGTGGAATGTGTAGCCATAAGGGTTGTCTCATAGTCAGGATGATAGTAGCATATGAAGTGGAGTCAAGTGAGGTGTTGATAGAGAGGTAATGGAGTGTGAGTTTGCAGATAGTTAGCTTGACCTTGTGGGCCGTCTGCCAAATGGTGACTGTAGTGTAAATATTGTTAGACTTAGTTGTTAGTATTTAAAAATTGAAAGGTGGTGGTTAAAATGTGACCATTGTATGGTAATTTCTTGAGAGTGTTTGTGGTATGTCTGCTTTCTTTCAATAGAAGCTAAGCCATTGTCAAGTGTTCTATTAATTTGAGAATTAGGCCTGGACAAACATCAGATCTGTCAGAGTTACTTAATGTATATCTGGTGTGGTTTTTCTTAGGAACAATGTTTTCAGTTGTTTTGTGAATGCCTGATGATTGCTTCATGGTGGAGATGTTTGACCAGTGCATTCCAAAGCGTGGTAGCTAACGATGAGAATGACAATCCTCCTTGTCTTTGCCTTTTTTAGTCGGTGAGAAGGACTAGAGCAGCCTTACTTAATGTGATAGACCTGGTGGATGTGAAGTTCTGAAACATCCCTGTGAAGCAAGCTGGGCCCTTTCCATCATCATCGCGGTGCGCAAGGGAAAGGGTTTTGAAGTCTATCCGTTTTTCACAGAGGGTCAACGGAGCATGTGAAGAGCATGAGTGATGTGTACAGACCTTTTCGGTTTTCGGCTTTCCTATGATATTACATGGAAAATCAAGATGGAGGCTGTTTTCAAAATCCAGTCATGTTAAGACAAACAATATAACAGCCATGGTCTTGTGAGTGAAAATTCTGTTTGTATACTTCGTAGTGTGCCCAATTAGTGTAAACAGCTTCTGACAACTACTTTCACTCATGGGTCTTTCATGAGGCTACCATCTATTGTTTTTTCGAGGTTCCATTTTGAAGAGTTAGGTATTCAGCATGGGCCCAACTCAGCAGCTCAGTAGAATGAGCATGTTTAGCATATCCCATTTTAAGTACACATTGGGCCTCATCACATGTTTGCCGGTCCGGTAGTAAAGGCGCCGTTACTACTGGACCAACAAACTATGAGTTCTGTTCGCGAGTGCCTTTCCGCCCACCAGGTCTGACCTTACGGGCCTACCGGTACCCACGAGCGAGCAGAGCATGTCGGATGCACCGGCACCATTCACAAATGTTGCCGGTGCAGCCGACCACTCCATTCCCATTTGAGCCCTATGGGGCTGAAATGGGAATGGGGAGTAATTATTACCGGCACCTGGCATTGGGGATTACCGGGTCCGCCCGGGCTGGATTGCTCCGGTACATCCCCATTGCTGGGTGCCGGTAAAAAAAAACACTCCGAGCGGAGCCGTGCCTGTAATTACCGGCACAGCTACCGCCTGCATCGTAATGAGGCCCATTGTATTCTGTGCCCCTCTTGGGTCTGATGTTATGCTGTGACTCGAAAAGCCGATCAATAAGCAGACAGTGAAAACATGCTTTTAGTGTTTTACCAAGTAATGGAGAGTATGAATTTGGGTAGTACTTTGTAGTGTTATTTGGGGCTGCTCTCAGCTTCATGAGGTGTGGTCTGAGGTAGGCTATTGTTAATAGTAGTGGGATTGTTCTCGGTGTTGATAGTATAATTGAGAAGTCATAGAAATTGAGGCAGTCTCTTCATATTGGCTGTAAAGATGGACTACTTCACACAAGTACTACAGAAAAGGTACACAAATACTCCACAGAAGAGTAGACACTGTACAAGAAAAACAGAGATGTATTGACCCTCCCCCACACCTCCCACAGCTGGGGGACAACAATTCAGACAGCCGTACAAACTGAACTGGTTGAAATGTGCTCAGCTCTGCCCATGAGAGGTTACACAATGTATAGAACTAATCACATATTAACATAACCCACATTAGCTACATTTTGGGGCAGGTCAAAAGACGTAATTGATAAAACATCATCAAGTCCCTATATTGCTGCTATGTTGTCGTCATATTAAAATATTCCACCCGTTACTTAGTCTTGTGTTTGCCGATAGCATGAGACAGAACATAACAGAACCAAGGTCAAATACATTTGTTGCAATCTCTGAAACGCAACATCCCAGCTCCTTGAAAAAATACATGCACCACCGTTTGCATTTTCTGCTATTTAATTCTCAATTGCTTTTGTATTCACTGCTAAAGCCCTTGCACCTGGCATCTGGCTGAAGCCCTCATTCCATGAGAAACTTCTCCCTCGTATCTCGACCATGGCAGCTTAACCAGTGCTTCTTCACGTGTTGGCAGAAATTCAATTTCACGTTGAGCCCCGGGTTTAAAAATATAATCCCTTCTACAACATTTACTTTGGGCCGTCCAAACACAGCCAATGCCTTGTTCACTTTTACTCCTAATCCTTAAGCTACAAATATCCTACTCCATTACCACTCAAAGGTAGTGGACGTGTGTGAGAATGGCGACAAGCTGCAATATTATCAAATTATGCATGAAGAAGCCCTTTGGAATGTTCTTATGATTTATCGTTTTCTATTTCTTTTTTCAACTGCAATGTTTTTTTAAGTGATGCAAATACTAGTTGTACCCATTGGGCCAGCATTTGTATGCATCATGCCTCCGTTTGTTAAATTGACCTTCAAAAGTAACTCCATGTGTGTAATTTTAATGTGGGGTATATCAATATTGATGAAATATAGTAGTTAATAGATGATTATGGACTTCCAACCCAAGATTATGAAATGAAATGTTGTCATTGTTGTATCATTAAGTATTTGTGTGATTGAGTTACTATCTATATAAATAAAAATGTAAATGTTTGTTTGTTCAAAATATTAAATCTCTGAAAGTTTTTCACTGATTGCTTTGAAATTTTGACACAACATTGCATTCGAATAGGCGCATGTTTTCATATACCTACTATACATAAATGTCACACCTGTGACAGGTTAAAACATGCCTTTTCTGAAAAACAGCACCATCTTTTGGACGTAAAAGCAGCACACGCTATACTAAATATTTTACTGAAAAACTGCGCCATCTGTTGGACGTAAAAGCAGCATACACTATACTAAATATTTTACGATTCCATTTCAATGTTTCCGATTTAGAATGGCTCAAATACGTGCTGAGGAAGCAGCAGAGCGACGTGCAGCCAGACTTCAGGATGCACGGTTGCGAGCATGGGATTGCATTCTGCAGCTTCAGATCTGCTTTGCTCTCAACAGAATGAACGCGACAGGCTGAGAGTGGCTGAAAGACGTGAACGAGAAACAGCAGATCAGCGTCAAACACGATTACGATTACAATCACCTTGCATCCCGGTACAACCCTGCTGATGATTGTAGTTTGAGCTGGCATGTTCTCATCAGCACCATGCCTGATGTGTGTCCTTATTGCAAGGCTCTGCAATTTAATGGAGAAATTAAAGGAATGTGTTGCGCCGCCAGGAAAATTAAACTTGGAGGACCGCCAGAGCCATTAAAAAGAACTCACAAGCATTGTGAAATTAAACATATTAGAAACGTGCACTTTCTCTTTTCTTTCTTTTCCATTTAACCAGACTGAGCCACAGCAACGCGTGGCCGGGGACAGCTAGGCAGTAATATAATAGCATTATTAAATAGAGTGGAGAATGTGTATTTTTTGTCTTGGACACAGTCATTTCTATATAACATAGACCCCCCCAGGGGCTCATCCTCCCAATATGCAGGTGTGTATGCATAATAAATATCTTGTCAAATGGACATGATGATACCTTTAAGTACTGGTGTACCAATCTCTCTGTGGGCATGTAATATATAGTTCCTAATGTTTTTCACTGCAATGTTGTTTTGTAATTTTATTTTCAAAGAATGTGTGTGCCTTAATAGAAAAGGAGTTCTAGTCCTGTTGGGTCCAGTCCAACATTATCAAACAATTGATCTTGCTTTAGGCACCTATTTGTGTTAATACGTTTAACTCAACCATGAATAACGGATCATCACCAGGCACACTGGAAGACTGGTGGGCATTATGCCCACTAGTTCAACCACTTGCCCAGCAATAGCTTAGTTTTTGCTACACACCTCCCCTTGTAAGTAGATACCTATAGCAATCATTAGCCTCTCCTACCCTTCACTATACACCACAAGCCTAAATATTAACTATTACTATTATGTCTGTGCAAGGCAACTTACCAGAATTGCTACATCAGCTGACCATGCTAATCTGGCTCCCTTTAATCATGTTCCCGTATTGTATTTTACAAGACTGCATGCCATGACTTGGTAACCATTACACAGCCTACAATAACAGTCTGTCTAAAATTGCCTGCCCCCGTCATCACTTGTCCTACACCATTCCTGCCCTCCCTGCCACCATTTCCACAAGACACCTATCACTCTTACACCACCAGTCCTATTGACTGCACTTATGATAATAAAACATGCACCAAAGCCACACATTACAGAGCATGTCCGTCTCCACTCTTACTCTGGAAACAACCTCTCTTATCCCATCCTGGCAAAGATCAGGTGTTACCGCCCAAGATCTCGCACAATATGTCATGCTAATGAAACTAAACCCAATTCTAAACATGACACACCGATACTTGCACCTATTGCAATTAATCAGCAAGTAGGTATACCTGCCACCAACCCTGACACAACACAGCGAATAAGAGAATAGGCACATACGCAATAACTCTCACACCAATATGACAAAGAACCTAATTGCCAACAGCCCTAGCCACATCATGAAGGCTACTCAAAAACATCCCATAAAAGGAGCACTACTAAATGTTAGGTGCCTTGTTGCCCACGCAACTGAAATTGCTGATATCATTCTGACGAACAACTTTGACTTTCTTGCTGTGACAGAAAACATGTCTACATGACGCAGCTGGCCCATCTCTAACCTTAGCTGTCCCTGACAACTACTCCATCCACAGATCTGACAGACCCAATGCTTGAGTGGGAGGTGTAGCCAGCATCTTCAAATCTACCCTTGACATGAGATTAGCCACCTCTTCTCCTTTGACATCGTATGAACTCCTCTTAGTCAACTTCCAAACGTCCCCTAAAAATACTATCACTATCTCACATATAGGCCTCCAGGTCTGCCTGCATCCTTCGAAGAAGACATTATGCCATTAGTAGCTGAGAATACTAAACCCATGGCGCAAACATTATCCTAGGTGACTTTAACCTTGGCTATAATGACCCCAACGACCTTCCAGCCACCTCTTCCGCCAATGTTTAGGCAGAACATGGATTCATACAAATAAGCACACTTCCCACTCATGAGAAAGCCAGGATACGTGATTGGATAGCAGACCTCAATTGCAATATTACTCCTCACCACTCGTGTGGACTGATCACCATCTCCTGTCCTTAGAAATCAATGTCAACAACCCAGACCCAAAGAAGCCCGCCATTGCGCCACACTGTCTGACTAGGAACAAACGCAACATCACAGCTGAGGCTATAATACCTTTGGTAGTCTCAATACTCAATGTACTACCTGCAACAAATGACCTGAATCTGTTGGTTGACACCTACAATGATTCCATGACTAAAGCCATAGGTAAATCTAGAGCACATCTAAAAGCATGGGTCACTCCTGAACTTAAAATACTAAGCTCAGAAAAAAGAAAACTTGAGATACTCTGGAAATTTGCAGAAAATAAAGCTAACCTAACCAACATCACAGCCATATATAAAAGCGAGATAATGCGCACCAAAAAATAAACGTTCAACATCAGAATAAACCAGGCAGGTTCCAGCGCCAGAGAATTATTCAACATCTTAAAGGAATTAGAAAACCATAATCCACCTGTTGATACCTGCACCAAGGACAAACCTTGGTGCGCTAGCATTCAAAATGCTCTCTCTAACAAATTCACAGGGCTCCAGACTAAAATAGCTGACAAACGACTCCAACTTACCTCCGGCAATCCCTCCATTCCAATCTTGCCATCGACCGCACACCTCAACTCAGGTTTCAAATTCAACAATGTAACCATACCTGAGGTACAAAAAGTTATAGCATCACTGAAACCATCTAACTGTAAAAGTGACAGTTGCCCAGCTGCAGCTAGAGATTTATCTCCTTTTATTAACAAACTAATAAACTCTTCATTCACCAGCAACTTTGGCCCAAATAACCAGAAACAATCCTGGGTTCCCCCATTACTCAAGAAACAAACATTAGATCCGTCTGTAACTACTAATTATAGACTGTCCCGTTCTTACTGAAAATCTTAGATAGAGTTGCATAACTGCAAATTCAAAACTATCTGGAGACAAACTAACTACTAGAAACTCGGTTTTAGGCCCCAACATGGAAAGGAAACTGCCCTTGTTGATTTTAAAAGCCAGATTGATGAAATAAAAGACAAAAGGCAGAGTTGCCATTCCTACTTCTCTTAGACTTATCGGCAGCCTTTGATCTGGTTGACCATACAATGTTATGCGACCACCTATCATTGGCAGCACGCACTTCCAACTCTGCTGTCATGTGTATTCAATCATTCCTCACAAACAGAACCATGCTTGTCTTCTCACCCACAGATACAACCTATCTGATCCCCATAACCTGCGGTGTCCCACAAAGCTCCTGCGTATCGCCCACTTTGTACAATAGCTATACAAAGCCCCTATTTCATAACTGGACCGACTGAGTGTCACCTACACAAACTATGCAGACGATACCCAAATACTCCTAACAATATCAGGCTCATATGACATAGATGTCTGTCGGATTAACGAAGTCTACACTATCATTCAGACATGAATGGCCACACATGGCCTTTGTGTGAATGATGATAAGAATGAGCTGCTCTTAGTTGTCACACATAACAACCTGTTGAAACTGAGTTCCAACTACAGCAGCATCCTCATTGATGGGAATAACATTCCCATATGCAAAAATGTAAAAACTCTTGGTTTCTACCTCAATGCCAATATCAATCTAACGACAAAGGTCAATATGACTGCTTCAGCCACCGCCTACACTGGCAAGCAGATCAGGGCTTGCAGACCTCTACTGTCCTCCAATAGTTGCCTCATACTGGCCAGAGCGCCTCTTCAGTCTAAACTGGACTATTGCAATGACCTATACTTAGGAGATAACAAATCCATAATCCACAAACTACAGGTCATGACCGCCTTAGTGTTTGAATCTGCTCCATATTCTAAAAAAATACTAGAGAGCAGACTACGTATTTTAGACCTGTCGTCCACTTTTGACCATGTAGATTGGCCAACACTGTCAACACTGAAAAAATGTGAATTATGGATAGGCTTTTGTGCCCAATTATTGAGTAGCACACGCAAGTTAAGGCTTCTGTTATGTGTACTGTGAAGGGGGACATGCAGGCATGCTTCCTATCGACAAAGAAGTAGACTAAGGATGTATGTTACCCCACTTCTTTGTAATCATTATGTGAACTGTTTGAATATCAATCTAGAAGAGTGAACTCCCAACAGTCCATCCTGTACATTGTAATCCCCTCTTAAGGCAAAACACTAGCCAGTGGCAGGATGCATCGCTATGTGGATTTATGCTTCATCAATAAGCTATCCCGAACCCCAAAGATTCATTGAACAAAGGGGTGAAGGTAGCTCAATGAATAGGTGATGTGGTCCACCTGCCTTGAAACTTAAATAATTATCCTCTAAAATAAATGATGAATATTTACAAAGCAAGCGTTACGGGTGCGGCAGCAATAAAATGGCCATTTAGGATTGTATCACATGACATCATCCAAGTTTCTTCAATCCAATGAAAACACATTTTTGTGAACATTCTAGGTGTCCACTGTCAACGTCAGACAGAATACATAGTTCACCCAGAACTTTATCTGCTCAAATAAATGAAATCCCTTGCAAAGATTATGTTCAATAACAACTGACAAAAGTGAACTTCCCCATTTGGGACCCTGACTGAGGTGTCACTCTAGCATACACAAGATTACTTTAAAACAAAAAAATAAAGGTAAAACCAGCACTCAGGAAGCTAAAGTATCCATAAACATGTACTTAACATTGTGTCGACCTAATACCAGCCACCCTTATTTACAGTAGGTTGCAAACTACAGACATAGGATTTTGTTTACAAGATTGCAGGCTTGTGTGTTATGAGCAGCTAACTACCTTGGGCATCATTACAACTTTGTAGGCAACCATGCCCTTAATAAGGACATGGCTGCCTCCAAAATCGTATCTGGGTCCCTGAATGGCGAAATACCGGGCTATTCTGAGTTTGGAGGGCCCAGTATTTCCTCCTTCAGGGTACCCGGGCCCGGTCCTTCCCCATTCCCATTCGAGCCCTCATAGGGCTCAATGGGAAAGGGGAGGGAGCTAACAATGGGCCCATTACGAACGGGGGAACCTCGTAATAGTGCAGAGTGGGTTTAACGGCGCCGGGACCATTACCGGCTCGTTAAACCCATTCCGCACAAGTTATAATGAGGCCCCTTGTGTTTGCTCTATTGATGCAAAAAGATTTCTTTGCATCAACTTTACATATGAACAAGTGCTGGTGGTCTTGTATTACCTGCTAATTGTTGGATAACTGGGCACAATCATGGTGCCCCTGTATGCCATCATGTTCATATCTGTCCTAAAGCAGCATTTTTTAGAATAACGATCCCAGAAACTACTAACATACAACCAGTAGATCATTACAATGTTTGGGATTTGGACAGCAGGTGAATATTCCCTGAAACAATTCTATTAATCCCTAAATGGGCTATACAACTGTGCTAAGTTCAAGGCAATACACCAACATAAGAATACACTTCCTGGAGACCACAGTTTCTGTTCAGGAAACCAGCAGACAGGAACAAATACCTTCACAGGACAAGCTTCCTTCGAAGCAACTCAAAATATTCCATTATTTGCAGCCAGGCCATCCAACAGCAATGCATATGCTCCAGCAGGAAGAAAAGGGACAACCAATGTACCACACTTTTTACCTGTTTCTTGCAAAAAGGTCCACTCAGCCAGACAAATTGACTGTGACTTTGATCAGGAAATGAGACCACGAGGAAATGTCCTGCTTCAATACAGACACAGTGAAACCACGGAGACCATACCATTGTTCATCAGGCGCCATGCAGCACTAACACAACTGAATAGCATTGTTAAGGAACTACAAGCAAAATGTAACAGAGACGAGGAGCTGAAAGATATTTTGTAGGAACCCCCATTAATTGAATACAACCAACCTAAAAATCAAGCTCAGTGCTTCGTTAGAAGCACATTTTTGCCCAGTAAAGACAAAATAAAAAAAGGAACATCTTCATGCAATGTTGGGAGATGCAAAACCTACCAACACATCTCCACCAAATCAGCAAATCAGCTATAACAACTCTACATATCTAAACATTACAGATACAAGGGACAATTGCAAATGGCCCAATGTGGTATAAGGCATTCAATGCAGAAAATGTCCCTAAGGAAAGCATGTCTGTGGAACTTGCAAAGGACTACATAAAAGAAAGAAACCTGCATAAATACAGCAACTTGAGCAAAAAAAACAAAAAAAAAAACAGAAACACCAGTTGGTCACCACTCACACAGATTGGGAACACACTGAGGGACCTGTCAGTGATGGTACTGAACGTTGTTCACTCCCATATCACACAATGAAAAATGTGGGAGCTCAAATACTTGAAGAATCTCATCCTGGTAAATGCTGATCTGAACATAGATATGTCATTTATGAGACCCTATGGCATACTTTAAGGCTGGCACCTTAAAAGGAACCATAACAACCAGAAGATGACATCCCACTGCAACCTCTGAAAGATGAATGTTGAACACAATGTTTCAGAACCTCAAATGAGTAAGGATACAGACATAAGTTACCTTGGATTTGTGAGCACAAATCATCGATACCTATAGAGAGCAAGAAGGATGCTCAGCCCGCAGGTAAGCTCTCACCATTCCAACAGTGCAAACATATTTTTATATTTGCCACATTGTATACAAGACAGTACAGCACTGTTAAACATGAGACACAACTAGGATACATTTGGACACATCATCTTGAAAGCTTAGGGAATAATTCTCTCTTGGTTTAACAATATGCATGCAAATAGGCCTAAGTTACTCTGGTTGACCCACTGTATGACCCTAGCACATCATGTGTTAAGTTATTCAATCAGGCGAAACACCCTGGTCTCAGCCTAGTATGCAACGCACAACAAAAATGCTTATTTTATTATATATATAGGTTCAATATTTTGAGTGATACACCACTCATATCACACCCCTTTTTCAAATACCCCTGGTCACGATGGACCAGGAATCAGGCCGGTTGGTAAAGGTAATATTTATTTATTTAAAATTCAAATCAAACATATGCTTTTAATATAAGGGGCAGCAATCTCCAATGTGGTGACAATAACAGATAAGAAGGTATGTAATGCACTTAAATTCACTCTTTAGCAACACATAGTATAAAACACCAGACAAATAGGGCACTTTTGGCTTGTTTGGAAAGGTAGCACTTAAGTTAGGAATTCCCCCTGCAATATTCCTCAAACCACAAATAAGCAATTCTAAATAGATGCAAGGAAGCAGCAGGTAATCAGGAATAAGGAACAGGAAACTGAATTCGAATTCAACCTTCCTTCCCCAAACAAGAGAGAAAAACGGATCTGAAACACTACTGTTTAAAATGACATCTAGAAAATGGCCAAATAAAACACTGAAAATGTGCAAAAACCCTTAAATCTATACAACATTCTATGACAGCAACATTGGAAAGATACTAGCAATCATAAGCAATAGTTTGAGCAGAAGCAAACAATTCGAATTTGAATGGAAGTTTGAAAATAATTTAGAATAAAAATGACACGTGTAAAACTTTACAAAAATGTTGATTCCCGCCTAAAAATTAACCAAATGGTTTTGAATAAAAACGGGTAAAATACACTGATTTTCGGGTTGGGATGTAGCTATATGTCTTAGGTATAATACAGAAGTGAAATTAAGTCTCTAGCTATTAAAATGAGGGAGATATGCAATGTTGAATGAGAGGCGTTTTTAGGAAAATCGGGTGGTGAAAACAGAAACGAAACTCAATTTGCCAAGAAAATATTTACTATAGTTTTACTCTAGACTAGAGCATAGAATACCAAAGAGGGACACAGTAAGCTCTGGAGTTGATTCATGACTTTAACACCAAATCCCCAGCGCCCACCCTGGTGGAACCAGTTGGATCACTCGAAATAGGATTGATAGTTTAGGATTTGCACAAGATAAAATGACTAAAGAAATGGCACTTAGCAAGATAAATCAAAACAGGATTGCAATAAGGATTCTGACAATGTGGTAAGTTATTAATGTAGAGATTGGGATGGGACAAGTCAAGGCAAGGTATGCTCTGGTCTTCTATGATTCCTATTCATATTTACAGTCCACTTTTAATTTAGGATTTTGGACTGTCAAGGATTCTGGTTACCACACAGGGCTGGTCTAGCAAAGGACAGCTGGGCAAATCTGGAGGGACAGGATCAGCTGGGCCGCTCTGGTCACCGGACTGCACTGGGCTGGCACTTCTGTTTACTGGATACTACAGGTCAATGGGATGGTGAGTCTAGAGAAGGCATGCATTTAGTAGCAGCAAGCAAGGCTGGATCAGGATGCTTCCCTTGGGTTTTGGGTATTTTTAGAATTTGAGGCCTATCTGAAAATGGGTTCAGCAATGCATAGGCCTTGGCTCTGCAATGAAAATCTGGAATCAGGATCAAGCAGGATAAAGAAACCAGGAACAGGATGCCACGCAGAAGTTCAGGAAGAAAGCCAGGAATCAGTGTGTTTTTGTATGCTGCCAGGTGCCCTTTTTTATCCTGCCAGATGACATCAGTACAGTATATGGTAGGGGCAGGCTTACTACCCACACCCATAATGCTAGGATTGGGCAAGGTAGAAGTCTCCTCCTAGCTCTTCGCTGATTGGATCACAGAAAAAGGATTTCATGTTTATGAGGGGATTTTTACAGTGTTTAGAAACCTCCCCTAGTTACTGGAACCAACATCTAATTTTGCCACAAACGCATCTTTATGCATTTGCAACCTCTGAGAAAATCAGATACACAGGTTACATGTTTTGTGAGTCATATTTTAATTCAAACCTCAGGTCTGTGGGACCTGGTTTTGCCTTATCCTACATTTTGGCAATGTTAACCATGAAAGATTTGACCCACAATTCCCCATTTTGAACACAGATGCACATTACTCCTGGGATTTGTGTACACAATGTTATGTTTGCATCATCAATACTTTCCCCGTAATCAGTCACTTTTTATAACTTCTGTTCCTTATGCAGTAATGAGTTTTACCAAGTTTTCAAAGAAAGAGCATACATTTGATTTAGGACTACACACTTTCATATTTTTCCTAATTATTGCTGCAAAGTTAAACATATTTAAAGTTCAGTTAAAAAATAACCTTTAAAACCAAATGTCACTGGATCAGTCTTTTTTTCCTTTCCCACAACTGCTGTCAAATGTCAATTCCTTTGAAGCAGGATGAAGGGCTTCTCTCTTGATTGAAGATTGTATTGCCCCTCACACTTGACAGTGAGAGTCTCAGCCTGCTATTGTCCCAGCCTGGAGCAAAGACGAATGTCTGATGCGCTGGGGAAGTCCCTTTGTCCTATGCATTCAAAGTCCTCCAAGCTAGCAATTAGCGCTTTCCTGTTCCAGAAGTTCATGAGGTGTCACCCTTTCTCAGGGCTAGCAACTGGCAGAGCAAGTTTTTTTTATATAGTTTGCAACCTTAGTCTTTGGGCCTCATTACATGGATGGCAGAGAACCATGGCGCCATTAGCGCCATGGTTCATGCCGGTAAAATACCGGAACTGCCTTGGCAGAAAGGGAATTACCGCCCCATTCCAAGGTTGGAGGGGCGGTAATTCCCCCTTCCACCATTGCCCTTCCCCATTCCCATTTTTGCCCCATAGGGCTCAATGGGAATGGGGAAGGTGCTAATTACGGTACCGCAAATTGCGGGTTGGTTTTTAATGCCTGCAAAAAGCAGGCGTTAAATCCCCCAACCCGCAAATGGACCTCGTAGTAAGGCGGTAAGGATTTACCGGTACCGGTACATTACCGGTAAATCCTTACCGCCATCCGTGTAATGAGGCCCTATAAGTTTTAACATCTTGACTTAACCTATGGAATCAGAACAGTTTATAGATGTACTTTTACCAGAAACAAATCTTTTTACATTGCTAAACAAGTATGCCTTAACAAAACAATCTACTTTTAAATAGGCAATTTTCTCTTTTCAGTCAGAAAAAGCACATTTTTACTATTTCTTTAAATTCGGCTTTCAGCTCCAGCAAATGCACACTTTCTGCAGCTATAGTTCTTTTCTTGAGTGCTGCAGTTGTTTTGCAGCATGGATACATTTGACAGGCATCTATTTAGCGTCTTTCTCGGAACAGCTGATTCTTGATACTTTTGCAGATAAAATAGATTTGTTTCCCATGTAAAATGAAAACAAAGCCCCTAATTGATTCTTCAAAGATACTTTTGACAGGAGCTGTCATTCAAATGAGGCTCGGTTCCTCTGAGACACAATGGATGATTCTGGGCATTGCAGGGCCTTTTTAATCACAGTGGTTCATGAGAAATTGATAAATTTAGTGCCAAGCAGTTTTCAGCAAAGTAATGCTGCCTCTTTCACTTCACTCCATGTTAAATGTTGCAGAGCACACTGGCACATTCCTGCAGTGAGTACTCTGTTCCACCCCACCTGAAATGTGTGTGGCAGGGTGGTGAAGCCACTTTCTGGTTGTTGCATAAATGCAATTTAGAGATCTTGACACGCACAGGAGTCAGCATGGCCATTTTGCTGTTTCTTGCCCCAATGCAGCATGTAATGTTGTAAGGCACATCTGGGTGGGTCAATATATCCCACAGATCACCCCCGACTTTGTCTGGACATCCAGTCGTGGGAGAGTCAGACAAGTGGGATTTTCTTTTTCTTCAAAAAGCAGGTTCAGTCGGGTATGAGTCCTTCTTCCATCAGTGAACGATGCAACACGCTCTCCTCACTGCCTCTGGTTGGAATGTGGAATGATACCCCCAGCCTTCCCTCAGGTTTTCTTTTCTGGTTTGGAGCGACACCGCAGATTTCCTTGGGTTTCTCCTTCCGGGTCCCCGAGGATGGTACAACTTTTGCAAATCTATAAAAGAGAACACAAACCTGTTATGACAAATTTCCAACTAACTGTCCTCCAATTGGGATAACAGCAGTGGGATACGCATGCATTCAGTGACAATTGAAATATCCCTATGCTTCAAATGCATCCCCTACTGGGTTTTCTATAGACTCCTCGATTCACAGCATAGTATGCCTGGGGTGGCAACTCTTTAGCTGATTGATGTGGACCCACCTATCTTCTGTCAATTCACCTTTGGGAATGCAGATGCTATAGGTGACTGGTGAGATTTTGTCCACAATTTCAAAAGGTCCCTGCCAGCTAGGGAAACATTTTCGCTCTGTAGTCTGGTTCCTTTGGAAATTGTACAAGTAGACCCTGTCTCCTACTTGGTATTCCTTTTTGGTTGTCTGTAGATCATAATGGGTCTTCATGCTGTCTGCAGATCTTTCTAGATTCCACTGAGCACACACAAAAGCATGTTTAAGATGTTTTCTCAGATACGCAACATACTCATGAGTTGTGGAGGCATTTATTAGTGTCTGCTCTTGTGTTCTATAGAGCAGATGCTGGGGTAGCACCATCCTTTGTCCAGTCATCAGATCAAATGGAGACATCTTAGTTGCAGAAGAAGGGGTAGATCTGATGGCCAACAGGACAAGCGGTAATCAGATGTCCCAACGTGGCCCAGAATCTGTCTGCCACCACCTTTTTTAATTTGCTCACAATGGTTTTATTGTACCTCTCAACTCCACCACTAGAGGACAGTGGTATGCAATGTGAAGTTTCCTTTTTATCCCAAGTATCTCCCACATCTTTGTCATTACTTCACTGGTGAAGTGACTACCTCAGTCTGACTCAATCATTTGGGGTAGTCTAAAACACGAGAAGATGTGATTGATCATCAGGGCAGCTGCTGTTTCTGCCTTGCAATTTGGGGCTGGGAGACATTCCACCCATTCAGTAAACAAGCATGTTACGGTTAAAATGTACTTGTTCCCCCGAGAGGAGCGAATCATGGGCCTGATAAAATCTACTTGTAAATCTGACCAAGGCAGTGTCAACCCCCTCTTTTGGAGGGGAGCTCGGTGTGTGAGTGATGTTGGCTGAAATTGTGCACAAGACACCCCTTCAAGTATTGGTCGAGGTCCTGCTGCATGTGGGGCCAGTATGCAACCTCTCGTAAGATTTCTAATGTAGTTTGAAACTATCGATGACCGGCTATGGCCGCATCATGGGCGTGACTTAGAATGAGGTAGGGACCACCCACTGGTCACAGCCAGATATGGATCTCCTCACCAACAAACCGTCTTGGATTCAGAACATTTTTGGACAATTCATCAACACTCTGAGGTCCTCTTTCCCAATGCAATCGGTATCCGTCAGTGGAAAGTTCTCAGGGTCCTCAATATGTTGATAAAACTTTCCAATGAATGGATCCCCTTTTTGAGCCATGATTAAATCAGCATCTGGGGTCTCCTTACTCTGTTGTGCAGTTGAGAGTTCATTGTGAGCATTTGTCTGGGACCTCGTGATAGCAGTGACCTGGATTTCCCCCAACAGGGACTCGATCTCAAGGATTTCCCCTTGAATGGCTCTGGTTTTGGCCAGCTGATCAGTTAGGTCATTTCCAGTTTTGTCTGGTCCCTCCATTCTGGAATGACCCTTGATCTTTTTCCAGCAGATGGTCATCCCACTAGAGGTGACCAGATCATCAATATTTTGTATTAGCTTGCCATGCTTGAGTGGCTTGTTGTTAGCACATAGCATGCCTCTGGTTTTCCAATTTACAGGTGCCCACGAACCCGTTCCGGACATAATCTGAATCAGTGATTATAACAAGTTTGTGGAGTTGGTGTTGGACGGCAGTGAGGATGGCTTGATGAACTGCCATCAGCTTTGCCATCTGACTACTACATGGACTGATTTTGTACCCAGTGGAGGGTTCCGGGGCATCATTCACCCAGACATTCCCAATGCCGGCCACCAGTTATTTTTCCCCGTTGTTGTCAACATGGTAGGAGCACCCATCCACATAAACGGTGGGCATTCCCTCGCACTTATCTTCTTCATAGACTTTGTGCACGGAATTCAGGTATGCCTCCATGTTGTCCTGGGTTTTAAGACTCTCGTCCTCGAGACACTTTTCTCTGGCACAATCATGCAAGTCAGCCAGATCTTGCGCGAGGGGACTCTTTTGTTTTGTCCTTATCTGACCTCCACAGGAAAGCCATGCATTGACAGAATCCAGGAAGTAATTCTGGAATTACTCACATTTCCGGCCCGGGTTCTGTCACTTTGGAGATATTGCAGAGGCTGGTGTGGAGTCTCCACTATGATGTGTTCCTCCTGGATGAGGAGGCAGTCATTTTCCAATGCCCACACCGTTGCCAGGAATGCCTTCTCACAATTGTTGAATTTTTCCTCCACCGGGGATAAAGGGCCTCATTGCGACTTTGAAGGTAGCTGCCGCCAAAATCGTGTTCGGGTCCGGTCTGGTGGAGTGGGGACTTACCGTGCGTTTTTCCATTCCCATTTGAGCCCTCATAGGGCTCAATGGGAAGGGGGAAGGCGCTAATAACGGGCCTCTAATTGCAGGTCTGTTATTAGCTCCAAGGTGGTCAGACCACAAGTCCTTTATAGTTCCCGCTAAAGGACCTTGGAATTGGGCGGTAAGGGATTATCAGCACCGGTCTCCTTAACAGTGCCCGGTATCCCTTACCGCCCACCTCTTAATGACCCCAAAGTCTTGCTTGCATAGGATATGACTTTATTGACCTTGTCATGCTTTTGGTATAATACTGCGGTCAAGCATGTATTTGAGAACCCTGTCTCCAAGAAGAGCTCCTTGTTTTTGACAGGGTAAGCTAGACAAGGCGCTTGGGAGAGCCTTCTTTTGAGTTGCTTTACTGCCTCGGCTTGTTTTGGACCCCACTCCCACTTGACCCCCCCTTCAATGGATGGATCAGGGGTCTTGTGATCTCTGCGTAATCCTCAATGAACTTTCTACTGTTATTAGTCAGTCCAAGGAGGCTCCTTAGCTCATGCAGAGTTGTGGGGTCTTTTAGTTTCAGGAGTGCTTCCAATTTCTTTTCCTGGGGGCAGAGACCCTCAGGAGTTACCTCAAGAAATTGACACAGTTCCTGCACCACTGTGCCTTTTGGAAGGATAGTTTTGCTCCGGCTACCCTCAACTGGGTAAGAACATAACAGATTTCCTCTATGTGTTCCTCCACAGTTGATGAGGACATCATCTACATAGGCCAGGTTACCCCTTTCACCCAGGTCGACATGGCCTTGTGTAAGAAGATGTTAAATTCATTGCCGGAGTTGATGTATCCGAAGGGAGTCTGGGTCCATGTATACTGCTGCCTCTCAAAGGTAAAGGCCAGCTTGTATTGGTCCTCCCGACTGACAGGTACAGTCCAGTACCCATTGGTCAGAGAAATGGCAGTGTATACCATTGACCCCTGGATCTGGGCCAGCCCCATGTCAATGTAGGGGAGAGGCCATTGGGACATGTGGACCCATTTGTTCAGCTCCCTCAGGTCAGCACATAGTCTCCACTGGCCATTGGGTTTTAAAATCTCCAGCACCGGATTATTAAAGGTGCTGTGGACTGGACGAATTATCCCACGGGATTCAAGGTTTTTGATAATTTCCATCAGGGACTCCATGGATGTGAGAGGCAAGCGGTATTGCTTCAGAAACACTGGAGTCATGCCAGGGTGCATGCAAATTGTTGTTGTATGGATTTCGCTATGACCACAGTCATATGAGTCCACCGCAAAGAGATCTTGAAAATCTAAGAAAACTTGTTTCAACTTTTGCTGTTTTTTCACAGGCATCAGCTAGGTTGACTCTCTCTTCAACAATTCGCCTGAACCCCCGAAAGACTTCTGGTTTGGCTATTTCAGCTGCCTCCTCCAGCTCAGTGGAGAGGTCCCTGGTTAAAGTATTGACCTGGACAGAGGATTTCACGGAAGGGAGGCAGTCCTTGTGGACCTGGAAGATCATCTCATCCCTCCTGATGTCACAGGACACCTCTTCCTTACCATAAGGGCAGGAAGAGTACATCAGGATAACCCCCCTTGCCCGGTGAAGATCCTGTCCGGTGTTATGTCATTGTTGCTATTACTGTCAAAACAGTCAAAATGTTGGTCATCAACCGTCATTCCAATAAAGGTGCTTGCGTCCAGAGTGATACTCCTAAGGTTGCCTGTTATTCATCAATATTGGAATGGTGTTGTGTTCTACATTGATTAATGGTGTTGGGTTTAACCCCAACCCTTGCTGTTGGAGATGGGCGTTGAGGTGAACATATGCATCAGGATTTTGCAGTTTCTGCCCTCTTTTAATTTTTAATTCAAATGGGAATAGTCATGTCCATCCTGGGATGGTGACTTCCTCTTCAATTTGAACTTCAACTGCATACGGCAGCCATTGGACTGACCGAAATGCTTTTTCTGAATCATCAACGTCCAAGGGATTACCCACTAATCAGGACCAGGCTTTGTAGTTTATCAGGTCCAAGTTAATGGCAAAGCGATTGAGAATGTCACTGCCTAAATAGAATGCACAGGGACAACTCACACGACCTAACAATTATGTACTATGCTTTTGTTGCCTAAACACATTTTGAGCATACACATGCTAGGCAGGAGATGTTTGGAATCGGGAGTTTCCAGGTCAATTTCCCATTTATAAATCAATTTAAATGTGGGAATGGCTGGATCTTTTGGGAGTTTTCGGAACATGGCTTCGCTGGTGAAGCACTTACCATTGTTCACACACACTCAGGCGAGAACAGATTCCTTCCCCTCATTTAACTGAATAGGGATGAATAACTGCTCTCTAATTTTCTAAATGTCAGTTAAACTTTGAGCTGGATTCTCATCACTCTAGACTATGGAATCAGGATTTTCAGACTGTGAATTAGTATAGAATTTCAGAGTATTTCCTTCCAGTGTGGAATGCCACTTGAAACTGGAAGGAAGGTTGATTTTCAGAAATGGAGAGGAGTTCCCATCACCAGTTAGTTGTCCTACAGCAATTACTGTCACGTCCGGTGTTTGGTTGTTTTGAAAATGGAACTCAATATGATTATGTTTTTGTTCAACCTTGTGGCATGTGCCATTTAAACTAACATGGTTGACACTATGTTTTAATTTTATCGGCCTGTGAGTCTGGGTCCAGAGGACCTTGATTACACAGTCTATTAATGGGGACAACCTTTGCAGGATGTCATTCCCCAGTAGACAGTGTGTGCCCTCGGTAGACACGACTATGACAGGGTGTTTCACCTTATGTCGCCCAATTTTAGATCCCAGATCTGCAGTCCCCTCGACAGGAATTTCATTCCCATCGAAGTTCTGAAATTGTCCAGGAAGAGGGATGAGAGGGATCTGGTATCTGTCCCCCCTTCCTGAATTCAGCTTATCAAAGGCCCTCTTCGACAGAAGAGTTGCTTGGGATCCACTTTCCACCTGTGCCGACACTGTACCCTGTCCTTGTACTTGGACCGGGGCATACAATCTTCCCTCCTTCTCCTCGAGGGGGCAAAGATAATGTGCATTTTGGGCCAGTTGGTTGGTGAATTTCCTGAGTCTTGACTGCGACACAGGGATAGTTTGGGCATGATTTTATGTCGGAGCTTGGGGATATGTAAGAAAAATGTGACAGTTGGATATTTGGGGAGTTTTGGGCTCCCCTTTTTTCTGATTCTGGGCCACCCCCCCTTTTTGGAGACAGTCACCACAATAGGTTTGGACAGTGTGGTTTCCTTGATTATCATTCTGGGTTTCAATAATGTGCGATTCTGATTCAGTCCCCACATCCCCTCAGTCTTCATCTCTTAGGACCCATTTTTCTTTGTCAGTTGTTCCCCCGTCCCTGAAGGAGAAGATCTTTTCCCCAGAATCCTCTAATGATCCTACCCCTTCAAATTGGAAGACAATAATCTCCTCCACAAAATGGGCCTTTTTGGGTTCTTTATTTCTCTGCCCCGCCCTCTGTTCACTGGGTTACAGACTTTCGGGGCAGGAGATTTTTGTTCCGGTTCCTGGGTTTTCGGGGTCTTTATCATGAGTGAGGAAGGAAGCTTCCTCTAAGGATTTTAGCCTCCCTTCCCCGTGCCTCCTCCTCTGGAACCAGTGAGTTGTCCGGGTACTCCCTCCATCATTGTTCTGGTGTACCAGACCCCTGGTTTGTGAGGTTCTGAGCTGCCATGTTCATTTGAGGGTTCTGTTGAGCTCTCAACATGCGACCCAAATCCTTGGACAGGTTCTGGACATGGCGCTCCAGTTGGGACACCGTTCTGGATGGTACGGGGGTCTCTGGTCAATCCTAGGTGAGTCACAGGAAGGGTAACTATCCCTTCTCTCATAGTACCCTTGGTAACTCTCCACCCTTGGCCTCCCCTCTCCTGGATTGGGTTGTCTGGGCTCTGGTAAGTGGGGAATGAAAGGAGGGTGGTTCTGTAGGTTAGGGTTTTGAGGGCACCAGGGAAAGAAACTCAACCCGGCATTTGGGGGATTACTGCCCTCCTGGGGAAAGTTAGGCGGGAAGTTTCCTGGGGTGGTACCTACCTGGTTGGATCCCCCCTTGGGCTGGGGGAGTCCACACATACCCCAGGATGGGTTAGTTAACCTTGTATTGTGGGCTGATGTAATCAGGGGAGTTAAGGGTCCCATTTGTGGGATTAACCCCTGACTACAGACTGTCTAGGATTGGCCCGAGGGCCTTCTGGTTCTTTGATTAGATGGAGTTTGTACAGGTATATTTTTAGGCCCCCCCATCTCCAGATCTAAAATGGGGGCAACCATCACCTCCGCCACCCTAGCCGCAGCAGGGGTGTTGGCTGGTTTGGGGTTTTTGTTTGTGTTTTTGTTATCCGCCGGTTTTTGTATCTCATAAATGTGGGTCACCTGTTCTATGACCCAGTCCAGTGATCTTTTCTCATGAAAGTCCCTCGCCAGCTGGGTCATTATGTATTTTGGGAGGGCATGAAAGAAGGTGGTGATGAACTCCTGACTATCTGTGCGCACCCTCCTGGTGGTCTGCACAAAGTTGCGTTTGAGCTCCTGCACAAATTCTTGTGGGGCCTGATCTTCCCCGCACTGCAAATTGTAGGCCGCCTTGCGAGCCTCTTGGGAGTTTCTGTGTACAGAGGAATGTTTTAAGATGGTTGCCCTGTATGTGGTCCATCTTGAATGGTTCTGAATCTCCAGTGCCGTAAAGAAACTGAAGTACTCAGGGGAGAATGTCCATTTCACGTACTGTATGCACTTCTGGCTGTCCTTCATATGAAATTTGTCAATTATTTGTTCATATAATTCTAGGTGTTCACAGAAAAAATACTTTTTATGACATGGAGTTATGACACTTCTAATGGCCTTGATCTGCCTAAGGGTATCTTTTTGCATAGCTCTCTTAATTTTCTTTGTCTTCTTGTTTTAAGTCACCCGAGTCCACTCGTCCTCAGCCTGAGAGGCACTGCTACTGGAGGTGGCTTCTTGATCCTCTAGGCACTCCCTGATTCTGCGAGCTTGAAAAGGGCTTGCAAAATATTGAGGCCTAGTTTCCCTAATTCTGTAGTGCTCAGAAGAGTCTTCTGACTCTCCCCTGCTCCCAGGATTGGCAGAGTAACCCCCCACCTGCCCTAACTGAGTAGAGGTCTTCAGGATACTCTTTTTGGGCTTTACGTCCTGGAGTTCCCCACCAAATTTCACAAACTGGTCCCTTGGAAGGCAATATTTTAGTGATATAATTCCCTGATCCTCCACTCATAGGAGTATTCGTTGTCAGAGGTTATCAGCTGGGTATCTGAACAGGGATGCCTGTCCATCAATTTCTGGGGGCGCTGATCTGTCAGTCCGCATTTTTACCAACCCAATTGAACTCTGCCATTCCCATGACCCCTGGTTCAAATGAGCCAGTGGACATGAATCTGGCAGTGTTCATGGTATTGAAGGGGTTTGAGTCGATGATTACAGGGGTCCTTATGTTATAATCAGGGGTTGCTCTGCCCCTCTCTACCTTTTCTTTTTCAGCCCCTATTTCCTGCTGATAAGCAAAAATCTGAGCCTTTTGTTCATCTCTCAAGGCCTTACTGGTCTCAATGATTTGCTCTTGCAATGCTACTTGTTGGTGGAATTCATCAATCTTTTCACAGAGGGCCTCATTGTCCCTCTGCGCTTCCTGCATATTTCGGGAGCACTGGGGCATTCTCTGTTGCAAGTGATTAATCTCCTGGGTTTGTGTGTCTTTGGCTTGGGTGTTCTCTTTCAAGTACCTTCTACCCTTCTGGTGTGCTCTAGTAGCTTCCCATGCTCTGTTCTTAATTCCTTTAGCTCATGAAGAGCCGACTTACTTTCCTGTAACTCGGCCCTTAACTCGCTTTTATTTCCTGACCTAGCGCATCTTTCTCTTGATTTAGGGTGTCCCTCTGCTCTGCCAGGTCATCTCTTTGTTTTTTTATAGCAGGGAATTTATGGCGCTCCTGATCAAATTCCTCTTGAGAGTGGAGGTCTTTTACAATTAATGTATTATTTTCCTCTTTCATGGTTTCCATCTGATTTTGTATGGTAACTACCTGCTCTGCGCAGGCTCTATTAAAATGTAATTGTTGCGCCAGCTTGTGTTGACTCTCTTGCAGAGAGTTAACCCTTTCCTGACACTCACCTTTGAGTGCCTGTAATTGGATGTCTTGCATTCTCTTGCTGTAGGAGAGCCAGATCTTCTTTTAATTTTGTGACACTTTGCTCCTCTTAAATTTTTGGTGCCATATACAATTCACTAAGAGCTTGGTGTAATGGGCCATTGCCCTGCCATGTATCCAGGTCCATAGCAGTGACTTGTTCTGTGATTTCCTGCAGCCAGACATGTTCATTCTGTTCTGGCCACTCACCCCTGACAAAAAGCTTGAGCAGGAAGTGCTCCCTAGCCATATTGATTTCTACTGGAACAGCCATTTAGAGAATGCTCTCTCTTTATTAATTTATTTTGGGGTTTACTTTTACTGTTACAGAGAGGCCTGGTTTTGGAGTATTTATTTTGGGAGGTGGTTGTTATTACGCTCACCTGGTATCCACAGGGATGCCACCCAGCTGGGTTACTCGCTGGTATGCTTCTCAGCTTTGCCCTGATGTGGTCTGCAGGGAAGGTTCTGCCTTGTGGTAGAATTAGGCGTGCTCTCTGTCCTGCCTTCTTTGCAGGGGCACGTTGTCTTTCATGGGCGAGTGCAGTTCAGTTACTTTACTGACACCGGCCTGTTTGATATTGTTCATGTAGGTCTTATTGCTGTTCTTTAGTTTTGTTGCTATCCTGCATGTCTTTCTTTGTTTAAAATTTCTCTTTTTTTCTCCCTTAGGTATGCAGAGCTTCAGCGCGGCAAACTGGCTTGGTTGAGCCCCGCTGGTAAATGATGGCGCATTAAGAGCGCTATGATGCTGTAAGTAAGCGCTATGCGCAGCTCTGCGAAGTCTTGCCTTTCCTAACCTGTGTTTTCCTTCCTTGTAGGTCGCGGTGTTCTTCAGTGTGAGTGGAATGTCCGGAGTGGTGCCAGCCGAGAGGCGACCACACAGGTAAGCCTTTTGAGCAGTTCGTAATTTGTAAATGGCTCTACAGCTTTCTTTAATGTTGCCTCTATCTTCCTCTTTCAGGTCGTTCTGTCCGGGAGGCGTGCAGATCCGAGGAAGCTGTTCTCAGTAGCTGCAAGTGTTTCAAGATGAAGACTGCAGGTAAGATGCTGCTGCTAATGATGTTCCTTTTGTCTCCTTGCAGGTTCTGCTTCCCCAAGGTTCGAGGGAACAGCTGGACATGGTGAGCGTCACGTTGCAAGCTGCAAAGTAACACGAAGCATGTTCCGCAGTCAGGGTGTGGCTTATATAGCCCAGGTAAAGTAGTACCAGGGAAAGTAGTTCCAGGCCTGCCACACCCAAAACACTAGACCGCATAGCTTGGTTCTTAGGACCCAAGCTATGTGGATGTCTCCATGTTGGCTGACAATACAATAAAGTAGTTCCCAAGCACATTGTTGTTCATGGTGTATGAGCCTGGCACCATAGGTGCCAGGACTGGCCCCATGAGGGTTTTTGAAGAGGATGCCAGGCTGTAGAGGCCTGAGTCCTGACTCCACCTGGCCAATGGGAAACTGAATTCGAATTCAACCTTCCTTCCCCAAACAAGAGAGAAAAACGGATTTGAAATCCTACTGTTTAAAATGACATCTTGGAAATGGCTGAATAAAACATTGAAAATATGCAAAAAACATTAAATCAGTACACATTTCTATGGGAGTAACATTGGAAAGATAACAGCAATCATAAGCAATAGTTTGAGCAGAAGTAATCAATTTGAATTTGAATCGATGTTTGAAAATAATTTAGAATATAAATGACACGTGTAAAACATTGCAAATATGTTGATTCCCGCCTAAAATTAACAAAACAGTTTTGAATAAAAATGGGTGAAATACACAGATTTTGAGGTTTGGATGTAGCTATAGGTTTTAGGTATAATCCAGAAGTGAAATGAAGTCTCTAGCTATTAAACTGAGGGAGATATGCAATGGTGAATGGGAGGTGTTTTTAGGAAAATCGAATGGTGAAAACAGAAAAGAAACTCAATTTGGACAAGAACATATTTACTATAGTTTTACTCTACACTAGAGCATTCAGGCTTAGAATACCAAAGAGGGACACAGTAAGCTCTGGAGTTGATTCATGACTTCAGCACAAGATTCCCAGCGCCCACCCTGGTGGAACCAGTCGGATCACTCGAAATAAGATTGATAGTTTAGGATTTACACAAGATAAAATGACTAAAGGAATGGCACTTAGCAAGATAAATCAAAACAGGATTGCAATAAGGATTCTGACAATGTGATAAGTTATTAAGGTAAGGATAGGATGGTTTAGAGATTGGGATAGGACAAGTTGAGGCAAGGTATGCTCTGGTATTCTATGATTCCTATTAATACTTACAGTCCACTTTTAATTTAGGATTTTTGACTGTCAAGGATTCTGGTCACCGCACGGGTCTGGTCTAGCCAAGGACAGCTAGGCAAATCTGGTGGGGCAGCATCAGCTGGGCTGCTCTGGTCACTGGACTGCACTGGGCTGGCACTTCTGGTTACTGGATACTACAGGTCAATGGGATGGCGAGTCTGGAACAGGCATGGATTTAGTAGCAGCAAGCCAGGCTGGATCAGGATGTTTCCCTTTGATTTTTGGGATTTTTAGAATTTGAGGCCTAGCTGAAAATAGATTCAGCAATGCATAGGCCTTGGCTTTGCAATGAAAATCTGGAATCAGGATCAAGCAGGATGAAGAAATCAGGAACAGGACGCCACGCAGAAGTTCAGGAAGAACGAAAGGAATCAGGGTGTTTTTTGTGTGCTGTCAGGTGCCCTTATTTATCCCATCAGATTACATCACTACAGTATATGGTAGGGGCATGCTTACTACGCACACCCATAATGCTAGGATTGGCCAAGGTAGAAGTCTCCTAGCTCTTCGCTGATTGGATGACAGAAAAAGGATGTCATGTTTATGAGGGGATTTTTACAGTGTTTAGAAGCCCCCCTAGCTACTGGAACCAAAATTTTATTTTGCCACAAACGCATGTTTATGCATATACAACCTCTGAGAAAATCAGATACACAGGTCACATATTTTGTGCGTCATATTTCCATCCAAACCCCAAGTCTGTGGGACCTGGGTTTGCCTTTCTGCTACATTTTGTCAATTTTAACCATGAAAGATTTGGGCCAAAATTCCCCAATTTTGTACACAGATGCATATTTATTCCTGGGATGTGTATACAACATGTTAAGTTCACAACATCAATACTTTACCCGTAATCCGTCACTTTTTATAACTTTTTTTCCTTATGCAGTAATGTTATGAGTTCTACCAAGTTTTCAAAGAAAGAGGATACAATTAGGTTTAGAACTACAAACTTTCATATTTCCTTATTCTTGCTGCAAAGTTAAACATATTTAAAGTTCAGTTACAAAATAACCTTTAAAACCAACTGTCACTGGATCAGTTTTGTTTTTTTCCTTTCCTACAACTGCTGTCAAATGTCAATTCCTTTGAAGCAGGATGAGGTGCCTCTCTCTTGATTGAAGATTTGATGGCCCCTCACACTTGACAGGTGAGAGTCTTAGCCTGCTATTGTCACAGCCTGGAGCAAAGACGAATGTCTGATGCGCTGGGGAAGTCCCTTTGTCCTATCCATTCAAAGTCCTCCAAGCAGGCAATTAGCACTTTCCTGTTCCAGAGGTTTATGAGGTGTCACCCTTTCTCGGGGCTAGCAACTATAGTTTGCCAATTTAGTCTGCATGTTTTAACATCTTGACTTTAAACCTATGGAATCAGAATAGTTTATAGATGTACTTTTACCTGCAACAAATCTCTTTATATTTCTAAATAAGCATGCCTTTACACGAAAATGTATTTTTAAATAGGTGATTTTCTCTCTTCAGTCAGAAAAAGCTAATTTTTACTATTTCTTTAAATTCGGTGTTTAACTCCAGCAAATACACACTTTCTGCAGCTATAGTTCTTTTCTTGGGTGCTGGAGTTGTTTTGCAGCATGGATACATTTGACAGGCATCTATTTAGAGTCTTCCTCTGAACAGCTGATTCTTGATACTTTTGCAGAGAAAATAGACATGCTTCCCGTGTAAAATGAAAACAAAGCCCCTGGTTGATTCTTCAAAGATACTTTTGACAGGAGCTGACATTCGAATGAGGCCTGGTTCCTCTGAGACACAATGGATGATCCTGGGCATTGCAGGGCCTTTTAATCACAGTGGTTCATGAGAAATTGATTAATTTAGCACCAAGCAACACTTCTAAGGTTGAAAGATTTAATTTTAAAGAGGCATTTTGGGTTTTTAGCAAGGTAATGCTGCCTCATTCACTTCACTCCATATTAAATGTTGCAGTGCACACAGGCACATTCCCGCAGTGAGTACTCTGTACCACCCCACCTAAAATGTGTTTGGCAGGATGGTGCAGCCACTTTCTGGTTGTTGCAAAAATGCAGTTTAGAGATCTTGGTGCGCACAGGAGTCAGCAAGGCCATTTTGCTGTTTCATGCCCCAAAGCAGAAAGTGATGTGGTAAGGCGCATCTGAGTGGGTCAATATATCCCACACATGGAGGCTGCAGAAACATGCACTTACCATTGGCAATGTTTTAGTCTCAACACAATTGTGAGGAGTGCTAATCTTGTATTACCATCACTACAAGAAATTAGTTGGAAGCGGCTGCAGGAAGAGTCTAAAACAAATTGTTCTCAGAAAAGCTAGTTATAAGGTTGGAATAGGACATCTGAAAAATGTTATACTGTTTAAGGGATGTGTACAAAATAATATTCTTTATTTCTCATAATATGTGCCTCAAATTTCTGAACAATATCATCACTGTTTACTTCACACTGGGTTGTATTTATTAGACTGTGATTAGGTGTTTGGACACACTTCATTCATTAAATTCAAAATATTTGGTGAATATTAATGCCATGATTGAAATATTATCTGTTTGCACCGGCAATAAGAATTAGTTCTCCATGTGTGAGTACACGTCATTTTTAAATGCCTTTGTTTGAGATTGCATCATCAAAAGAAGTCCATTACATCAACTGCAGTGTGATGTGCCAGGGGCCAGGAATGAGATGAGGACACAGAAGAGTCATGTGTGTGGGTACAAAGTTTTATTCAAGTAAAGGGGTTGGAAAATGCTTTGCTGTCCCTACTCTACTAGGAATTTCCCTATCTCAACACAAACTAAGGGTCTGTCCAGTGTTAAGATGCCCAAAGTAAATGTACCTCCTGTGGCCAAAATCCTATCCCTCACACTCAAAATACTAACTCGAAGATGCAAAGGAACTGTCTCTGAGTCTTGAAGTGCAGTCTTGAAGTGCACAAAAGTTCAAATCCAAAACAAAAGTGCAAACTCCTGCACAAAAGTTCCAAATGGTCAATGTTCACAGTTACATTGGCGCTACTCCCTTCCAAAGGTTCTTTTGATCCAAACCAAACATTCAAAATTAAACATGTTCTGCTGATCAAAAGGATAGTTCTCTCCTCTCTGTACTGAAACTCACTCCAAGAGACATGGCTCTGTTCCCCAGGATCTCACGTTGAATACAGTTCAATTCTCAAGAACATTTATCTTCCTTATAATTCTCTCAACATAGAATCACTTTTTGGGTGTGAGTGCCAAACTCACAAAACACCTGGCATATTTTCCTACCATGTTTTCTTGTAACACTACTTACGGGTGCACATCTTTGTTTTCCTTGTACTCTGCTAAGGCGGAGGGTGCCTGGCCTCATTTTACATACTATAGCGTGGGTTAGCAATGTAGTTCTCACTACAGACTCGCAGATGCAGCCTTTTCTCATTGCTTACACAGAGATGCCCAGGACTGCCCTCAGCAATACCATGTGCCTTTTTAAAAAAGCCCCAACATGGGAGCATAACGGGCATGCTCTCAGCATGCCAAAGTCGTGCCTAAGTCAAGCCAGTCTCTGCTTGTCCGTGCGCAGCTCATGCCCTGGGCGCTTTGTGAAAATACTTCCACTATGATTACCTGGACCCGGTGAGCACCCCCTGATATGGCCCTGCTGACTAGTGGCCCCATCACCATTACCAAAACAGATTGTTCCTGACAGTTTTTCAGGGCTACTCTTGAACGCCCGCTCTTTGGTTGCACATGCAACATTCTGCCACAACCTTCTTATAGACGTGGCACCTGATGTAATTTGCATTACTGAAACCTGGCTGAGAGACTCTTCGGGCCCGTCCATGGTTCATATCCTACCTGAAGCATATACCATAATTTGTTTGGACTGAGGATTAGTCAACCTGGGTATTGCTGTTCATTTTAAAGCCATACTTGGTGTCATTTCTAGCATTTCTTCACACTATCAGGATGGAAGCTCTTCTTATGTAGGTTCCTACTTCTGTCTCATCCAGCCTCCATATGTTGGTGGTTTACCACCCTCCTGGTGCTGACACCTCCTTCTGCAGTACATTTTCGGAGCTTGCTGCAGGTTCCCAATTTAATAATTGTAGTTGATTTTAATCTTAAATGTAACTCTCCATCTAACCGTTCTGTGAAGCAATTCTTTGAAGCAATGAGTGACTTGGTATGGAACAACTCATTAATGACCCCACCAACTCGCTCGGAAATACGCTACATCTGGTACTTGCAAGCAACTCTTTGGTATCTACATTCACGACATTTCCCATTCTGTGGTCTGACCACATGGTTGTCCCTTTCGATGCATGTTAGTGCTCGACATGTTAATCCCAATGTTAAATACTGGCTGCAATGCAGCTGACACAAAACATTGATTGCGGACATTCTCGCCTAAATCCAGGTTCAGTGTTTAATTCAGTAGCTGACATACTGGCACTGCTTAAAGTACATAAAGTGGTAGATCATCCTTCTCCTTCTCAGCCCTGGCTCACTGAGGATCTCAAGGCTTTATGACTTTTAAAATGTCAAGCCGAGCAGAAGTGGCAGCTTTCATATTTGGATCTTGATAAAACAGTTTTTTGGAAGCGTTGAAGTCTGGCACCTGCACTGACACTAGGGGTGTCACTACTTCTACCCCTTCATCTGAACAATGAAGGTCCACTTCTCCTGTCATGTCTATGGAAGACGTCAATGAGGCCACCAGGCGACTTAGATCTGCATTGGCCTCTGATGCAATTCCTTGAGAATTCTAAAGGAAATCCTGCCTCACATTCTAGTTTGGATTAGAAAAGTAGTCAACAATTCCTGCCTTTCAGGCTCGATTCCCATTGAGCTCAAGCAATCATTAATGATTACACCTCTGGGAAAAAAAATCTCTTGGCCCCTCGGTAACCGCCAATTTTTGTCCCATTTCACTTCTTCGGTTCTTTAATTCCGGGTTTCCCCTCTCCTCACCTCCTTTCTAGAACACTCCCTATTCCTTAATCCTTTTCAATTTGGTTTCTGCCCCCGTCAGGATATTGAGAGTGTGTTGGGCTCTGTCTTTGACAACCTGTCCTGGCTGGCTGATCAGGGGAGTGGAGAGCTGGGTGCCCTGATTCTGCTAGATCTTTCAGCTGCATTTGACATGGTAGACCATTTTGTGCTGTTGGATCGCCTCACCATGGCCGTTCTCTTGGACCATTCCTCTCCTGGTTCACTTCTTTCCTGGTGGACCCAAGCCAGACACTAACACTCTCCACATTTTCTTCTGCTTCTATCTCTTTACTCTGTGGGGACCCCCAGGGCTCTGCCCTGTTCCTGGCATGGTTTAATATCTACTTTCAGCCTCTTGTTTTGCTCCTCTGCTCCCACGGCTTCAGGTGTTAATCCTATGGTGATGATACTTAAATCATCTTCCGACTGGACTCTGCCCAGCCGGACAAGATATCTCAGTTTAGGAGCTGTCTGGCAGTGGTAGGTAGGTGGATGGATGACAACTGGCTGAAACTCATTGGGGAGAAGACAGAGGTCCTGGTGGTTTAACCCCCCCTATAACACCCATTTTACTCTATCACCCTGTGTTTGGCCTGGTCTTCAGCATTCTGGCCCCCTGTACCTGGTCCCTTCCCTACACCTGTGCTTGAGGTAAGGAATCTGGGATTCAAATTCTCCTCTTCTCTATCCACCTGCGCCCATGTAGGTGCTGTTTGTAAGCCAGATGTTTTCAATTTAGAGTCCTGTATACGTTTCTACAATTCCTTCTGTCTCACGTTTGCCCTGTGGTGACAGCCTCCCTGGTCCTCAGCCGGCTAGACTTTGTAGTTCTCTATTATTTTGCCCAGCTTCTCTATCCACTGATACTATGGCACAGTAGCAGAATATCTACAAGAAAAATTCCATCCCTACAAACTGTCTTGTGTGCTCCGCTCCAAGGATGATTGCCTCCTTCCAGTGCCTCAGAATTGTTTGGAGCGGGTTGGTGGCCGATCCTTTTCGGTGGCAGCAGTCACGTTATGGAATTCCATCCCATTCAATCTCTGTGTCACAGGCAATCATCTTGCCTTTCAACATGCCCTAAAAACCTATTTATTCCAAACATCACGATATTGGTCTCAAACAAATTCCTGTTGTACTCCTTCTAGTGTCAAAATGCTTTGGTGTACGTGCGGAGCATCGTGGAGTGTGGCAGAAGTGTGTTTACCGAGTTGAAGGACCGGAGATTTTGCGGTCAGTCTGTTTTCGCTCCCAACTGTGGGCTGAGGAGCAATCACCAGCAATAAGCAGAAAACCTGGCCACAGATGCGGAGCATCGTGGAGTGTGGCAGGAGTGTATTTACCAAGCTCACTGGGTGAGCAAAGTGGAGTAGTGAATACCCTGTGGCGGTTCGTGGAGGTGCCGGTGAGGTGCGGCAATCAATTTCAACTCTGGTACTTTGGAGACATTCTGTCCGATTCTTGACAGTAAATATTTGCTATTATTATATCTCCCCCTATCATAATTGCTTGACGTGTGGAGCGGCTGTGTGAGTGGATAATTGATGTGTTTTGGTTTGGCAGCGAGGGACGAATCCCTCGGAAATGCATTTATACCCGCTAAGGAGCCGGTCCAAACGATTACAGCAGAATAAACGGGGGACACAGACGGTGAAGTGTGGCACACAAGTAAAATTTGTAAAACGATTAAACTGCTGTTAAGCAATCATAACAACAGCAGCAAATTAAAATCATTGATGCAAATACACAGGGTTTTTTGGAATCCGTGCAAGCTATGAAGAAGATTGACAGTCACAACTCTCTTTTAAACATGTGCCTGGATTTACGTAGAAGGTCACTGTATGATCCAATAAGGAGCGGTATGATGGCAACACATCTTTCTGCCAGCCCTGACCTGACAGGAATTGCAGCCGGGGTAGATAGCTCTTCAGGAAATATGACACTATCAACCTCTGAAAGCTCTAGTGAACAACTGATAGAATCACACTTTAAATGGCTGGTGGCAGTGGTTTTAATTTTCTACCATTGTCCTTTTCTACAGCAGGCTGAATGCTCAGCTGCAGTATAGCACTCATGGGTGACCATTTTGTCAAAATGTCCCGATCTTCTTTCTTTTCCATTTTTTGTCTGTGAGGTCTCTCTTGGCTTTTTTTTTTAAATGAATTTTTATGGATTTTTCAACAAGTCTGACATAGTACATGTGAACTTCATAGTACGAGTCAATAGCATGCAAATATGACATTAATGAGGAGATTGTGAGAATCAAACTACCAAATTGAAACTTGTCATATAAGACCCATCCTCCTGTCCCACCCCCCAACCCCCAACCAACGGCAGCTGTGAGACTCTCCATTTCATAAATATCATATGCCTTGGTCAGCCATTCCCTTTTTGTGGGAAGGGTGGCTGACTTCCATTTAACAGTTAAACAAACCCTTGCTGCCAATAATAGATTATGTGACATGTGCGGATGTGACTCGTAAGAGTCCTCATCATACGATTCCACCCCAAACAAGACCAGCACTGGTGTGAGTACTCTGGGTATTCCCTCAATGGCCTGAATCCACCCCAGGACCTCTTTCCAGTACATTTTCACCTTGCGGCAATCCCACCACTGGTGCCAGTAGTCACACCTTTGGCCACACCTCTCCAACAGTGGGGGGATGTGCCTGGAAACATTCTAGACTATCGTACAGGAGTGTAGTGCCACCTTACCAGTAGACACGTGTTGTGCATTTTGTATTGAACGGAGATGGACGATGCCCACATCGCTCTATTTATAGCCTTCTACACCTCTGGTCGTTATGTAAGTCCCAGATCGTTCGATGTTTGGTGGATGCTAAGTATTTTCTCAAATGAGGTGAGAGGATTCTTCAGGGAGTTACCCCAACAAGCATCACTCAGGATGCTTTGTAGCTGGAGAAAGGGCATAGGGGAGATCTCAACGACCTATAAAGTTCCCTGAGGTTTTCAAAGGAGATGAATAAGCCCTTTGTCCACATCTGTCCCGCTCACAAAAGCCCAGCCTCATACCAAGGTTTAAAAATATGCACCTTGCTTATCAGGTCTCAAATAGGGGGGGGAACAAAGGTAGCTCATGGGGGAAGGCCAAGTCGTGTTACCCCGCATAGCTCGATTTGGGCAGATAGGGACCACAACACTTTTAGGACTGGGTGCTCTAGGATTCTTTGCGTCATGGCTGGCAAAGGGACCCACAACCATTCCCCAAGTGTGACAGGTGCGAAAATATCGTTTTCTGTCTCTTCCCACTGCTTCTCAGGATTTGCCCATAGGTGGTCTGGTAGAAGCCGGAGCATAGATGCCCTGTAATATTCCTCCAGGCCTGGATATTCCATACCCCCCAACTCTTTGGGCGGAATTAGTGTGGAGTACGGAATCCTGGTCTTCTTATTGGCCCATGGATACTATATATACAATAATATGCATTTCACTTCTGCTAAAAAATGTTCAGGAATGATTATAGGAAAGGAATTGGAACAAGAAAAAGAATCTTGGCAAAACATTCATTTTTATGGAGGTGAAGCGTGCTGCCCAAGAGAGGGGTAATCTGGTCCATCTGTTAATATCGCTCTAATGGTTTTCAATAGGGGGACATAATTTGCCTCAAAGAGATCTGAGAGGGGAACAGTGATATTGAAACCTAGGTATCTGACAGACCGGGACTGTACCTGGAAGCCCCATCTCTCCCTCAACAGGTCCAACAGCTCGGTATTTGTTTTTAAGGGGACTGCTATAGTTTTTTTAAGGTTTTCTCGGAAGCCTGAGCAATATTTCCTGGAAGAGGGCAGGGACAGATTCTAGTGGCTGGGTGAGATAAAGTAAAAGGTCATCAGCAAACTTGGCTGGTTTGTATTCTCTGCCTCCCTGAGGGATGCCATGAATCAAGGAGTTAGATCGGATGACTTGAGCGAAAGGTTCAATAACTAGCGTGTAGATTAGTGGGGAAAGCGGGCAGCCCTGCCTCGTGCCGCGTGTGAGAGTGAAATGGCTTGAAGAGGTGCCGTTTATGGAGACTTTGGCTTGGGCCGTACGATACAGCGCTCCAGCTTCCTGAGTTAACACCGCTCCCAGCCTCACTCATTTCAGCACCGCTCGCAAAAAAGGCCACTTGACGTGGTCAAACGCCTTCTCAGCGTCTACTGACAACAACAGAGGGCTGTCACCAGATGCACCTCTCACATAACCTACCAGATCTGAGTGGACCTGCTGGGGGAGGACAAGTGCTAGGCTAGAAGCCAAGATGCTGCAATAAATCTTTACATCAACATTGATGAGCGAGATCAGGCAATATGATGAGCATTCTAGGGGATATTTGCCTTCTTTGGGGATGGTAATAATTATAGATTCGGTGAATGATTTGGGGGTTTGCCCTAACTCTAGGATTGAATTGAAGAGTTTAGTGAGGAAAGGAGTAATGGTGTTATAAGTGGATTTGCAGAAGCCTGGCGTATAGCCATCTTGCCCTGGCACTGAGCTCGCCCTTAGATTAGAGATGGCTCCCTGCACTTCTAGGGCGGTGATGAGGGCATTTAACATGTCTAGATGTTCTCTGAATATTGTCGGGTGAAGGAGGGTGGCTAGGAATTCCTCAATTGCCGAGGGGGCACTGTCACCTTCCGCCATGTACAGCTTTGAATAAAACCTTGAAAAGTGACTGACAATCTCTAGCAGATTAGTAAGAGGTATACCAGACTCATCGTTGACTTTGTATACTGCTCTTTCAACTCTTTGCTTCCGCAGCCTGTTGGCCAGCATCGTTTGGGCCTTGTCGCCTTTCTGGAAACATTTCTGCTTAAGGTATTTAAGTTGCGTCAGCGCCTTGCCATTCTATATGTCCCCTAGCTCTCCCTTAAGTACTTTACTTTGACTCGCAAAGTCCTCAATTTGGGTGGGCTGGCATCTAAGAGACCATTCTAGGAGGGACATGTCAGCTCTTAATTCTCCTTCCATAAGGTGTCTGAGTCTTTTTTTATCTGCCCCTTCAGCAAACAGGATTCCCCTTATTGTGGCCTTCCCTGCTTCCCATACCGAATTCTGCGGCATCCCATTGACGTCTCAAAATAACTCATAATGGCTTCGGAGAGTGTTTCCTTGAAAACCAGGTCCCTACACAAAACATCATTGCAAACCCATCTTCACTCTGGTGTAGGCAGAAGGCCCAGATCAAGGCCTAGTGTGCATAGGTCGTGATCAGACCAGGCCACTACATCTATGGATGATCCAAGGATTTCGCTTTCTGCTCCCAGTAAAAGCGGGGCGGGAGAAGAAAGTGAAGGCCCTTTCCTTCAGGTGTGTTGTTCACCATGTGTCAATCAAATGGTGTTCCTTTAGTAGGTTTAGGAATCTATTCCCTTGTAGGTTACTCGGCGGATGGGTATTTTGCTGTATTGGGTGACAGTCACTCTCCCATACATGCCAACCCTCCCGATTTAGACGGGAGACTGCCGATTTTCTAGTGAAAAATACTGCTATTTTTCACGTTCTCCCGCCTAAAATAATTATTTCCCCAATGCATTTCTATGGCGAAATAGTTGTCTCCCGATTTCGCTGTAGAAATCTCCCTCTCAGCTGCTTCATAGTGTTGGCATGTATGCTCTCCCGCTCTGCAACTACATTAAAGTCCCCCCCGCAGACCAGTGCGCTTTCCCTCCAGCCCTCCAGAAATTCAAACAAAGGTTCAAAGAAGTTTGACTGTCCGTGATTGGGGGCGTAAGCAGAGCAAAGTGTAACAGTGCGAGCTCTCAACTTACCCTTAAGCGCTACATATCTACCTTGGGTGTCCTCATATATGTGTTCTATCTGGAGTCCAAAGGATTTTTTGTACAAAATTCCTACCCAGCCCCTTTTTTAGGGACCTGAAGCCCATACTGTGTCTCCAAACTCCCTTCCAACAATCCTACGCTCCTTCCCGTGGATGTACTTTGTCTCTTGTACAAACAAAACATCCAATTTGGACTGCTTAAACTGTCGTGCCAGCATACACTGCTTTTGTGGTGAATTGAGGCCTTTCACATTTAGGGATCCGAGGACTATACCATCAGACCAAGCCATTCCTGTAAGTGAGAATTGCAAGTGGTGCCCTGTCATCTCGTAACCTACTTGGCAGGTTAGTTCCGCCCTTTACAGGGATATAAGAAACTTGCTGTGACAGTGATGCATTAGTGTCATGAATCAGTCCCGTCTTTTTATCTTGATGGGTGTTCCTTCTTGCCCTCCACCCCTTCCCTTCCTCATGAGGTGCTGCCGGGAGCATTCTCATTTGTTATAGTTGAGACACCCTAAAGTAATAAGGGCCACACTAGTGGGTCCCCTCTCCAGGGTTTGACTGAGATTATTAACATTCATACAAAATAGAAACAGTATACTTAAGGAACAATGCACAGATATCAGTTCTAGTTGAACTCCCGATTCTTAGAAACATTAAACCATTGGCGTAGTGCCTGAGGGATTGAAGATAATAATCCAACAAGGGCTTTGCAAGATGTAGCTGAAATTGAGTAGTGCACAATCCTCACTGAGTATTCAGTCATTTGTATTTCCATTTTAATTGCGTTCGACCTTGCCTTGATGGTTTAGGCGCCGGGTCGCGTCAGGGCCCTGTGTGCTCTCTTGGGGTTTGTGAGAGTCCGAGCCTGTTGCAGGGCCTTGGAGGTGCCGGAGCGCCGGCTCTACCTCTTCAATCATGGTAATCCTGAATTCCTCGCTGCTGAACTCGAATGACAACGAGAAGGTGTGGCCCCAGCGGTATCGCACTCCCTTCTCTTGCAACCGAACCGTAAGGGGACGGCATCCTCTTCTTTTCGCTATGGTCATTGCTGAGAAGTCCTGGTACAGTTTTACCTTTGAGCCTTTAAATTCGATTGTGTCCCTTTTAGTAAAATGTTCTGTCTCTGGACATAGTAGTGGCATTTTAAGAGGACTGATCGGGGTCCCCTTGGTGGGCCCCCCGCTCTGTGCACTCTGTCAAATTTGAGCTTGGGGGGGTTCATTTCATCGTACAGGGACGTGATTAGGGCTTTATCCTTACTTTCCAGACCAGCCGGGGACTCTCCCCGTTCTTCTTCCAGGCCCCTGATTTGAATGTTCGATCGTCGCTCACGGTTTTCCAAGTCATCGATCTTTGACACAATGTCCTGTTCCTTTTGTTATAAGTCTAAGAGCTGTGCCTCGTACTGCATGCAGCGACATCTCCTGATTACTGGTTGCTCTCGACTGCTTCCAGTCTATCCTCCACTTTGACCATATTCGGACACAGTTTCTGCAAGGCTAGTTTTGATGGACCTAATTTCGGCCAAGAGGAGCCGAATGTCTGATTTAGTGGTGCTATCAAGATCATTACCTGGGACCTCTGAGGAGCTCTGAACATCATATGGTTCCATTATAGCACCTGCTCGACAGAATCTTCGCAGTGTTGCTAGGGTGCATGGATCCAGCTTACTCCTTGGTTGGATCAATAGTCTGCTATTGCTTCAAGGGAGGCCGATACTGCCCGGTTAGAGGGTTTGCAGCGTACAGAGTCTCCTGAGTCTCCGCAGTACAGAGGGAGGTGAATGCACTTTATGCTATGTTGATGAGCTTGGTGAATCTTTTTCCCCTCTGCAGGGGGCTACGCGTTCAATGACCCACTTCTGGAATAAGATTGCACTAGTAGCCACTGAGCTACTCCACCTAGTGAGGCTTGTTGCAGGAATGTTTCCCAAGGGTATGTGGCCTGAAATGTGTTGGTAGCGAGGCTTCCAAGAGTGCTTTCAATGGCGTTATCGCCTTAGTTGCAGGCTTGCAGTTATTCACAGACTAGCTCAGGCTGCTTTAGCTGAGGTCATGGGTTGTGAGACACAGGAGTGAGTCCGTGTTATGGAGGAGTGGAGGCTGTTTTCAAGAAACAATGTATCCGTATGGAAGCTACCTTCGGTGGAGAGGTAGGGACTGTGCTGATTTTATTTCTTTTTTTAATTTTATCCCCCCTCTTCTTCCCTCTTTCTGTTTGTTTTTAACCTTCAAGTGGGTTCTCTGTGGTGCGGTAGATCTGTGTCTTTCCCAACGCGTGAGTCCAGCAGCATGTGCTGTTGTTGCATGATGTACGCGTTGGACAGATAACGAGGTGCACCGCTCCTCCTGGCTAATTGACTTTGCTCTTCTGTGCCTTCGGTGGCCTGGGGGAGGCAACCCCTGGATGTGTGTACCCTCTTGTTGAGCAGCAAGCTCTTGGTCCCAGGATTCTGCCGAGAGTGCTGGTCAGGCTCCGGCCTCTGCAGGCGGGCCGCACGTCTTGTGAGTCGGGAGCTGGCACTTTCAATGCGCGGCAACTGGGGGAAGGGGACTATATTCTCTTCACCAACGGTGCACTGGTAACTCGCACCCCCCCTTCTCCTTACCGGCCGCTCCTGCGTTGCAACTGTGGGGATACTTGCCAGGGCTAGGACCCAGATCTCTTGTTCAGCCTGCAGGGTTGACAGCTCATGCATGGGATCCGCTGTTCCTTCACTTCGAATATGCCAGCAGTCCGCCTTTTTAGAGCCGTTGTCTCGGTGCCGGCAGCTATCTTAGCAATTGTCCGTTCACATTAAAACAAGCTGCGATTCCTCTCAAGATTCTACCCTGAGGTGCTTGGAGTGTTCGGGAGCAAAAACGCTTGGTTAAGGCATTATAGAAGTTCCATTTTCATGAAAGTTCCACCGTGTCTTCAGGCCTGGAGAGGGAGACGTAGGCTTAGGAAGTAATTCTGTCTGTGACCCCTGGTGGTCTCCCCTGTCTTGGGTTTTACTCTGTGCGCCGAGCCAGGTTTGAGCCCTTTGTTCATTTTGCCTTTGGCAGACTTCAGTCCTGAAATCCGCCTCTGGCTCCAGTGTGTCTGGAAAGGCAGAATGTGTGGGAGGCTCCCGAAACTCCCTTGTCCTTTGTCTCTAGGAGTGCATGAATGCAACCTGTCCTGATTGACTGGCTGTTTAACCTTTTCCCGTCCTTTAGCCTTTCCTTTATGCAACCTCAGAATCTGCAAAGTATAACAAGTGATATATAAATGTCATAACTGTCCTTGTGTATAAAGGTACCTCCGGCTGTAGGAAGTGTGTAAAATCATCTTTAACGCCTATCCATTAAACTTGTGCTGATTCTGGAAAAGTATTTTAAATTATATTTGATTGTTACATATCGTGCCCTTTTTAAAGAACGATTATATATAAAAAAAAAAAAAATTACTATTTAAAACTGAAACCTTAAGTGTAAGTGTTAGTGGCTACTTGCATTTGCGAATTTCATTGGTACAGATCTACAGCTCACATGTACCCCTCTTGAGGTAAGCCTGCCTGATCATTCACACTACCAATTTGTATAGAGCAGACCTATACCAAAAGGTGGGTTACCTTATACAAAGCATATAAGCGTTGTGTAGTCTCACATAACGTTACTACACCAATTCTTACCGAACACTGGTGGCAGACAGTGGGATTGGCACAGAGTGGTTAAATTGACTATTTGCTGTACTGGTGCCCAACAAAACCAGTCACATGGCTAATCTCCACCAAAAAGTTAAGTAATTGTAACATGCCAAATATGGATGACTTTATTGAGGCAGCCCTGATTGTCCTAACAGTAGAACAACTGAAAGATATGTGTAAAACCAGGGGTCTCACTCTGAAAGGAAAAAAAATAAAAACACGTGAATTGATTACAAGGTTGTTGAATCACCAAAGCTTGGGTAGTTGGCCTGTAAACCCTACTCACCCAAGAAATGTGGAAGATAATGATGAGGATGTTAGTTTAGAGTCAAGCTCCAATATGCAAGTGGAGCTAGGAGAGGTAGTGGAGTCTCAAGAAGAGATATTCCCTCTGCCACAGCCTGCCCCTGTACCTCAGTTACTTCCCATTGGGACCCCACAAGGTCCACATTTAACCCCAGGATATATTTCTCTTGGCAGACTAAGACTAGAGTTGGAATTCAAGAAACTAAATGCCCAAGCTGAAGCCAAACATCAAGAGGTCAAACTAAAAGAATGAGAGATGCAACATGAAATGGATATGAGAAAGGTGTCTTCTAGGTCTGCAAGTACTCGTCAGCCTAAAGAAGCAGTGAGTATGTATCTAAACTTGATGTGTCAGATTGGCTGTGTACGTTTGAATAGACCTATGGTATTCAAGGAATATGTGGACTCCGGGCTCCCTCTGAAGGCTGTGATTATGTGATGGAGTTGGCTGCCAGTGAGAGAAAGGATTATGAATCAGTAACACTGGCATTAATAGTCAGATTTGGGAAAACTCCTTCGCAGTACTTTAAGAGTTTTAGGACCCTCAAAAAGGCTGATGGTACCCCCTGGGCTACCTGGGTATGTGAATGTACACACCTTTGAAGGAATGAGAAATCTTTTATTGCTAGACTCTATTTTTGATGCGTCTCAGGAGGATAGCTAGGTGGCAACATACTCGCCTTGGAAGCAAGACGACACAGAGCACCACAGGTTCAATCCCCGGGTCCCCGCTTAGAAACCTCAGGTTATTTATAACATGCTTAATACCCAATCATATCATATCATGCATGCTCTCCTGAGCCTAGACAGCACTTGGCTGACTCAAAATAAATTGATCCCAAAAAGCTAGCACAGACTGCTGACTTGTGGGTAGCCAACCGTGCCACTCACAAGGACGCTGAGGCCACTCACAAAAGAGAAGAGGGGAACCAGCACAAAAAAAGAGTAAAGAGAATTATAATTCCAACCATCCAAAAGAGGGCCACAAACATAGCAAGGGTAAATTCCATGGGAAACCTGGAGAGGTCTAGTGAACCCTCTGGTGCCAAACCAGAGGGAGATCAACAGAAATCCTCATTCCAGATGTAAGAGTAAACCTTCAGGGATACACACTGCCTCCTTAGCCTTCATCCCTGAGGGAGAAAGATAAATGGCAAATACACACTTTCAACTACTGACTGAAGGTCACATTGTCCCTGGGTCTGTGGGAACAACAAAAGGTGGATGTGTATAACTCCATTCCAGATAACGCAAAAAAAGAATTTTATAAGGACATTGTTATTTTAAATGGTCAGGAAACCCCTGCCATTAGAGACACTGGGCAAGCATTACAGTGGTAGATGAAAGCTTTTACAAACTTGAGTATATAGCTAAGACACCCAAAGGTCCCACTAAATTTGCACGAGGCCCTATCCAAATGGTTCCTATTCTGCATGCTCTCATCCAGTGCAATAATATGACTGCTATAATTCCTGTTAGTCAACAGGATGAAGTGCTAGGGAGAGTCCTGCTGGCAAATGATTTGACAACTCTTGGAGTTGTATCTAGTACCCCCAGGCCTCCCAGCAAAAAAAGCAGGAGCAAACACGATTGGTCAGAGAGATAACCTGTAGAGATTCTCAGTTTGAGATTGAGGAGATTTCCAATACATCCAGTCCATAGGAAGGCAAAGGAGAAATCCAAGCGTTATGGGAGAAAGAAAGGTCTCAAACCCTCACCTGTTCATAGGACAAGGACATCCCCAAAAGGACTGTCCCAGATCACCCCAGTGACCCCTTCCCCAACTGAGGCTGAGTGGGAGGACCAACCAAAACAACCTGGAAGGCCTTACCCCATTACCAAGAGCAGGCCAACCCTTCTATTTGTTCAGGCGCAACCTTATAAACTGGCTCATCACGAACAACACCCTTGGCCAGCCTTAACTATGCATATACTAGAACCTAGACTATCCCACCCGGCAGACACAATACTAACCCATATCCTTTAGATTGCCCATGAAGCATCCTGCTTTTCATTGTATGGATTTACTCCTGTATCTATGTTGTGTTCTTCTAAATGTATCTATTGTTTTATTGCTATTATCCTCTCAACTGTTGTAACTAATCTGAAAGTATCCCTGTAACTCATTCTGCAAAGGCGCCAAGATACCCTTGGGTCAGGCGTGCCATACAAATAAATAAACAAATAAACAAACAAACTCTTTTGGAGACAGCTGCTGGTGACACAGAGCTGGAAGAACACCTTCCCTTTGTTGGAGATCTGGATCCTTGAGACCATCCTGAGACTCAGACTTTGCTTGCAGAAGGTGGACTCTCTAGGGCAGACTTCAGCAGAGGACAAAGAGAGTGTCCACTCTAGAAGGTCTGCACCAGCAGGCAGCTTCACAGCTAGAAGGGAAAGAGCCAGGGATGCATAGGTTCTATTGGGAGGATGACCTCTACAGTGAACCTACTGACTCTACCCCAGGGTACTATAGGAGACTGGTGAGATAACAGTTCCTACAGTTAGCACATAAGATTCCTTTTGCTGGCCACTTGAGTTTCAAGAGGAGCAAAGAGAGGATATATCTGTACTTCTACTGGCACAAGATGGGGCTGATGTGGATACATTCTGTAGGAGTTGCCACAATTGTCAGACTTCTGGCAAGAGTGGGTCCAAGAATGTGTCACCTTTAGTGCCCCTCCCTGTGGTGGGAATCGCTTTTGAGAGTGTGGGGATTGACATTGTTGCTCCCCCAGACCCTCCAAATTCCTCAGGCAACTGATTTATATTGGTTGTGATAGACCATGCTACCAGATAACCTGAGGCCGTGCCTATGAGAACTGTTACTGCCAGGCAGCGGCAAGGCCTTCCTTGGTATCTTTACCAGGGTAGGTTTTTCTAAGGAAGTAATCTCTGACAGGGTATCACATTTTATGTCCCATTACATGCAAAGCATGTGGAGGAACTGAGGAGTGACTGACAAGTTCTCAACAGCCTTCCATCCCCAAACCAATGGTTTGTAGGAGAGGTTTAACCGTACTATGAAGAGTATGATATGCGCTTTAATGGAACCCCTTAGAATAAAGTGGGAACTTCTGCTGCCATGCCTTCTCTTTGCTTATAAAGAAATCCCTCAAGCAGGGGTTGGGTTCATCCCCTTTGAACTTCTATATGGTCATCCAGTCAGAGGCCCTTTGGCCCTGATGAAGGAAGGGGTGGAGAGTGCTACTTCCCTACAGCCAATGAGAGTCACTGACTATGTGCTAGGCCTCAGGAAGATGGTGGCACTGATGATGACAGAAGCTTCAGAAACCTGAAAGCAGGTCAGGATCTGGTCAAACATTTGCATGACCAGAAGGCCAGCATGGTCGAGTTTACTCAGGACCAGCTTGTCTTGGTTATGGTACCTACAAGGCAGAGGGCCTACAGGACGAATGGATTGGACCCTTCAAGATTTTGGGTAAGTATCACTGACTTACCTGACATGCTGTCCCGGAGTTAGGATCCTCGCAGACTACCGTTGTTGCGCCGACTCCAGGGCTGCTCCACCGCATTACCTCACCTCTGCAGGGGGTTTCCGAGGTGCCACGGTCCTCTCACCCGGCCATTGATGCTCCCGTCATGGCGCCGTTGGCAGTTGCCATGGCAACTTCAGGAGATACGGCGAGAGCAAGGCCCTCTCCGTTCACGTGACCAACAGCAGGTCACGTGATTCGACACTTCGACCTAGCGCTTCTCAGCTGTTTTGGTGAGTGGTGTTTGAAATCCTTGCTTCCTGATCTCCTGTCTCCTGTGTTTCTTGACGATGGCTCATGGTCTTCTGGTTTGCTACTTGGACTGCCCCTGGTTAACTGGTCGAACTGGTGTATGTTTCCTCCTGTTTTTTTCTTGACCTTGGCTCTTGTTTTTCTGGATTGCCATATGGATTGGATTACTAGCTAAACTGGTGTTTTTTTGTAATTTTACTCATGGTTTTTCCTGGACCTCGGCTGTTCCTAATTTTGAACTGCTAATGGCTTACTCCTTATGTATTGGCAACCTGGATTTATTTTAGAACCTTGAAAGTACTTTGGACTTGACCTTGTCTCTGTTGGAATGTCTGCTGGAACTTCCTACTGGAACATGGACTGGAACTCTTCATATTTGCCGTACACTCATATTTCCTGAGGGAATTTTTTTTCACCTTCCATTCTCCCTCCTTCTGGCACCTTGCTAGGTAGGTCAAATGACCTGTTTTCAATACCTTTCTGATAGTACTATGTATGGTGTTCTAACATTGTTCCTTTCTTTTCAGTTGCCTGAGAATCCGGTGCTGCTGTTCCAGTCCATGATAACTGCTTAGCGAGAGGTTTTCACTTCTCTGACTGGTGCTTGGGGACAGAGGTTTTAGTCCATGCAAAAGATTACAGCTTGACAGTAAACATGGAGAGTTCAACCATTTAGTGGACTTGGACAACCCCAATGAGGCCCATAGGGTCTATCACACTAACCATCTGAAGGCTTATGTTTCCAGACCAGAACTAGGAGCTTTGCTTCTAGCCTCTGATCAAGAGGAGGGGGAGAATGAGCCTCTCGCTGATATCCTCAGGGGACAACCCTCCGATGAGGCAAATGAAGCAGTAAAACTCTCTTCGGATTTGACTCTCCAACAACATGAGGAGTGGAACGCTCTGTTGAATGAGTTTGCCTCCCTGTTTTCACTAGCTGACTAGAGCTATGAAGTCCTCTTTTTAGGGGCTGTGTGGGTGAGCACCAATATATGCAAAAAAAAACGAAATCCCACAAACCAGCTTCCTTCCTTTCTGTTATTGGTGAGTTCTCATATGTCTGTTGAGGGAGTCATGTCACACCCTTTCATCATGAATGAAGGCAAGTAACCATGGATTATCACAAAATATAATCATATTTTAATATTTATCAAAATTACACAAATCAACAATACATCTATTCAAAAAGACATAGTAATAATTCATTTTCGCATGAACAAACACATTTATACATATAACATATGTGTAACTCATATGACCAAAAAAGGGACCTCTGATCAAACTTTTTTTGTATTTTTACCCGAGAGCTATTTAATGGCTCTACTGGGATCCTACCTAAGGGAATCCCCTAAAAATGAGAGGCCGAAAACAATATGCCTACACTTTAAACAATGTGTTTCTAGAACCAATACTCGTTTTTGAAAAATGCACACTAATTAATTATGATTGCATTCCTTATTGGTGCTGTCCTCAGGGCACTTATTCTTCTTGGGTTCGCATTCATCGCAGGATTTTGTCATCTTTCCCACATTTCTGGTGAATGCCAAATTGCCGTGATGACCATTGCAATATAGTGCGGCCAGTCACACTGTAGATATCAAGACCAATTCCTGACCTGGAGGGCACCCTATGGTATTTAGGGAAGTCCAAAGCTGCATGTGTAGAAAAATGGAGAAGCAGCATGGCTTAACCAGAAGAATCAATGTCTGTGGGTCACTCAATCAAACAGATATCATATCTGTTAAATTGCCCGCCGAGTAGGGAGTCAAGATGACAAACTCTTCATCCCGAAATAATTTCCCAATCGGAACGCCACGCATGCGTGTAGACGTTTTTTTTTTTTCCGCTGTTTTCACTGACACCAGGCTTGACCCCTTGAGGCCAGCATGATATTCTCACTAGTGACAGTCTACTTGTCAAAGCAGAAGTTACAAAATGTCAGATCATGTCAGAACCCATACAAAGGAAGAGGTCAAGGAGATGCTTGATCTTGGGGCTATTGAGCCATCTACCAGTCCATGGGCTAGTCCTGTTGTACTAGTGCCAAAAGCAGGAACTAAAGAGTTGAGATTCTGTGTGTACTATAGAGCTCTTGATGCATTCACCATGTCTGATGTCCATCCTTTACCCAGGACAGATGAGCTGGTGGACAAACTTGGGTCAGCCAAGTTCCTCAGTACATTTGACTCAGGCTATTAGCAAATAGCTCTGACAGATTATGCCAAGGAGAAAACTGCATTTTACACCCCAGGAGGCCTATACCAGTTAAAGGTTATGCCTTTTGGACTAAAAAAGGCACTTGCTACACTTCAGAGGATGGTTAATCAAGTTCTGAATGGGTTAGAGGACTTCTGCATGGCATAATTGGATGATCCTCTTCACCACCTAGGATATGTTTTGCAGGCTCTGGAACAGGCCCATCTGAACATAATGGCCAGTAAATGTAAAACTGGTCAGAGTAAAGTAGTCAGAGTAAAGTGGACTAACTTGGACATGAGGTAGGAGGAGGCATAATAAGGCCATTGCCTGGCAAAGTACAAGCAAAGTACAAGCTGTACAATACTGGACCACCCCTACTACTCAGACCCAAGTGAGAGTCTTCCTAGGTCTCACTGGGTATTGCAGTAACTTCATCGAGAACTGTGGGACCATAGTTTCTCCCTTGAATGTGACCTCCTCACCCAAATTTCCCAAGAAGGTCAGGTAGAATGAGGCGTGCACTAAGGTTTTTGAAGGACTGAAGAAAGCCATTTGTCAAGCTCCAGTCCCGAGAGCTCCTGACTACCACCAATACTTCATTGTACAAACAGATGGTTCTAACACAGGGATAAGTGAAGTTCAGAGTCAACTGGATAGGAAAGGCAGGGAACACCCTATCTGCTTCATCAGTAGGAAACTGATGGACAATGAGACAAGGTGACCAACTATAGAACATAAATGTTTGCCATTCTGTGTTCTCTGAAGAAGTTTAGGCCATACTTGTATGGTCCTACTTTCATTATTCAGACAGACCACCAACCCTTGAGATGGTAAATACAGATGAAGGGGGAAAATACAAAATTGTTAAGGTTGTCAATCAGCCTCCAAGGGTTTGATTTTACCAGAGAACACAGGTCAGGGTGTAATCACCAAAATGCTGTTGGTCTCTCCAGAAAGTATAACCGGCTGGATTAGTAGATTTATCCAGGAGTGGGTTAAATCCTTCTTCTCTTAGTCTGGGGTGGTGGGGGGGCGAGTGTTAGGGAGAATTCTAATTTATGTGCTAATTCCCTTCAAACTTAGAGACCCCCAGCTATTTTGCTAGACTTCAGGACTTTTTAATTTTAAGCCTGGAGTGAGTGAGCCTCTTTTCTCACTTTCTCATGTGTTTTGACCTGATTTGGATTATGTGTTTCCTCTGGTTATGGAGTCTGACAAACTCCATGGGCATCTACTTTTTGTGTGGTGACACCCAGCACCTTCATTGCAGTATCACAGAGAAATACTTTAGATTTCCAATAAGGTTTAAATACCTTTTCTTGTGAGAACTACTGTTCCCAAGAAAAGTAAAGTGAAATTGGCTTTACTTACCTTTTCTCTTTTCAGGTCCATCACACACCATTTTATGTAGAGTGATGGGGGATTACCTATTAGCCCCTTATCCTACATTCTCATGTAACATTTTTTATGTTACCCTCACTACTTTAAATGGCGGGTGCCAGTGCTTTTATTTATCTACCATTGCGCTTTTCTACCACAAGCTGAATCCTCAGCTGCAGTACTGCACCCATGGGTGACCATTTTGTCAAAATGACCCTGTCTGCTTTTTTAGCCATTTTCTGTTTGTGAGGTCTTTCAGGGGTTTTACTCTGTGTTCCAAGCCAGGTTTGAGCCCTTTGTTCATTTTGCCTTTGGTGAGCTTGAGTCCTGAAACCAGCCTCTGGCTCCAGTGTTTCTGGAAAGGCAGGATGTGAGGGAGGTTCCCGAAACTCCCCTGTCCTTTGTCTCTAGGAGTGTATGAATACAACCAGTCCTGATTGGCTTGCTGGTTGTCTTTCAGGACAGTCACCCTGCTGTTTGAGTGACATCCTAGGCTGTGCATGAATGGGAGAAACCTGCTTCAAAGGCAAGGGTTTTGGGACTAGAGTCAAAGTCAACCACTGGGAGAAAATCCCTGATGAAGAAACTGTGAACAAAGCTTGCTGCATCCATTTGGAACTTTGAATTGCCTGGTGAAGTCACGCTGCTGCATTGAAACTCCTTTTTCTGATCAACAAGAGAAGCTCCGGAAGGGACATCTTCTTCCCTCGGGTTAGTGGGACCAACTAACCCTGAGATGAACTCCACTGGACATTCTTCCTTGATTGGCTGTCGATAAAATCTGTAGGCGAGCGCAATGTCTACAATCTGGCCAGAAGTTCCAGGAGTCTCCTAAGGACCCTCCAAAAGCAGGATGACCAGAGCTCGAGTCCCCTCACCAGAGTGCAGGACTCAAGAAGTGAAGGAAGTGTGATGCAATTCTGCCATCTGTCTAAAACGCATGGAAGCCGCATCTTTGCTTAGATGCCTTTAAAGCAGCCAATGATTGCAACGCCCCTGATTTGCAATTTAATAATGCCTGGCTCTGCTCCATTGGAGATAGGAAATGGGATTGGCCCTGAAGGAGGCTGAAACAGTTGCAATCGCCTGTTTTGATTGAATTTACGCAGAGAATAAAACAATATCTGCTCTAAATCATGAAGCCGTCAGAGTGAGGAAGTGAGAGACACAGGGGGGGCTTTCTCCTCATTACATTTGCCTGGAGAGCAGCCACGGTTTGTTCAACCACTTATCAAGACTTTGCAAAAAAACACTGAGGGCCCGATTCATGGAATTTTTTGCATGGTGGAACGTGACTTTGCACTGCCAACACAAACCCTGATTCATGGAGCAGGTATCCAAGATCTGCAGTGGTGCTGTTTACTGATTTGAAAAGAGCCCATAGCTTCCGATGACCTCCATATTTCTGCCACAGGAGTCCTCCAGACATCCTCCCTCTTGTCCTAACGACTCAGGCTAAGGAACCCAGGGTCTGCATCACTGCAACAGGACAGAATCCAGCTGGATCACTCTTCTTCAAACCAGAGGAATATAAAAACTTTGATTACAAACATCTATGACCCATGCCCCCCTGGATGGCTAGGTCGTGGGGTGCTTTTGAGAGAGTATTAATAGCTCCATTGTGAAATGGCGTGATCTACGTGTGGATGGGGAAATTATGGATGTGGGGCATTTTAATGCACATTGTTTAACACTTTTGGACCTCTAGAGATTGGAGGTAGACCCATCCCTACCAAAGAAAAAATCTGAAGCTTTAAAAATATTTGCAAATGAGTCGACAATATGGGTAGACAATATGCTGCGACATCATCTAGAGTCTTTGAACCTAGTGGTGTGTCTTCTCTTGTGAACGTGATAATGAGGCATGGCAGGAGATTCCATCTCGAACTTGGACTGAATATTTGCTACAAAATTGCTTTGTGGTCTGTGATTAACCTTCCTAGCCTAAGTGACCATGCAATTTTGAAACTCAGGTTCCGTAATGAATTGCACATCCAACACTTGCCATTTTTAAGTAGGGCTACGACTTCAGCACAGGGCCATCGAATAAACTGGACTGAGGCGAACATTTGATTAATTAGAGAGATCTTAAATAGGTCAACATGGAAACCCTAGCAGCTCTATTTGAAGTGTAATTGACAACTGAATTTGTTATTAGACTTATTGTGGCCAAGTATGAACAGGCCAGGCCGTATTTGTACATTGAATGGTGTGGGGGGCGAAGCCTTTTGATGTAGCAATACATTAAAAGAAAACAGAACGCAGTTTGTCAAAAATCAAATCTAATGTGATCACAATGTACTCTTAATGTTGGGCCAGGTATAAGAACTTGCTGAAACAAAATAAAAATAGTGTACAACCGGCCAACTGGAAAACTGTCTTCAAACTTATCAAAACTCAAGACTTACGGAAATGTTGGTCCATGTATCGCCCACATATGGGCGGTAAATCCCCCATAGAATTATGTGGGGTGAGTGAGCAATGCTGGGCACAATTTCTAGTCGTGACATATTGGGGGGCAGTACCCGGGAATCAAATGGTTGGAAAGTTGTGCCAAATTAAGGGGAACATAAGAGTAAAATGAGCAGCACTACCATTGCGATTACTATCAAGGGACTAAAATCGTCCAGGTCCCCAGGGCCAGATGGCCTCCCAAATGTACCATTGAAGGTGAATCCTCAGTTTTGGGCTGAGGTACTTCATCTAATGTTTGAAGATATATTAGAGAGTAGATTTATTCACGAAAGGTGATCACTGTCAATTTTAATCCCTGTGCACAAAAAAGGTGTTTATAAACATCTATAGATCTATCGATTATGAGCTACTCCAGCAGCAAAGTATTTGCCAACTTACTTTTATAGCTACTTGAAGAGTGGGTAGATCATCAATGTATCCTGCAGTTGCAACAACTTGGCTTTAGGAGAGGTTGCTCCACGGTACATGCTATGTGGGCATTACAGCTGGGGTCTGACAATGCCTATTACTGCACCAATGGGGCCCCCTAAGTGTGTTTTATCGACTAGACTGCAGCATTTGACTCTGTGGATCATGATTTCTTGTGGAAGAAATTAGTCACTTGGCAAATTACTCTGAAATTGCTGCATTTGATACACCTTTCGTACACCGACACTTGTGTGTCTGTATGAACCTCACAGGAGGGTGTGATTACTGCACCAGTGGCCCCTAATAGAGGATTGAAACAGGGGTGCATTAAAGCTCCCCTGTTATTCAGCCTATATATGGCAGATATAGGGAGGTGTCTGGTCCAATGTGGCAATAATCCACCACACCTGGGGTGCATCCCGTCTCTTGGATGGGGTATGCAGATGAAATAGTTTTGCTCAATTGAACTACACTCAGCATACAAAATTCTTTAAATGTTCTGGCACTATATCCAAAAGATAATGGCATGACGATAAAGCTAAAAAATACAAGTGCAGTGTAAGGGAAAAAGGCAGTGTGCCATAGTTGGTAGCAAGTCAAGAATGACATCTATTTGTGTTGTTCTTTTCCAGGAATTCCTTTCCAGTCTATGGTTGGGGGCCTGGTGGTTAAACAGTTGATGTTGAAAGTGGCAGGTTTTGAGGTATTTTGTGAAAACTAGGGGAGGATAGTTGTTTGAGGTCTTCATTGAGGTGTACATCACATCTGCCAATCCCACCTTGTTATATGGTATTGAAGCTATGTTAGGTGTCAACGCCAAATGGCTGAATATCATTGAGTGAACGCTTCTGAGATCAATTGTAGGTGTACCTCAATCAGTGTCAGCAGAAGCCCTGAGGCTGGAATTGGGGTTGACCTCGATAGACAGGCTCTAGAAGATGAGGAGCACCCAATTGTATATGAAGATCTGGGAAGGAGAGTCTAGGGTCAATTATTTCTTGCAGATATTGGGGGAGTATGGTAAATTCAGACTGGATAATTTAGTGCACCCTAGTCTGATGGTTATAGCCAATAGCCATTTAAGTGATATTAATGTACAAGTGGAGGATATGTCAGAACCTGGGGTCTTTCTTTTCGAATTGAGAAAGCATACCTTGTTGTGGGATTGGGTTGTGATTATAGACGCACTGACATCATGCAAACATTGCATAGAGTTCACAGAGCAGAGGTTTCGCTGGCGTGAACCTAGCAGTTATCTTACCAAATTCTGCAGTCCACCCCTACATTGCTTCCTGCTATATTTAAGGTTAAATGTACTGCCAGTACGGGCTATAACTGGGGACTGGATTAAGGAATCCGAGAGTCGAGATTATGCAGAATCTGTGGAGTACAGGAAGAATCAATAAGGCATATCTTAATGTGCTTTGATGGTCTGGAAAATCTATATGCAAAGTGTTACAAGCATTTTATGGCAAAGTGTGGGGTTTACAAATCTGACCAGTGTTGGTCTATGCTTTATTCTGCAGAACCATTGAAGGGGGTGACAACAGCCTTTCATATCTGGTCAATAGTTAAAATAAGGTTCACCGAGGAGGGAGGTAAGAGTGTACATGTTGGTAACTTAAATATATGTGAAGGTGGGGTCTCTTTCATTGGAATTAATTGTTTGTGGTAAATGTTATGATCAATTTCTATAATGGGTGTTAACGTTGTCTTTTAAAGATGTTCATTTTTGATCAATTATTTGAATGAACATGTTTGTATTGATTTAAAGGTTTATGTAATGCAAAAGGCTTGTATTAGCCAAAAGCATAATACAAAAATAAACAATAATAGCTTCTCTCCCAACAACCTCTTTCTAGCTTTGCATTCATTGGATGTGAGTCCCAGACTCATTACTGGTGATCTTGCAAAGTTCACAATGTAAGGGTTTCTCCTTCTCTCCCATGGACCTCTCTCTGGCTTTGCGTCCCCAAACTAGTATTGTGGGGACAAGACCCTCATTGGCCTTCCCCAAGTTTGTACTATGGGTCCCAGATGCCAGTCCCACTGTCTAGGGCGTTTGTCACACTGCCCAACAGTGCTTCAGTGTCCCAAACCTTTCCCTGGGATCAACGGCTTCTCAGCATCTTCGATGAGCATCTGTGGTCTGAATGATGTCCCAGCCTCTGCTGCCTTCAGGAGGGACGACTTTCTTCGTTGCGGTCCGCTCCGCTTTCTGTGAGCCTCTTCAAAGCTTGTTGCTCACCAGGCTGTCATGCCTTGTAGCTGTCTGGGCTCCTCTGCCACCACCAGTACCTTGCTCTATCATGAGCTGGAGAATTCCTCGTGATTTTCGCTGCCCTGCCCCAGTGATGGAGCCTCCAGCTTCCCACTGCACACTGCTGGTGCCCAGGGGTTCACACTCTTTCCTTTTTGTGGGCACAAGAGGTTCCCGGGGTTTGCCCATCAGTCCTCAGTTCTCACCAAGCTGTTGGGGTGCAAAGGATCCCCCTTCACTACCCTGGGAGAGCAGTACAAGGCCCCTTCTTCTGCTACAAATGAATCCTGCAGACAGGTCCTCCATGGAGGGTTTCTCTCACACTTCCCAAGTCTTTCCTTGCTTTTATACTGGCTCTGGCCAATAGTATTTGGAGAAAGACTAGACTGCTGATAGTGATTCTCATTAGGAGTGAGCATCATTCCTCCATACTTCTCCCTCATCATAGTACTGGAAAAATGATCTTCATTTAGGATACTCCTAGTCTTCCTCGTCCCAGTACATTTTAAGGGACTGGTAGGATAAGTACAACCCATGAATCCATTAGGGAAGGGATGGTTCTTAAAGTTGTAAGAAGGGGGTTTATGGTCGATTGATTGGTTGAGATGCTGCATTTCACCCGATGATGTTGTATCACTCCCTTGAGGATTGTAATCTTCCCTCATATAGCTGCCCCCAGGGTCAGGATCAGGTAGCGGCAGCCACTGTCTGGCCACAGGGAGGAGAGGTCACCGCCAGGAAAGTAGTGATGACAACATCGGATTCATCACAGATGCCTCTGGTGCAACAATTAGTACCAGATCTTCATGTTGAACAAAGTGAAAGTGACGTCGAGCCCAACACCTTATCCGATTTGAATCTTGGGGTAAGGGGGCTTTAGTTTATTTTTTGTAAAACGCACCTAACCCTGAGGTAACTGGGCACTGGAACTTACATGAGGTTACAGATATATACAGCAAAAAGGAAAAAGGAAAAGTGAGTTTGTCATTTTGTCAACGGAAGTTGGTTGGCATACATACATACATAAGCAATTGAGAATAAAGGACAAGCAGCCTAGTCAACAGTGGTTACAAGGTGGTCGAGAGGAGTTGAATCTTTGACTGACACTGTAGTGCTGCAGATAATTCTAGACAATATTAGGTAGTGAGGCACAATCACAGTAGGGGGAGCACATGTAATCGGATGTGATATAATGGAAGGTTGCCTTGTTTCGCACCCTTCTACCAATAATGTTGACCTTGCTGTGAATGGCTCTGTAAAAGAAAGCTGAGGGGTTCGAGGGTGTTAGTTTGGCAGCGGGAAAGCAAATGCAGAACAACCTATGGAGTTGATCAAGGCATGTCAGAGCTACCTGTTACCTGTACACAAATGTTGAAAAATGGTGTGCTTTTTGTTGATCAGTATATCAAGGCTAATGATTGCAGTGATGGATTTTTTTATTGTTATATAAAGGAGAACAGTTAAGTGTCTGCTTGTTAGACGTGTTAGGTCATCTGAATGGTAGTGAAATGTAAAGGTTACAAGGATTTTACGGTAAGTGGTTAGTGGTAAGGTGGGGAAAAGGAGAGGAAGATTCAGGTTGGAATTTGTCATTTCCTGGTAGTTGCTTGTGTAGTAGGTGAGGTTGTGGATTTTAGGAGTAGTTCAAAGTTGCGAGGCAATTGATCATGACCCGATAGATATCTTTGAATGATAATCTCCACTGGTTTGTTTTGCCAGGAGTAAAAACACTCCAGGTCTCAGGATGGGTCTTGTAAAGAACCTTGAAAGGTTATACTATGTGGTGAATTATATGACTTTGGACCAATAGTCAGGATAAGGTAGAAGAGAGGAAGAGGATGTTCTTTACTGAAAAAAGATTAAAGGAGGTAGCTCTCATTGTATAGTCTGATTATGGTGGGCAGGCGCTGTCATCATTTCTGTGTTTTAAGCCCTGCGTAGGGAGTTGCCTAGCATGTGATTGTTTACTTTTTGTTTCATCATGGTAATTTGAAGAGCAAATTCTTCAGATGTTCCCTGAATGCCAGGTGGTTCATCTCCACGCAAAGATACGTAGGTAGTGTGTGCTAGAGTTTCCTGCACACTACAGAGACAGAGGAGCCTTGTTGTTTTTCTTGTGTTTCAGGAGTAGGATTAATGCAGCACTACTGACATTTAGTAATCAATCAATCAAGGAGCTAATGAAAAAAATGAGGTCAACCGCACCTGGTGATAAAATGGATTCCTCATGAGACCAGACAATTCGGCACTCCCAAATGGCTTCTTTGACCTTGTAGCTGTGCTCTTTTGGCATCACCTCTTGCGACTCATGTCTGAGAACACTTTGCACCACTTGCAAGCCTCCTACTCTATCTCTTTTGGGAACCAGGTGTTTTATAATAATAACTGTAGAGGGACCGCTCCTCGGAATTCATTTCTCACATTTCTCACATTTATTTGCTCAATTTACTGAAACACCTGTAGTTCAGGTGGTCAGGCCATTATTATATGGGGAAACTATTACTCCAAACCTAGCTCGACATCTTGCAGTGCCCGACACCAGGCCCTGTTCTCATAAGACTGGTCCTTGACAGCTGCAGCACTAATGGAATCATCAGAAATTAACATTCCATTTGCAGCACCTGTGAGCTGCTCGAGCTGACACAATAAACTACTATCTGTGCTGCACGTCTCCCATCTTCCCTAATCTTGACTGTCTGATCATTCTCTGGGGGAAGGATGCATACACTTTAATTGAAAGCACAATGTGAAAAGTTTGAACGGGTAGCAACTTCTAGAAACAGCCATTTCTAGCCAGGCCTTATCCAAAATTGCGGAACTCTTGCTAGTGTGCAACACAGTCCTAATGTTCCTGAAGCACGACATTTACCCCACCTTGCTGCGGGACACTTCATCGTTATTACAATGTTGCTCCTCCTGTCATCATATAAGGCTCTGTGATGCTCTCTAAAGTGTGTCAAAGCTCACTACAAATAGTGCATATGCAAAACTGGCAACTGAAATAACAGAATACTGATACTAAATGACCAACTCTCTTTGCTAATACATTTTACACAGCCTAAAGCTCTTTCCATGGTTGGAGTGCTGCACTTGCATTCCAACAATCTGCTGCATTTTGCACTATATAATCCCCCACCAGGGGCCAGATTACAGAAACTTTGCACCGGTGCAAGGGCAAAGTTGCACGGTATTAGCACTAGCGCAAAGTTTGCCCTATTTTTAAAAACACTAGGACATATTAGAAAACTATTGCACCATGACAACTGCACCTTGGCATTGTATAAGCACCTGGGAAAAAATTGCCCTAGTGCAAGAAAGATACATTTTGGATGCGTTTTTTCACCAGGGCAAAGTTTGCCCTAGTGCTAATACCACTCCGTGCCTACACCATGCCAAACTGCACTTGTCATGGTGAAATGGTTTTCTACTATGTCCCAGTGTTTTAAAAAAAACAGGGCAAACTTTGCCCTAGTGCTAATACTGTGCAACTTTGCACCGGTTCAAAGTTTCTGTAATCTGGCCCCAGGCAGAGTGTCAAAGAAATAGTCTGTGTGCATAGTTTCGTCTGAATAGGACTATTGATCTTACTGCAATAGTTCTGTGGGTGAACGTTAAGGATCAGCGTAGCGTTCAGAGTTAGAAGTAGCAGTTTCTGACAAAGAGCTGGATGGTCGAGCTCTCTCGTTGCTGATAAGGCACTTTTTCATGATGATGATAATGGTGTTGTTCCAAGCCCTGGACATGTGAGTGCAAATGTAAATGAGCAACAGAAGCTCACCTCAATGCAAACAGTACCAGGGTATCTGGAGTGCCATCTCCTGCCCAAGAACAATAAATGAAGCTATGTACAAGAACTTATAGGAACACAGAAACAGCAACTGAAAGCAGTCAAACAGCCAAGTTTATTTATTTGCATTTTTAAAACGCTCCCACAGCCCGCGGTAATCGAGGCGCTGTTACAGGGATTGTTTTTTGTTTACTTGCATATTGCGTAATTGTTGTCTTAGTTGTGTATTTATAATGCGCTTAAATACCCAGAGGTTTCTAAGCGCGGACCCGGGGATCTAACCTGTGTTGCTTCTTGTCGTCTTGCTTCCAAGGCGAACACGTTGCTGCTGAGCTATCCTCCCTGGACTTTTTTGGGCTCTGATGTGCGGATAATGAACCTGACAAGGCCACCACCGAAACAGGGGGCTCTGCCACTGAGTTTACCATTGTGAAAATGCCCAAATCACCATCCTTGATTTTTCCCTCACTGATAAGAACAATAACTACATTGCAATCTGCATACTCTTCATAAAAGCTGTGCATTGTGGAAATGCAGACACGTGTTGCGGCATTGGGGAACCTAGGAGTCACTGTGAAAACGATATTTATGGTGAACTACATGATCATCTGGATAAGAGTAAAAGTGCTTTAGCTGCTGGAATGTCCTTTGGGGAAATAGTGCTTATGCTCGTGGAAGAAAATGTTATCGCAAAAGCTGCCTGAACACATTCTGATTCAGATGTGGGGCGGACATCATGCTCCATGCCCTCAGCAACCTCCAGGTGGCACAGAGTTGTCCCCAATGGTAATTTGTGGAAGTTGGCAAACATTCTGCCATACTCATAAATGGACACAAAAGGATTTCAGGCATGTTTTGACACTGTTTGTCCAAAATATCAGGTACTGCACCACACATTGGCCCTCATTATGAGTTTGGCAGTATCCCAGCTGTAAATCCACTGGAGCACCACCAAACAGAATCACTGTTACCGCCACCTGGTCCTGTTGATTTAAGGACAGGATGACAAGTGGTGGTAGGTGGCGTAAATCCCCATTCAAAGCAACATAAAGTAAAACCAACCACAATGTTTGCAGTCTTATGTACGCCATTGAGGATTTTTGGGTGGAATTACCACTGGTGCAATTACTCAGTGGTAATTCTGCTGAGGTAGAGCCTCCACTTTACCCTCAAAAATTGGTGGATTTACCACTCAGTAATTCTGCCAGTGGTAATTTCATAGTTTGGCGGTGCAGGAAAAATGGAGGTAACAGAATTACTGCCACTTTTATACTGTATCACCAGTGCTTGATCTTCATTCAAAACCTTTAACAACAATTGTAAAAGTATCGATGGAGTCCTCCATGCACGGCAAAGATAACACTAGGTTAGTGATGTAATTCCGCTAGTTCATGTGCTAACAGAACAGATTCTGATTATTGAGAGGGAAAGAAATGCCAGGATCAACATAGACTCAAGATGTTCATCTGTGCCACAACATTGAACCCGTGCTACTGACCTTCATTTTCTGCTTTATTAATTCATGCAGAAGGCTGTTTGGCTAAATGGAAGATGTGACTCCATTAAGGAATTGCAGCACATGAGAGTTACAGGAATTGGGGAAATGACCTCTTATTCCACCTGGACACAAAACAGTCCCACTGCCACCATACTGCAAGATCAGTGGAAATTACTAGCCTCTGCGATGCAGCCATCTGACACAAGAGAGCACAGGAGTATATATTCAAATCTGTCATTGATGTGTAATGCAACATCTTCCCAACTTAAACTAAATGTATATTGGACAATTGTAAAATGCTTAGCCAACCTTGGAGCCATATCAAACAGAACAAACAGCCATGCAAAAAGGACAGTAGAGGAAATGGCAATCAGTGCTTTAAGGAAATTGTGCTGATGGCCATAGATGGCAAACCTTTGCTTTTTGGTACAGCAGTTGCCAACACTAGGCAGGCTGGCCATCTAACATCTCCTGTGTCCTGCTGCCATTGTCATCTTTGAATGTGGTTATGTTATAATCTTGGGTGGCAAAATGACAGGTCTGTGAGATGCACATGTAGAAAACCTAATCACGATGAAGATTAATCAGTACTGTCCTTGCATACCAAGGTGATGGTTTGGAACAAGCACATGTGAGAGACTCTGCAAGAACCCCTGCCGCTGACAGAGCTCATAACAATGCAGAGGATGGCGCCATCATCCACTATTTCTGCTTGAGTACTAACTTCATTGGATGGGTCAGTCTGAAGTATCCCATTTCAAGGGCTATTCAACTTGGAACATTTTAATCAATAATCCCCCTAAATAAAATGCTAGTTTTTAACATATTAACACATGAACTTTTTGGAAATGTTTGATTCGTTCATGGAGACACTTAACAAATTAACCCCTCAGAATACATTGGAACTTCAATGCTCAACAACAAAAAAAGGCCAAGTGCCTTTGGTCAAGTGTATCTCATCATTTACCAAGACATTGTTCAGGACTTTCAAATACTCTTGGGACCACTATGTTCTACCTGTTTACCACAATTCTTTATGTAATTAATAATATACTTATGACTAAAGTAAACTACAATATGCGGATATTTGTGTCGATTACACTACGCAATGACATTTTGAAAATATGGAAAACGTAACTTACTATGAAAATAGAATATTACTCATTGAGAGCTAAGGAAGACGATCCCACTGTATACTGTCCCATGTCACTTAGCCCCTACCTGGCTCATATCTCCTGCCATCAATTTGCCCGGAGTCCGAATGGTGTAGCTGTTCCAGCGAGCCAACAAGAAAACATTACCTAAAAGGCGAGCTGTCTCATGGAGATTTGAAAAATGTTTTACTACCAAAGAAAAAGAAAAAAAATGCTGTTACTACAAAGCAACCTAAAAGTCAAAACAACAACAGATTGTCATTTGTATGCACATGGAACTATGGGACCACACAATGTCATTTCAAAAAGGCCAGTCTAGTCTTTCCTCAAACCACCCAATCATGACCTCTGTGTGGTTCAACTGGGTCTGCATTGCCTGCATCGTTCCATGTATGTTTATTATGTTTTCTTAGTTTCCTTTTGCTTACACATGAGTGCCTGGAAATGGTGGCAGTGGCAGCAGCAGTGCTGGTAAGTTTGTGGTGCCAGATGGGTTTCTCTTTCTTGAGGCCTGTGGTCTCTTCCGGTACACTTCCTACACCTGTGAACATGTCCTCAGCTGCAACGACCTCAACGCTCTACTGGTAGAACCTAACTGCGGCTCCTGCTGATTTCCAGCTGAGAAAATGAAGCAGATATCTTCTATGAATAAAGTATCATAGTTTAGCATTTAGTATAAATATACTACTTAGAACACTATATGAGGCATAAAACCCACTAACCAAACCAAAGCCTCAAATTTCTGCATACTCACACAAAAACCCACACAACCACCTCTCTCACAGCAAACCGCACAGACTTGACCACACTGCAACAACAAACAATCAACACATAGATCGCAACAACAGCATGCGATGACCCGCTTCGATCCTATATGCACACCCAAGCTCAGCACACAGTGAAAACCGAACTGAAGCTGCCAACAGTAAACCACCTCTCACTTTCCTACGCCCTCTTCACCCACTAACCCAGCCCCCACTGTTTTTCTTTACAGATCCGCCCGAGCGCCTGGAGATCAACTCCGTTGGTGACGGTGCGCTATATAAATACCTTTAACATTAACATTAACTATGTACAGTATACTGTATGCCATGGTATAGTTTACTAGAGTTTATTATTGTTTAAAGCTTTATAGCGTAAAGTGTACTTTATTGCTTGAGCTGTAGTAAATAATACACTATAGTTTATAGAATAGTGCATAGTATAATACTATTAATATAGTAAATACAAGCAGCAATCTACCAAGCACAAGCACTGATTCTGCACTGTATGCAAGCAGAACAAGTATGAGACACAAAGGACTTCAGTACAATGACAATTTCTAAAACTATTGATGCTTTGTATCACCAGCACCGTGACCAGTGGGTCTCACAAGGCTCCCTTATTAGGTATTTCTGGTAGCTGGCCCCCTCCCCTTCTATGTCTCGCTCTCCCCCTCATAATTCTCTGTCACTAACTACACCCCAGGAATTGTGTAATAATGTTAAGCTAAATTAAAACAAGTTTTCATAAACAAGTAAAAGTGTTGAGTTAAACAAGTTCAGAGTTTAGAGTTTAAAGTTTCATGTATAAGGTTAGCAGTAGTGGCGTATTTAGGCTTTCTGCCGCCATAGGCCCAAATAAGTGAACCCCCCCCCAAACTTTACTCTACTTCTGCCAGACTCTACACCTTCAGCAGATTCTGCCTCTTCAAACACACTCTGTCCGTGTCGTCCAAACTACGCCTTTTCACCCCCATTTTGTCCCCACAACATTATAAGGATGTCTTTAAGGTTGCAGGCATTCAAACGTTATTATTCCTCTCTATTAATTCAAGCTGGTCATCTTCTATGTTATGCTAGTTGAAAGAGTGTTTTCAGATCTCTGCTGCCCAAGAGTTGGGGATGTTAGTGTGTTCTGTAGTTGAGTTCTCTAGAGGTAATTGTTACAGTTAATTGTCTACTTTCGGTTGCGTCCGAAAACAATCCTTTACAGGAAGTGATATGAACATAAGCTGTCTGCCAACTAGACACAAGTGAGAGAAGGTTGGAATCAGGAATTTTAGTTTCAATGCTAATATCTCTTTTCTCTCACAAATTGTCTACTGTCACTCTATGAGAAGCACCTAGATTGGTCTGTAATATTAATGCAACATAGCACAATGTCTACTTTCGGTCTTGTGAAATGTGTCCTACTGCTGCAAAACAAAATCAATAGTAAAAAACACTCCTAGCAGATAAAACTCTACCCACCATAGCAGTTACCCCAACAAACACCACCTTTGGCCCCCCATTTCAATTCACACCAGTTTCTCACAAAGAAGTACTAAACACCATAACTAAACTTAAAGCTTCCAACTGTAAAAAAGACCAATTCCCTTCCCACCTAGTGAAACTCTGCGCTCCTACCCTTACACCGATCATCACCGAATTTGTCAACACCTCATTCCCACTAGCATCAGAAAAGCTTGGGTGACACCCCCTCTAAAAAAACAAAACCTTGGATCCAACTATATCCACTAACTACCGATCCATTACAACTGTCCGATTTCTCATAAACATAATCGATAAAATAGCCTATTCCCAAATACAAAACCATCTGGAACACTACCAACTGTTGGGGGACCGACAGTCAGGTTTCTGCCCTAACCATAGCACAGAGACAGCCCTTCTTGATTTGAAGATCCAAATGGATGCCACCAGAGAAGCAGGTAAACTCTGCCTACTAATGCTTCTGGACCTCTCAGCGGCCTTTAATCTGGTCGAACATGACAAACTCTGTTATACATTAGCTAACAATTTCAACCTAGCTAAGACCGCCACTGACTGGATCAAATCATTCTTGGCAGATAGGACCTCTAGAGTATCCATCAGCAAAGAATCGGCAGACCCTGTGCCAGCCCCTGCAGGCATTCCGCAAGGCTCTTGTCTATCCCCCACACTGTATAATGCCTATACTAAGTTGCTATTCACAGCCTTGGATGCCATGGGTGTCATCTACACCAACTTTGCTGATGACACCCAGATCCTCATCCCCCTCTCAGGTAATTACAAACAAGACTCACTACTGGCCAACCAAATCTACTCTCTCATACAAAATTGGATGGCCAACAACAGCCTCTGTCTAAACGACGATAAAACAGAGCTCCTCATATTAGGTTCCTCCACCAAAATTGACGCCCTCAAGCCTGTCTTTAAATCATTCACCATTGACGGCACCACGATCCCGGTACACAAACAATTCAAGACCCTTGGCGTTTACTTAGATGCCACCTTAACTATGTCAAAACATGTAAACACTAGCCTCATCCACATCCTACACTTTCAAACTCATCAACCTTAATCGCAAATTCCTGTCAGCCAATAACTGTGTTACACTAGCCAGAGCTCTCATACTCTCCAAGCTAGACTATTGAAATATCCTTTTCCTTGGCACCTCCAAATCCAATCTAGCCAAACTTCAGTTTATGCAGAACAAAGCCCTTAGAGCTGCTCTAGGCATCAAAACATGTGAACATATCTCTAGCATCAGAAGAGACCACCACTGGCTCCCCATCCAAGCCAGAATCCTATTTAAAACCCTGAGCATCACACATAAATGCATGGACAACAAAGCTCCCAAATACCTCAACAATACAGTCACAAAGAAACCCAAGACCGGACTTCTCAGATCCAATAAGAACGCATACCTCAAAATCCCAAGATACAAAAGAGAGAAAGCAGGGGGTTGCAGTTTTAAAATCCTGTCTCCCAGACATTGGAATTCTTTACCCGCTAATATTATGAATGAAACATCTTTCCCAAAATTCAAACATTCTTTGAAAACCTGGCTATTCAACAAGTACTAACTGAATCTAGAGCACTATCCTGCCCTGACTAATTGTACATATCTGACTGTATTGTGTATAATTGACTGTTTGTTCCTGTGTATCTCTGTGTTCACATTTAAGATTGCATTCACCCACTGTCTGTGACTACACCATGATATCCCTGGGTCTGGGCGTATAACAAATGTAATAAAATAAAGTAAACAAATAAAATGTACAGGCACATCTTATAACAATGTTGAACAAAAAGAGCCCAGCTCCCTTTTCATGGTTACCGCACTGGTGTTATCAAGAAGCAAAATGGAAATAAGGCAAGTTACCTGCTGCAGCCGATGTACCTCCAATCCCTGGAAAGCCATTAAAACATGGCAAAATAACAAGTGAAATATGTAACCTCTGTCTGGACAGAACGACCTCAGTAGAGTAAAGACAGTTGGAGAAGGTTCTTGGAATCTTTTGCAGAGCATTCTCACAGTGGAATAATGGATAACAGCGACCCTGAACATTCATGTGTGGGAAGCAAAAGCATTCTTCGTAGCTGTACAATGTAGGCTCCTTTTGTAACAAATGAAGGGTACATACTGTTTACATCAATGCTGTTTATGCAAATGTTCAAAATACCCAACACTCCAAGAGTAAAGTTGAGCAATGGATCGGGTGTTCCAGCACAATATTACCTTTGTGGGTGTGGTTTAGCTTATGGGTCTTGCCAGCTTGCGTTTAAGGTAATTTAAAATGTTTGTTAACTCTGTAGAGTTGATTGCACTGTACAGTACATAGGGACATTTTGAGATGTGTGGGTATATAGATGTGCTGCTGACGGTTGAAGTAGTTTCACAGTAAAAGTCCTACCTTGTATTTAAAATATAATTAATGTAATTATTACTTATAAGCATCACAGTTATGCATCGTGTGACATAATTTGCAGTGCTTTCTCCTGGTAGTACTGAGTGTGCAGCAGGATGTCATCAAAGACACAGCAGGGATGTCATTTGCCTGCTTAGCACTGAGCAGCTTCTGCAAAGATGGCTGAATGGATATCTTTACAGGACACCTTTACAGCTGTGAAACAGTACGTCCCTTCGGCGCACAGTTTTTGTTCTCACCCTTCTGTGGCTTTGCTTATCCTTTCATGGGTGTCTTGTTGCACTTGCACATTCATATTAACTCTTTAGCATTTTAACTTTTCTATGATATATTTAATGCTTGCAACTTTTGGCCGGCCACAGACCTTTGAAATGTGGGTCCTGGAAGAGAAATTAGTGCAAACTTCTGAACATCATTTAATGCCACCTGTGGGAACTCTGTGCTTGGATTAAGCTTGGGCATGTGTTTAATATTGTAAAATGATTCTTAAGGGAAACCCTCACGTTTGCAGTGGTTTAAAACATGCATGCTGTGTATTTGAATATAAAAGTGATTGCTTAACACAGTGTATGTGTATGTGTGTATTGATTTGAAAGAACTCCACAGATAATGTGAAGTGGCACAAAAACAACAATAAGGTTTTGGCTGTTTTGCATATTAAAGAGCATTTTGGGAAGATAAGCTTTATATCTGTCATATATGTATTTGAGAATTCTATGACTGAATCACTAAATACCTCAAGCACACTGGGTTTGGTACGTGTTTCCTTTAATAGATATATATAAACAAAACACCGTAACAATAAAGCCTTTTCAAATATCAAGCATATATGCAAGTTTGGCTCTCAATTACTGCAGCTGTAAGAGTGGAATTACTTTATATTTAAAAAAAAATCACAAACAGTAAGTTGAAAATAAGTGAAATCAAATGCAGCTCCTTTGGCAATCTGCCACCCTAGTCTATGATTAGCAGTGTAAAATTAAATATATTTTTTCAAAGATGTGAAATGTTACAAGAGCACACATGTTTCACAACATTATGAGTTAAATGAAACAAGTCACTGAGTTTTTCACAGCTTCTCATACTTCCACTCCTGGCGATTACAGTAATGTATTGGGGTGCATCGTGCACTAGTTCTCCTTTCCATTCTTGCGACCACTTTCTCAGACATGTCCTCCATTTCATATGAGGTAACGTGATACTTGAGGAATGGCATGAAACCACACAGATTAAATGCCAGTCCAAACCTGAAGGAGATGAGTGTTCTGGTTCAAGCAAAGAGCTGCACCTGTGATCACTCTACTGTGACAAAGTCACCTGTCTGGCTCTTGAGGTGAAGGGTCCAGTTGCAAGGGAGTGATGCTGGGCCTGCAGGCTGTATAGGAAGGAATTCCTGGCTCACCCTAACCTGCCCAGGATGTATGGCAAATGCTTGGCATGAAGAACAAACATGTAACACTGTTCATTTAATGTGATTATCTGATTAGGACGTATCCACTGAACATTTCAACCACCCCAATCAGGCGTAACAGAACCAGAGTAGCAAACAGAGAAGAGATCAACACAAGGGTGGAAATCTCATCTGATTGGACCAAGCAGCAATTTCAAAACTGCCACTGGTTCCTGAGCTGCAGGTTATTTTTCGTTGACACCAGGTCACACAGACTGGTGTGTCCATGATTTTGTCAATGGAGACAGCAAGCCAACGAAAATCAGAAACCACTGGATGTCTGATAAGGTGAAGAACTCCATAAAAGAGGAAGTCCCTAAGTTGATAGCCCTAGGGGTCATTGAGCCATCATGTAGCAACTCGGCTACCCATATTTTTTAACATAAGAGGTTCAGCAATGGGACAACTGAAATGTGCCTTTGCATGGAGTATATTGGGCTTAATTCTCTGACAAAGACAGGTGCGCACACTATACACATCTTGATCTATATTATCGATTATTGATCATCTAAAGGTACGACAGTTCCATGTAATAATGTCCCCGCAAAAATGCCGCCTGGTGAAAAAGTCACCATGTAATTGCCATTTTTTTGCATGGACATTATTCCATTGAACATGTGGGGGACACCACTGCAACCCCCAAACATTTTTTTTGTTCAAGTGGTAGTGGGAGACACCCCCTTGACCCCAGCTACTCTTGACCCCATATATATGGTCACCACAAATAATGTTGCCACAACCTTTTCCCGGGGACCATATATATGGGGACATTATTACCTAATAGCGAATATACCCCGTAACGTACTAGCAATAGTGAACACATGTTGTGAAACAGTATTATCATAAGTGCATTTTGAAAGTATTATACTAATTACAGGTTTGACTAACGTGATACCAATAAAAACAGAGAAGTTGTGCACTGCTTGTAACATCACACATAGAGCACATGATGACATCATGGGTGCAGTGAAGTGGTGGGTGTCCTGACCCACGTTTGAGCTATCATGCTACAACATTTGGTGCTGTGGGTTTAGGAAATCCAAGATGGCTGAAAAAGCCCACATGTGCGCCAGAATCCACGAAAACCGCGCAGCTTGTGCGCACACCAAAATGGTCGCCTGACTTGCCACCCCAGGTGCGGGTGTGCTGGGTCAGAAGAGCCATGAGTGAAATGGGGTGCCAAAGAGAAGAACAGCAGTGCCTGTTCGCTAGAAAGCACTTTAAAAATCACCTTTTGTTTCTCTGAATGCCAGCTCAAAATGCCTATTTTCAAACATTGCAACACATCCCAAAATCTCACTGAACACCAGCGGACATCTGGCAGAATGAAGTATGTGTGCATACTAAATCTGGGAAGATGAAGAGCCCAAAACAATGTTTATAACAAGACTGGCTGAGCTGTGGATTTCAGCAGTTTAAGTAAATGTGGACTGAAAGACACTAAAAATCTAAATGTTTAAAAGAAATGAGTGACCTATTTCTGAGTGTCACATAGGTTGCAATTGTTTAAATGTCATAGTTTTAAACTTAGAATCAGCATTCTAGCTGCATATGTAAAAATGTTTAGTTTTATTTGAATGCAGAAAACTGGGGAACAAAAAGTGACATTTTATCTGAAACCTGGCTTGAGAAACTGAATTCTGCCTGACATCTACCCCCATCAGGAGTGAAACTTGAGTCACAGCTGTGTTCCCAGGCCTATCTGCCTTTTGCTGGCCACACTAAGGATATGCCATCTCTCTGATAATTGAATTAAGGGGAGCCCCACAGAATACAGGAGCTCTGAACAAAGCCCTGTCCTGACTCAGGCAAAGGTTTTATTACGGGGGCTGTAAAAGTAGCTTCCTCCTGGAAGGACAGGGGAGGGGCACTGCCTGTGAGAGCAAGCTGGCTTGGCAGAACTGGAAAAACCAGAAATTCAACCTTGTGCTGGGGGGAAACCACACCCCTTTGGGGCCAGAACATAACTCTAAAAAGATGAATAACTCATAGTACGGACATGTGAACATTTTATAAATGATACCATAATTCTTGTGATTTTTCTGCCCACATTTTAAGACGTGTTAGGACCCGGTGGTATGTTCAGGGGGGTTTTAGCGGAAAAGAGGATATTACTTAAAATGTATGCATGTTAAAAATCTGACACTTCATCAATTAATGTCCATACTCCTTGCGCACATGTGTGTAAATTTGGGTTAATGTCCGAAATTGCAAAATCAGTTAAAAAGTGCAAATGTTGCCATTTCTGAATGCAAGCCCCCAGGAAGAGCAGATTTGCACAGGGTATACCTCCTGTGATATGTGATGGGTGCATGTAATTTTAAACAAATGTGTACCTGTGCAAATATGTCTTTTTTTTATCAAATATAGATTGTGTGCAATTTGACAGGGGAGTGTCCTCTCTACAAGCCATAAAATGACATCACTCTGACTCACAGTTCCTTCCCCAATCATGGGAGAGGGGAGAATTGGGCCAATGGCAAGTGTAGAGGGGTAGGGTCTAGTGATGCTGCACACACACCCATTTTAAAAACAGATAAAAGCAGACAGACAGGACAGATAGGGACCTTCAAATCCATTTGCAGCTGGAAGCTCTGCCGGGAAAATCCATACTTTACCTCCATCAACCTTCAGAGAGCTAACATAGAGACTTCAATCTATCCACCTTCAGAGAGACCCAGACCAGACCGCTGTTAGCAGAACCAGAGGGCTGAACCGGAGTCCAGTCCAAAACCTGACCAGATCCGTGGCGAGGCCCAATTAATTCAAGAATATAGTGTGAGTACCTAGCAAGACTGTGCAGAACCAATCTCTTAGTTAACATAATATAATTCAATCTATTTTAATCTAACCAGAATTGTCTCCTAGAAGTTGTACCTTGTCATTTTGCAAAGCTGTCACTTGTCTTTTTGAACTTTAAAATTTCAAATCTGAAAAACGACCTTTATTTAATCGCTCATATCTCCGTGACCGTTTGTCCTAGAGACTTGCAGTAACTTTCATCTGGAAGCTGAGATCCTAGGCTGTCCTAGGACCCCAAGTTCCTCTGTGTCCTTGTAGTTCCTCTGTAATCGCGCCCGGCGCACTCACAAATTTCACTGCGATTTGCAAATTTCTCCACGTGTAAAAACAGCCGCTTCCGTGCTTCCATTTGCCAGAAAATCGTTTAACCTGCTAATCATTCCTGAATCATTGCAAGAGTGAGCCCGGACTAATATTAACTAGATACCACTCACCCTGAACCTCTAGGGGGAATTAAAAGCATTTTAGCATATTTTTCACTTCATCGCCAGCACATATAAAAGCATTTTGGGCCTGTGTTTAAAACTCCGATCTGTAATCTAAGCTTGCTGGGGTGAACTGAATTACATTTGATTGCATTTCTGAGAACTGTATGCTTTCCTTCCATTTCCTTGCATTGCATAAAAGGGGGGAGGGAATTGCCAGAGAAAAGTGATTACATTGTTTTGTTGAAATCATATTGAGTATTTTCTGTATTGCATTTTCATTCAACATTACATCCATCTGAACTTATCTAAAGCATTCTCTACCACCTTATTCTTCTGTTCCTATTCACAAGTGTGCTAGTGCCAGATTCTCCGTTGTTAATCTTTATCATATCAGATTAAGTGTGATATCCAATTATTAATTTATTATAAAGTGTGATATATATATCTATTGTTTAAATTATCAAATAAACCTTTTAAACTTGCAAAACAGAACTACTTCTTGGCTCAGTGGGGTCAGGAGGATTCCAAGAGAGGGGTGTTATATAGGGGTAGTCATCCAGAACGCATGAACTGGACATAAAGATATATTAATAAGGGTTTCCATTCAGTATCCCAGACTAGGCATTGACTTAGCTATAGTGTTGAATTGAATCCTCTTACAAATTGGGGGCTCGTGCCGGACGTTTGGGTTAGATCTACCATTTGTGCAGATTAATACAGCGTGCCAGCTGACCAGATACACATATCCGGTCGGATCACCACGCTGTGTTACGCTGTAAAGCACTCCTCAAAGGAACGCTCTTAGGAAAAGGTCTGTTTTGCAAAAATAAAATACAAACTTCTGTAAGTCAGGACAGAGACCAATCTCTAGAATGACGACCTTAGTAGACATGAAAATAGCCAGAGAGCACTTCTTACATAAGTTATTTGTGAGAGGTGAGTGGACTCACCAGGACCAAACAGTCTGGTTGCAGGCCATCACACCCCAGATCACGGAAACAGGGTCAGATATATGGAGAGACCAGGGTCCCTTACATGTGGCCCTGAGTGAACTATATATGTCCTCTAAGGCCAAGGATGAGCACAACAAGATTGCCAGGGTAGCGGCATATTTATATTTACATATGGGAGCCATGCAGGACAAATGTGCTGAAGGCCAAGATTTGGCGAGTAGGCAACTGCTGGCATTACAGAAGGCCCAATCTGATCTGGACTCTTCTGAGCAGAGGCTGCAGGGGAGCCAGGAGTCAGAAAATGAGAGTAGACAGCACATCATTAAAATAAAGAAGGATATGGACATCCTGCAACAGGAAAAGGCTGACCAGGATACCAGATTTCTGGCCTTGCAGAGGGAGTACCAAGAAGGTTTGGACTCCCTACTGCAGAGCCAGAAAAAGCTGGAGCAACAATTAGACTTTAACAGGGCATGCACGGAGCAGGTAGCCACCCTGCAAAGTCATCTAGATAGAGTGAAGGCAGAGAGCAACAAGCTGATTTTGAAAGACCTGGATACCCAGGCAGAGTTTGATGAAGAACGCCAGAAAGCTGGTGCCTTTCAAAGGCAGAGGGACGACCTGGCGGCACAAATGCAGGCTCTTAGCCAGGAAAGAGACGCCTTAGGCCAGGAAGTCTGCCATTTAAAAAGAAAAACAGAAGAAAATCACTTGGCCCTCCAGGGGCTGGGTGACCTCCAAAAAGAACGCCAGAACTTGTTAGAACACACCAGGAGGGTGGAGGATGCTCTGGCAAGAAAGGAGCAGGCCAATAGGGACACAGCTCAGGAGGTAACCCTCCTGCAGCAAAGACTGGCCCAGTGCTCCAGGACCAATCAGGAAACGCAGAGAGCGAATGAGGCTCTCTGCCAGCACAATGATAGGCTCCAACAACAGGTAGCGATGCAGGAGAGACTGATAGAGTCTAGTAAGTCCTTAACTGAGGAACTGAAGGCGCAGGCTCTTGCATTGCAACAGGGAGCAGGGTCGGATAGAGATGAGGTTCGCTGGGAAAGAGAAACTCCTGAGCATAACCCCAGGAGCCCTAGTACCAGAGGCCTTTATTTCTCTCAGTCCCTGGACTCTGCCACCCCCATGTCCCCTGGCGCACATGGGCAGATTACTATCCAGCCAGAAGCATGGGGCTCATAGGCCAGTACCACCCAGGAATGGAGGGGCGGGCATCCGGGTATGGGCACCCAAGCACAGTGCAATTTGATGGGGAACCCCAGGTGAGTAGGCCCATTAAGGGCATCCTGAAAACCTCTGCCCAGTTAGGTCAGTGGGGGGGGGTACCCATCAAATCCTGGCAGCAAGGAGGGATCTGAAGACTCCTCTGAGCGGTACAGGACACAGGAGACCAGGTCCCCACATTCTGCCAGCCATTCCCAGGCTCGCAGAATCCAGGAAAACCTGGAAGATCTGACGGGAACCTCGGGGAGCAGTGCCTCTGAGTCAGAAGATGAATGGACCAGGGTTACCCGAACCAAAAGGGCCAATAAGACAAGAAGGGCCTTGCTTAAGGACCCCTTAAAGCAGATTAAGGCAATCAGGAGCGTCATCACGCCTTATCATAAGAACGCCAAGTATTCTGTTTGGGAGCACTTAGAGTTGTTTGAGCAAATGATGGAGACTTTCCATTTGAAGGACAGCCAAAGCTGTATTCAATATGTAAAGTGGACCTTCTCCCCGGAATACTCCAGTTTCTTTGCGGGGCTGGAGGACCAAAATCATTTAAGATGGTCCACCTATAAGGCGGCCATCTTGAAACATTTTTCTGTTCACAGAAATCCTCAAGAGGCTCGCAAGGCAGCCTACAATTTACAATGTGGGGAGGATCAGACCCCACAAGAATTTGTGCAAGAACTGAAACGTGCTTTTGCGCAGACCACCAGAAGGGTGCGCACAGACAGTAGAGAATTCATTAATACATTTTTTCATGCCTTGCCCAAATACATAATGACCCAGCTCGTGAGGGATTTTCACGAGAAAAGATCTTTAGACTGGGTCATTGAACAGGCTACCCGGATCTATGAGGTGCAGAAACCGGTAGATAGCAAAAGTAATGCCCAGAAAAACCCCAAAGCCAACAGCACCCCTGCTGCTGCCAAGGTGGCAGAGGTAAAGGTCACCCCCGTTTTGGATTTGGAGATGGGGGGCCTAAAAACCTACCTGCACCTAATAATCCTAAACCCAGAAATCCCTCGGGACAGTCACAGGCAGGGAGTGAAAGAGGTAGTCCCCCCAATGGGGTCCCTCGCTCTCCTGACTATGTAAGTCCTCGCTACAAAGGTAACAGTCCAATCCTGGGTTATGTGTGGACTCCCCCAGCCCAAGGGGGGGGATCCAACCGAGCACCGAACCCAGGGAACTTCCCTCCAAACTTTCCACAGGAGGGCAGAAATTTACCAAATCCTGGGCAGAACTTCTTCCCCAGGTATCCACCCAATTTCCAGCCCCAAAATCATCCATCCTTCTTTCCCCAATTCCCTGAGCCCAGACAACCTAATCCGGGAGAGGGGAGGCCAAGGGTGGAGGGGTACCCAAATCTTCCCAACCAGGGGTACTACCAAAGAAGGGATAGCTACCCTTCCCGGGATCAGCCCAGGGGAGAAAACAGGGCCCCGTATCAGCCTGAGCGGGTTGACCAGTTAGAGCGCCAGGTTCAAAACATGGCGCGGGATCTGGGTCACATACTGAGGGCTCAGCAGAACCCTCAGATCGGCATGCCGGCGCAGAACGCACCCAACTGTGGACCTGGTGCTCCAGAACAATGACGGGGGCAGCACCCCGATAACTCACCGGTTCCCAGGGAGGAGGCACAAAGGGAAGGGGGGTGTAAAGCCTTGGAGGAAGCTTCCTTCCTCACTTGTAAACAGCCCCTGGAAACCCAGGAACCGGAAACAAAATCTCTTGCCCCTGAAAGTCTGCCTCCTAAGGAGCAGAGGGGGGGGTAGGAGAAACAAAAGACCCAAACAGACTCAGTTTGAGGAGGAGGTACAGATCTTCCAATTTGAGGGAGAGGGATCCTCAGAGGATCCTGGGAAAAGGATCTTCTCCTTCAGAGAGGGGGGAACTCCTCCCAAAGAAAAATGGGTCCCTAGGGATGCAAATCCAGACTGGGGAGATGTGGAGACTGAGCTACCGCCGCCCACCATCTCATCCCAGAACCAACAGCAAGAAAATCCCCTGGTTCAAACCCATCCTGAGGACTGCCTCCAAAAAGGGGGGGGCGGCCCAGAACCGGAGCCAGGGGAACCCACAATGGCTCTGATCTCCAGTTGCCAACTTTTTCTTTCAGATTCCCAAGGCTCTCCACAGAATTCTGCCCAAATCTCTTCGCTAGCGATGTCCAAAACCAGAAAGTTAGCCCGCCAGTTGTCCAAAAATGTGCATTATCTGTGCCCCCTTGAGGAGAAGGAGGGAAGATACTATGCCCCGGTACAAGTACAGGGGCAGGGTACAATTTTGGCACTGGTGGACACTGGATCTCAAGCTACCCTTCTGTCCAGAAGGGCCTTTGACAAACTGAATGCAGGAAGGGGAGAGAATTACCAAATTCCTCTCATCACTCTTCCTGGACAACTGCAGAACTTTGACGGGAAGGGAATTCCCGTTGAGGGGACCGCAGACTTGGACATTAAGATCGGGCGACACAAGGTGAAACACCCGGTCATAGTAGTGACTCCAGAGGGCAACCCTTGTTTACTGGGGAATGACCTCCTGAGGAGGTTGTCACCCTTAATAGATTGCGTAAACAAGGTCCTCTGGACCCAGACTAGCCGACCAATACAATTAAAACAGAGTGTCAACCATGTTAGTTTAAACGGCACCTGCCACATGGTTGAACAAAAATCTGACCAAGTAGAATTTCACTTCCAGAATAGCCAAATTCCAGACGTGACAGTAATATCAGTAGGACAACAGACTGGTGATGGAGGGTCCTCTCTATTTCTGAAAATCAACCTTCCTTCCAGTCTAAAGTGGTACTCCACGCTGGAAGGAAACACTCTGAGATTCTATACTAATCCACAATCAGAAACTCCCACTCCTATAGTCCAGAAAGATGTGAAATCAGCTCAGAGCCTGGCTGATATTCAGCAAAGTGGAGAGCAGTTGTTCATCCCTGTCCAAGTAAATGATGGGAAGGACTCTGTTCTCGCTCGAGTGTGTGTGAACAACGGTAAGAGCTTCATCAGCGAAGCCATGTTCCGCCAACTCCCAAAAGATCCAGCCATTCCGACATTCAAACTGATAGACAAATGGGAAATGGACCTGGAAGCACCTAATTCCAAACATCTCCTGCCAAGCAGGTGTATGCTCAAAATCTCCATTGGCAACAAGAGCATAGTCCATAATTGTTGGGTCGTGCGAGACGTCACTGCCGCCTTTTACTTAGGCATTGACATTCTCAATCGCTTTGCCATTAGTTTGGACCTAATAAACTTCAAAGCGTGGTCCCGATTAGCAGATAATCCCATGGGCTTTGATGATCCAGAAAAAGCATTTAGGTCAGCTCAATTGCTACCTTATGCAGTTGAAATTCAGATTAAAGAGGAAGTCACCATCCCAGAAAGGACCCGACAATTCTCCCTGGAAGTGAAAGCTAAAAGAGGACAACATTTGAAAAACCCTGATGCTTACATACATCTAAATGCTTCTCTCCAACTGCAAGGGTTGGGGGTAAACCCAACACCATTAGTCAACATAGAACACGACACCATTCCAATAGAGGTGGATAACAGCGACTTAAAGAGTATTACTCTAGCCGCAGGCACCATTATTGGAATGGCGGTTGATGACCGACATTTTTCCATAGATTTAGGTAATGAACTGTTAGGGCCAATCCCCAAGGACTGCGTTGACAGTGACAGTGATGACAATACAACACCAGACAGGTTTTTTACCCGGCATGGGGGGAACTTCCTGGTGTACACTTCTTGCCCTTATGGTAAGGAAGATGTGACTTGTGACTTCAGGAGGGATGAGGTGATTTTCCAGGTCCATGAGGGCTGCCTTTCCCACCTGAAGCCTCCAGTCCAAATCAGCACTCTGACTAGGGACTTCTCCACCCAGCTGGAGGAGGCCGCTGAAATAGCCAAACCAGAAGTCTTTCCAGGCTTCAGGCAGATGGTGGAAGAGAGAGTCAACCTAGCTGATGCCTGTGTGACTCTGGAACAAAAGCAAAAGTTGAAACAAGTTTTCTTGGATTTCCAAGATCTCTTTGCGGTAGACTCATATGACTGTGGCCGCACCGACATCCACACAACAACAATCCCCACGGACCCTGGCATGACTCCAGTGTTTGTGAAGCAATATCGTTTGCCTCTCGCATCCATGGAGTCCCTTACTGAAATAATTAAGAACCTTGAGTCCCGGGGAATAATCCGTCCAGTCCACAGCACCTTCAATAATCCAGTGCTGGGAATATTGAAGCCAAACGGCCAGTGGAGACTCTGTGCTGACCTCAGGGAGCTCAACAAACGGGTCCATACTTCCCGATGGCCTCTTCCCTACATTGACCAAGGGCTGGCCCAGATTCAGGGGTCACAGGTATTCGCTGCAATAGACCTGACCAATGGATACTGGACCGTGCCTGTCAGCAGGGAGGACCAATACAGACTGGGTTTCACCTTTGGGGGCCAGCAGTACACATGGACCCAGACTCCCTTCGGATACCTTAACTCCGGTAATGAGTTCAATATTTTCCTACATAAGGCCATGCCCGACCTGGGTGCGAGGGGTAACCTGGCTTATGTAGATGATGTCCTCATCAAAAGTTCATCTGTGGAGGAACACATAGCGGAGATCAGTTATGTTCTGACGCAGTTGAGGGCCGCCGGAGCAAAACTTTCCTTTCAGAAAGCACAGTGGTGTAGAACCCGTGTAATTTCTTGGGGCATGAGATTACTCCTCAGGGTCTCTGTCCCCAGGAAAAGAAAGTGGAAGCACTTCAGAAATTGAAAGACCCCACAACTCTGTGGGAACTAAGGAGCCTCCTTGGACTGACTAATTACAGCAGAAAGTTCATTGAGGGCTACGCAGAGATCACCAGACCCCTGATTCATCTCCTGAAGGGGGGGGTCAAGTGGGAATGGGGTCCAGAACAAGCCGAGGCAGTAAAACGACTCAAAAGAAGCCTCTCACAAGCGCCTTGCCTGGCTTACCCTGTCAGAAACAAGGAGTTCTTCCTGGAGACGGGGTTCTCTAATACGTGCTTGACGGCAGTATTATACCAAAAGCATGACAAGGTCAATAAAGTAATCTCCTATGCGAGCAAAACTTTATCCTCTGTGGAGGAAAAATTCAACGATTGTGAGAAGGCACTCCTGGCAACGGTGTGGGCATTGAAGAATTACCGCCCGTTTATCCATGGGGAACACATCATAGTGGAGACTCCACACCAGCCTCTGCAATATCTCCAAAGTGACAGAATCCGGGCCGGAAATGTGAGTAATTCCCGAATTACTTCCTGGATTCTGTCAATGCAAGGCTTTCCTGTGGAGGTCAGATATGGCCAAAACAAGAAGAGTCCCCTCGCGCAAGGTCTGGCTGACTTGCATGATTGTGCCAGAGAAAACTGTCTCGAGGACGAAAGTCTAAAAATCAAGGACAACACGGAGGCATACCTTAATTCCCCACACAAAGTCTTTGAAGAAGACAAGTGTGAGGGAATGCCCACTGTCTATGTGGATGGATGCTCTTACCATGTTGACAACAACGGGGAGAAAGAACTGGTGGCCGGCGTAGGGAATGCATGGGTGAATGAGTCCCCAGAACCCTCCGCTGGATACAAAATTGGTCCCCGAAGTAGTCAGGTGGCAGAATTGATGACTGTGCATCAGGCCATCCTCACTGCTGTCCAGCATCAACTCCACGAACGGGTCATAATCACAGACTCGGATTATGTACGGAACGGGTTCGTGGAGCACCTGGTTAATTGGAAAACCAGAGGCATGTTATTTGCTAACAACAAACCCTTGAAACATGGGAATTTGATCCAAAACATTGACGATCTGGTCACCTCAAATGAGATGACCATCTATTGGAAAAAGATCAAGGGTCATTCCAAAGTAGAGGGACCAGACAAAACTGGAAATGACTTAGCTGATCAGTTGGCCAAAACCGGGGCCATCCAAGGGGATCTAATTGAGATTGAGTCCCTGTTGGGGGAAATCCAGGTCACTGCTATCACTAGGTCCCAGACAAATGCTCACAACGACCTTTCAATTGCACAATGGAGTAAGGAGACCCCTGATGCTGATTTGATTACCGCTCAGAAGGGGGATCCAATAATTGGTAAATTTTACCAGCACCTTGAGGATCCTGAGAACTTTCCCCTGACGGATACCGATTACACTGGAGTTTAAGGAAACACCTCCAACATGCTTTTGCTTAAGCTCAGCGGAATCTAGAAAGATCGGCTGATAGCATGAAGACCCACTATGACCTGAAGACTTCCAGGAAGGAATATCAGGTGGGGGACCGGGTCTATCTATACAACTTCCAAAGAAACCAGGCAAAACAGCGGAAATTCTTGCCTACATGGAAGGGACCCTTTGAGATCATCGACAAGATCTCCCCTGTGGCTTACAAAATCCACATCCCCAAAGGTCCTTTGGCAGCGGGGGAAGACAAGTGGGTCCACATAAACCAGTTGAAATGTTGCCATCCCAGGCACACTCTGCAACAACTGGAGGAATCCTCTGGAATACTAGCGGGTACTGTCTCAGACTAATTCAGTTCCAACCATAAAACATACCACATCTAGTCTCTAAAATATTGTGATTTGCATGAAACTGTCTCTTAGTTATACTGTTTTTTTTTCAAAATAATAATGTAATGTTTAGTTATGATGAAATGCATATGCTGCCCCACTATCTCAACAGTGGTGGAAAGACGTCTATGTGTAGGTATTGCCGCTCTTCCTTTGTCGTCCTAGGAGAAAGAAAACCTGGAGACGGGCCAAGGAGGACGATCCGGAGACCGGGAGCAGAGACGCAAGGGGCCCAGCGTACCGCCCAATATTCCCATCAGTACCAGCGAGGAGAACCGATCGATCAGTACCGGATGGAGGAAAAGATGCTGAACTGTGCCATTTGCAGAATTGGAAGAAGATTATGTGGACATACCAGTGCGTGGGTCAAAACCCTTGTGCACCCGACTCCCCATCGACTCAAATTCAAAGGGCAGTCACGTGGGGGGATGTGTTGGGTGTACTGACCCACGTTTGAGCTATCATGCTACAACATTTGGTGCTGTGGGCTTAGGAAATCCAAGATGGCCGAAAAAGCCCACATGTGCGCCAGAATCCACGAAAACCGCGCAGCTTGTGCGCACACCAAAATGGTCGCCTGACTTGCCACCCCAGGTGCGGGTGTGCTGGGTCAGAAGAGCCATGAGTGAAATGGGGTGCCAAAGAGAAGAACAGCAGTGCCTGTTCGCTAGAAAGCACTTTAAAAATCACCTTTTGTTTCTCTGAATGCCAGCTCAAAATGCCTATTTTCAAACATTGCAACACATCCCAAAATCTCACTGAACACCAGCGGACATCTGGCAGAATGAAGTATGTGTGCATACTAAATCTGGGAAGATGAAGAGCCCAAAACAATGTTTATAACAAGACTGGCTGAGCTGTGGATTTCAGCAGTTTAAGTAAATGTGGACTGAAAGACACTAAAAATCTAAATGTTTAAAAGAAATGAGTGACCTATTTCTGAGTGTCACATAGGTTGCAATTGTTTAAATGTCATAGTTTTAAACTTAGAATCAGCATTCTAGCTGCATATGTAAAAATGTTTAGTTTTATTTGAATGCAGAAAACTGGGGAACAAAAAGTGACATTTTATCTGAAACCTGGCTTGAGAAACTGAATTCTGCCTGACATCTACCCCCATCAGGAGTGAAACTTGAGTCACAGCTGTGTTCCCAGGCCTATCTGCCTTTTGCTGGCCACACTAAGGATATGCCATCTCTCTGATAATTGAATTAAGGGGAGCCCCACAGAATACAGGAGCTCTGAACAAAGCCCTGTCCTGACTCAGGCAAAGGTTTTATTACGGGGGCTGTAAAAGTAGCTTCCTCCTGGAAGGACAGGGGAGGGGCACTGCCTGTGAGAGCAAGCTGGCTTGGCAGAACTGGAAAAACCAGAAATTCAACCTTGTGCTGGGGGGAAACCACACCCCTTTGGGGCCAGAACATAACTCTAAAAAGATGAATAACTCATAGTACGGACATGTGAACATTTTATAAATGATACCATAATTCTTGTGATTTTTCTGCCCACATTTTAAGACGTGTTAGGACCCGGTGGTATGTTCAGGGGGGTTTTAGCGGAAAAGAGGATATTACTTAAAATGTATGCATGTTAAAAATCTGACACTTCATCAATTAATGTCCATACTCCTTGCGCACATGTGTGTAAATTTGGGTTAATGTCCGAAATTGCAAAATCAGTTAAAAAGTGCAAATGTTGCCATTTCTGAATGCAAGCCCCCAGGAAGAGCAGATTTGCACAGGGTATACCTCCTGTGATATGTGATGGGTGCATGTAATTTTAAACAAATGTGTACCTGTGCAAATATGTCTTTTTTTTATCAAATATAGATTGTGTGCAATTTGACAGGGGAGTGTCCTCTCTACAAGCCATAAAATGACATCACTCTGACTCACAGTTCCTTCCCCAATCATGGGAGAGGGGAGAATTGGGCCAATGGCAAGTGTAGAGGGGTAGGGTCTAGTGATGCTGCACACACACCCATTTTAAAAACAGATAAAAGCAGACAGACAGGACAGATAGGGACCTTCAAATCCATTTGCAGCTGGAAGCTCTGCCGGGAAAATCCATACTTTACCTCCATCAACCTTCAGAGAGCTAACATAGAGACTTCAATCTATCCACCTTCAGAGAGACCCAGACCAGACCGCTGTTAGCAGAACCAGAGGGCTGAACCGGAGTCCAGTCCAAAACCTGACCAGATCCGTGGCGAGGCCCAATTAATTCAAGAATATAGTGTGAGTACCTAGCAAGACTGTGCAGAACCAATCTCTTAGTTAACATAATATAATTCAATCTATTTTAATCTAACCAGAATTGTCTCCTAGAAGTTGTACCTTGTCATTTTGCAAAGCTGTCACTTGTCTTTTTGAACTTTAAAATTTCAAATCTGAAAAACGACCTTTATTTAATCGCTCATATCTCCGTGACCGTTTGTCCTAGAGACTTGCAGTAACTTTCATCTGGAAGCTGAGATCCTAGGCTGTCCTAGGACCCCAAGTCCCTCTGTGTCCTTGTAGTTCCTCTGTAATCGCGCCCGGCGCACTCACAAATTTCACTGCGATTTGCAAATTTCTCCACGTGTAAAAACAGCCGCTTCCGTGCTTCCATTTGCCAGAAAATCGTTTAACCTGCTAATCATTCCTGAATCATTGCAAGAGTGAGCCCGGACTAATATTAACTAGATACCACTCACCCTGAACCTCTAGGGGGAATTAAAAGCATTTTAGCATATTTTTCACTTCATCGCCAGCACATATAAAAGCATTTTGGGCCTGTGTTTAAAACTCCGATCTGTAATCTAAGCTTGCTGGGGTGAACTGAATTACATTTGATTGCATTTCTGAGAACTGTATGCTTTCCTTCCATTTCCTTGCATTGCATAAAAGGGGGGAGGGAATTGCCAGAGAAAAGTGATTACATTGTTTTGTTGAAATCATATTGAGTATTTTCTGTATTGCATTTTCATTCAACATTACATCCATCTGAACTTATCTAAAGCATTCTCTACCACCTTATTCTTCTGTTCCTATTCACAAGTGTGCTAGTGCCAGATTCTCCGTTGTTAATCTTTATCATATCAGATTAAGTGTGATATCCAATTATTAATTTATTATAAAGTGTGATATATATATCTATTGTTTAAATTATCAAATAAACCTTTTAAACTTGCAAAACAGAACTACTTCTTGGCTCAGTGGGGTCAGGAGGATTCCAAGAGAGGGGTGTTATATAGGGGTAGTCATCCAGAACGCATGAACTGGACATAAAGATATATTAATAAGGGTTTCCATTCAGTATCCCAGACTAGGCATTGACTTAGCTATAGTGTTGAATTGAATCCTCTTACAAATTGGGGGGTCGTGCCGGACGTTTGGGTTAGATCTACCATTTGTGCAGATTAATACAGCGTGCCAGCTGACCAGATACACATATCCGGTCGGATCACCACGCTGTGTTACGCTGTAAAGCACTCCTCAAAGGAACGCTCTTAGGAAAAGGTCTGTTTTGCAAAAATAAAATACAAACTTCTGTAAGTCAGGACAGAGACCAATCTCTAGAATGACGACCTTAGTAGACATGAAAATAGCCAGAGAGCACTTCTTACATAAGTTATTTGTGAGAGGTGAGTGGACTCACCAGGACCAAACAGTCTGGTTGCAGGCCATCACACCCCAGATCACGGAAACAGGGTCAGATATATGGAGAGACCAGGGTCCCTTACATGTGGCCCTGAGTGAACTATATATGTCCTCTAAGGCCAAGGATGAGCACAACAAGATTGCCAGGGTAGCGGCATATTTATATTTACATATGGGAGCCATGCAGGACAAATGCGCTGAAGGCCAAGATTTGGCGAGTAGGCAACTGCTGGCATTACAGAAGGCCCAATCTGATCTGGACTCTTCTGAGCAGAGGCTGCAGGGGAGCCAGGAGTCAGAAAATGAGAGTAGACAGCACATCATTAAAATAAAGAAGGATATGGACATCCTGCAACAGGAAAAGGCTGACCAGGATACCAGATTTCTGGCCTTGCAGAGGGAGTACCAAGAAGGTTTGGACTCCCTACTGCAGAGCCAGAAAAAGCTGGAGCAACAATTAGACTTTAACAGGGCATGCACGGAGCAGGTAGCCACCCTGCAAAGTCATCTAGATAGAGTGAAGGCAGAGAGCAACAAGCTGATTTTGAAAGACCTGGATACCCAGGCAGAGTTTGATGAAGAACGCCAGAAAGCTGGTGCCTTTCAAAGGCAGAGGGACGACCTGGCGGCACAAATGCAGGCTCTTAGCCAGGAAAGAGACGCCTTAGGCCAGGAAGTCTGCCATTTAAAAAGAAAAACAGAAGAAAATCACTTGGCCCTCCAGGGGCTGGGTGACCTCCAAAAAGAACGCCAGAACTTGTTAGAACACACCAGGAGGGTGGAGGATGCTCTGGCAAGAAAGGAGCAGGCCAATAGGGACACAGCTCAGGAGGTAACCCTCCTGCAGCAAAGACTGGCCCAGTGCTCCAGGACCAATCAGGAAACGCAGAGAGCGAATGAGGCTCTCTGCCAGCACAATGATAGGCTCCAACAACAGGTAGCGATGCAGGAGAGACTGATAGAGTCTAGTAAGGCCTTAACTGAGGAACTGAAGGCGCAGGCTCTTGCATTGCAACAGGGAGCAGGGGCGGATAGAGATGAGGTTCGCTGGGAAAGAGAAACTCCTGAGCATAACCCCAGGAGCCCTAGTACCAGAGGCCTTTATTTCTCTCAGTCCCTGGACTCTGCCACCCCCATGTCCCCTGGCGCACATGGGCAGATTACTATCCAGCCAGAAGCATGGGGCTCATAGGCCAGTACCACCCAGGAATGGAGGGGCGGGCATCCGGGTATGGGCACCCAAGCACAGTGCAATTTGATGGGGAACCCCAGGTGAGTAGGCCCATTAAGGGCATCCTGAAAACCTCTGCCCAGTTAGGTCAGTGGGGGGGGGTACCCATCAAATCCTGGCAGCAAGGAGGGATCTGAAGACTCCTCTGAGCGGTACAGGACACAGGAGACCAGGTCCCCACATTCTGCCAGCCATTCCCAGGCTCGCAGAATCCAGGAAAACCTGGAAGATCTGACGGGAACCTCGGGGAGCAGTGCCTCTGAGTCAGAAGATGAATGGACCAGGGTTACCCGAACCAAAAGGGCCAATAAGACAAGAAGGGCCTTGCTTAAGGACCCCTTAAAGCAGATTAAGGCAATCAGGAGCGTCATCACGCCTTATCATAAGAACGCCAAGTATTCTGTTTGGGAGCACTTAGAGTTGTTTGAGCAAATGATGGAGACTTTCCATTTGAAGGACAGCCAAAGCTGTATTCAATATGTAAAGTGGACCTTCTCCCCGGAATACTCCAGTTTCTTTGCGGGGCTGGAGGACCAAAATCATTTAAGATGGTCCACCTATAAGGCGGCCATCTTGAAACATTTTTCTGTTCACAGAAATCCTCAAGAGGCTCGCAAGGCAGCCTACAATTTACAATGTGGGGAGGATCAGACCCCACAAGAATTTGTGCAAGAACTGAAACGTGCTTTTGCGCAGACCACCAGAAGGGTGCGCACAGACAGTAGAGAATTCATTAATACATTTTTTCATGCCTTGCCCAAATACATAATGACCCAGCTCGTGAGGGATTTTCACGAGAAAAGATCTTTAGACTGGGTCATTGAACAGGCTACCCGGATCTATGAGGTGCAGAAACCGGTAGATAGCAAAAGTAATGCCCAGAAAAACCCCAAAGCCAACAGCACCCCTGCTGCTGCCAAGGTGGCAGAGGTAAAGGTCACCCCCGTTTTGGATTTGGAGATAGGGGGCCTAAAAACCTACCTGCACCTAATAATCCTAAACCCAGAAATCCCTCGGGACAGTCACAGGCAGGGAGTGAAAGAGGTAGTCCCCCCAATGGGGTCCCTCGCTCTCCTGACTATGTAAGTCCTCGCTACAAAGGTAACAGTCCAATCCTGGGTTATGTGTGGACTCCCCCAGCCCAAGGGGGGGGATCCAACCGAGCACCGAACCCAGGGAACTTCCCTCCAAACTTTCCACAGGAGGGCAGAAATTTACCAAATCCTGGGCAGAACTTCTTCCCCAGGTATCCACCCAATTTCCAGCCCCAAAATCATCCATCCTTCTTTCCCCAATTCCCTGAGCCCAGACAACCTAATCCGGGAGAGGGGAGGCCAAGGGTGGAGGGGTACCCAAATCTTCCCAACCAGGGGTACTACCAAAGAAGGGATAGCTACCCTTCCCGGGATCAGCCCAGGGGAGAAAACAGGGCCCCGTATCAGCCTGAGCGGGTTGACCAGTTAGAGCGCCAGGTTCAAAACATGGCGCGGGATCTGGGTCACATACTGAGGGCTCAGCAGAACCCTCAGATCGGCATGCCGGCGCAGAACGCACCCAACTGTGGACCTGGTGCTCCAGAACAATGACGGGGGCAGCACCCCGATAACTCACCGGTTCCCAGGGAGGAGGCACAAAGGGAAGGGGGGTGTAAAGCCTTGGAGGAAGCTTCCTTCCTCACTTGTAAACAGCCCCTGGAAACCCAGGAACCGGAAACAAAATCTCTTGCCCCTGAAAGTCTGCCTCCTAAGGAGCAGAGGGGGGGGTAGGAGAAACAAAAGACCCAAACAGACTCAGTTTGAGGAGGAGGTACAGATCTTCCAATTTGAGGGAGAGGGATCCTCAGAGGATCCTGGGAAAAGGATCTTCTCCTTCAGAGAGGGGGGAACTCCTCCCAAAGAAAAATGGGTCCCTAGGGATGCAAATCCAGACTGGGGAGATGTGGAGACTGAGCTACCGCCGCCCACCATCTCATCCCAGAACCAACAGCAAGAAAATCCCCTGGTTCAAACCCATCCTGAGGACTGCCTCCAAAAAGGGGGGGGCGGCCCAGAACCGGAGCCAGGGGAACCCACAATGGCTCTGATCTCCAGTTGCCAACTTTTTCTTTCAGATTCCCAAGGCTCTCCACAGAATTCTGCCCAAATCTCTTCGCTAGCGATGTCCAAAACCAGAAAGTTAGCCCGCCAGTTGTCCAAAAATGTGCATTATCTGTGCCCCCTTGAGGAGAAGGAGGGAAGATACTATGCCCCGGTACAAGTACAGGGGCAGGGTACAATTTTGGCACTGGTGGACACTGGATCTCAAGCTACCCTTCTGTCCAGAAGGGCCTTTGACAAACTGAATGCAGGAAGGGGAGAGAATTACCAAATTCCTCTCATCACTCTTCCTGGACAACTGCAGAACTTTGACGGGAAGGAAATTCCCGTTGAGGGGACCGCAGACTTGGACATTAAGATCGGGCGACACAAGGTGAAACACCCGGTCATAGTAGTGACTCCAGAGGGCAACCCTTGTTTACTGGGGAATGACCTCCTGAGGAGGTTGTCACCCTTAATAGATTGCGTAAACAAGGTCCTCTGGACCCAGACTAGCCGACCAATACAATTAAAACAGAGTGTCAACCATGTTAGTTTAAACGGCACCTGCCACATGGTTGAACAAAAATCTGACCAAGTAGAATTTCACTTCCAGAATAGCCAAATTCCAGACGTGACAGTAATATCAGTAGGACAACAGACTGGTGATGGAGGGTCCTCTCTATTTCTGAAAATCAACCTTCCTTCCAGTCTAAAGTGGTACTCCACGCTGGAAGGAAACACTCTGAGATTCTATACTAATCCACAATCAGAAACTCCCACTCCTATAGTCCAGAAAGATGTGAAATCAGCTCAGAGCCTGGCTGATATTCAGCAAAGTGGAGAGCAGTTGTTCATCCCTGTCCAAGTAAATGATGGGAAGGACTCTGTTCTCGCTCGAGTGTGTGTGAACAACGGTAAGAGCTTCATCAGCGAAGCCATGTTCCGCCAACTCCCAAAAGATCCAGCCATTCCGACATTCAAACTGATAGACAAATGGGAAATGGACCTGGAAGCACCTAATTCCAAACATCTCCTGCCAAGCAGGTGTATGCTCAAAATCTCCATTGGCAACAAGAGCATAGTCCATAATTGTTGGGTCGTGCGAGACGTCACTGCCGCCTTTTACTTAGGCATTGACATTCTCAATCGCTTTGCCATTAGTTTGGACCTAATAAACTTCAAAGCGTGGTCCCGATTAGCAGATAATCCCATGGGCTTTGATGATCCAGAAAAAGCATTTAGGTCAGCTCAATTGCTACCTTATGCAGTTGAAATTCAGATTAAAGAGGAAGTCACCATCCCAGAAAGGACCCGACAATTCTCCCTGGAAGTGAAAGCTAAAAGAGGACAACATTTGAAAAACCCTGATGCTTACATACATCTAAATGCTTCTCTCCAACTGCAAGGGTTGGGGGTAAACCCAACACCATTAGTCAACATAGAACACGACACCATTCCAATAGAGGTGGATAACAGCGACTTAAAGAGTATTACTCTAGCCGCAGGCACCATTATTGGAATGGCGGTTGATGACCGACATTTTTCCATAGATTTAGGTAATGAACTGTTAGGGCCAATCCCCAAGGACTGCGTTGACAGTGACAGTGATGACAATACAACACCAGACAGGTTTTTTACCCGGCATGGGGGGAACTTCCTGGTGTACACTTCTTGCCCTTATGGTAAGGAAGATGTGACTTGTGACTTCAGGAGGGATGAGGTGATTTTCCAGGTCCATGAGGGCTGCCTTTCCCACCTGAAGCCTCCAGTCCAAATCAGCACTCTGACTAGGGACTTCTCCACCCAGCTGGAGGAGGCCGCTGAAATAGCCAAACCAGAAGTCTTTCCAGGCTTCAGGCAGATGGTGGAAGAGAGAGTCAACCTAGCTGATGCCTGTGTGACTCTGGAACAAAAGCAAAAGTTGAAACAAGTTTTCTTGGATTTCCAAGATCTCTTTGCGGTAGACTCATATGACTGTGGCCGCACCGACATCCACACAACAACAATCCCCACGGACCCTGGCATGACTCCAGTGTTTGTGAAGCAATATCGTTTGCCTCTCGCATCCATGGAGTCCCTTACTGAAATAATTAAGAACCTTGAGTCCCGGGGAATAATCCGTCCAGTCCACAGCACCTTCAATAATCCAGTGCTGGGAATATTGAAGCCAAACGGCCAGTGGAGACTCTGTGCTGACCTCAGGGAGCTCAACAAACGGGTCCATACTTCCCGATGGCCTCTTCCCTACATTGACCAAGGGCTGGCCCAGATTCAGGGGTCACAGGTATTCGCTGCAATAGACCTGACCAATGGATACTGGACCGTGCCTGTCAGCAGGGAGGACCAATACAGACTGGGTTTCACCTTTGGGGGCCAGCAGTACACATGGACCCAGACTCCCTTCGGATACCTTAACTCCGGTAATGAGTTCAATATTTTCCTACATAAGGCCATGCCCGACCTGGGTGCGAGGGGTAACCTGGCTTATGTAGATGATGTCCTCATCAAAAGTTCATCTGTGGAGGAACACATAGCGGAGATCAGTTATGTTCTGACGCAGTTGAGGGCCGCCGGAGCAAAACTTTCCTTTCAGAAAGCACAGTGGTGTAGAACCCGTGTTAATTTCTTGGGGCATGAGATTACTCCTCAGGGTCTCTGTCCCCAGGAAAAGAAAGTGGAAGCACTTCAGAAATTGAAAGACCCCACAACTCTGTGGGAACTAAGGAGCCTCCTTGGACTGACTAATTACAGCAGAAAGTTCATTGAGGGCTACGCAGAGATCACCAGACCCCTGATTCATCTCCTGAAGGGGGGGGTCAAGTGGGAATGGGGTCCAGAACAAGCCGAGGCAGTAAAACGACTCAAAAGAAGCCTCTCACAAGCGCCTTGCCTGGCTTACCCTGTCAGAAACAAGGAGTTCTTCCTGGAGACGGGGTTCTCTAATACGTGCTTGACGGCAGTATTATACCAAAAGCATGACAAGGTCAATAAAGTAATCTCCTATGCGAGCAAAACTTTATCCTCTGTGGAGGAAAAATTCAACGATTGTGAGAAGGCACTCCTGGCAACGGTGTGGGCATTGAAGAATTACCGCCCGTTTATCCATGGGGAACACATCATAGTGGAGACTCCACACCAGCCTCTGCAATATCTCCAAAGTGACAGAATCCGGGCCGGAAATGTGAGTAATTCCCGAATTACTTCCTGGATTCTGTCAATGCAAGGCTTTCCTGTGGAGGTCAGATATGGCCAAAACAAGAAGAGTCCCCTCGCGCAAGGTCTGGCTGACTTGCATGATTGTGCCAGAGAAAACTGTCTCGAGGACGAAAGTCTAAAAATCAAAGACAACACGGAGGCATACCTTAATTCCCCACACAAAGTCTTTGAAGAAGACAAGTGTGAGGGAATGCCCACTGTCTATGTGGATGGATGCTCTTACCATGTTGACAACAACGGGGAGAAAGAACTGGTGGCCGGCGTAGGGAATGCATGGGTGAATGAGTCCCCAGAACCCTCCGCTGGATACAAAATTGGTCCCCGAAGTAGTCAGGTGGCAGAATTGATGACTGTGCATCAGGCCATCCTCACTGCTGTCCAGCATCAACTCCACGAACTGGTCATAATCACAGACTCGGATTATGTACGGAACGGGTTCGTGGAGCACCTGGTTAATTGGAAAACCAGAGGCATGTTATTTGCTAACAACAAACCCTTGAAACATGGGAAGTTGATCCAAAACATTGACGATCTGGTCACCTCAAATGAGATGACCATCTATTGGAAAAAGATCAAGGGTCATTCCAAAGTAGAGGGACCAGACAAAACTGGAAATGACTTAGCTGATCAGTTGGCCAAAACCGGGGCCATCCAAGGGGATCTAATTGAGATTGAGTCCCTGTTGGGGGAAATCCAGGTCACTGCTATCACTAGGTCCCAGACAAATGCTCACAACGACCTTTCAATTGCACAATGGAGTAAGGAGACCCCTGATGCTGATTTGATTACCGCTCAGAAGGGGGATCCAATAATTGGTAAATTTTACCAGCACCTTGAGGATCCTGAGAACTTTCCCCTGACGGATACCGATTACACTGGAGTTTAAGGAAACACCTCCAACATGCTTTTGCTTAAGCTCAGCGGAATCTAGAAAGATCGGCTGATAGCATGAAGACCCACTATGACCTGAAGACTTCCAGGAAGGAATATCAGGTGGGGGACCGGGTCTATCTATACAACTTCCAAAGAAACCAGGCAAAACAGCGGAAATTCTTGCCTACATGGAAGGGACCCTTTGAGATCATCGACAAGATCTCCCCTGTGGCTTACAAAATCCACATCCCCAAAGGTCCTTTGGCAGCGGGGGAAGACAAGTGGGTCCACATAAACCAGTTGAAATGTTGCCATCCCAGGCACACTCTGCAACAACTGGAGGAATCCTCTGGAATACTAGCGGGTACTGTCTCAGACTAATTCAGTTCCAACCATAAAACATACCACATCTAGTCTCTAAAATATTGTGATTTGCATGAAACTGTCTCTTAGTTATACTGTTTTTTTTTCAAAATAATAATGTAATGTTTAGTTATGATGAAATGCATATGCTGCCCCACTATCTCAACAGTGGTGGAAAGACGTCTATGTGTAGGTATTGCCGCTCTTCCTTTGTCGTCCTAGGAGAAAGAAAACCTGGAGACGGGCCAAGGAGGACGATCCGGAGACCGGGAGCAGAGACGCAAGGGGCCCAGCGTACCGCCCAATATTCCCATCAGTACCAGCGAGGAGAACCGATCGATCAGTACCGGATGGAGGAAAAGATGCTGAACTGTGCCATTTGCAGAATTGGAAGAAGATTATGTGGACATACCAGTGCGTGGGTCAAAACCCTTGTGCACCCGACTCCCCATCGACTCAAATTCAAAGGGCAGTCACGTGGGGGGATGTGTTGGGTGTCCTGACCCACGTTTGAGCTATCATGCTACAACATTTGGTGCTGTGGGCTTAGGAAATCCAAGATGGCCGAAAAAGCCCACATGTGCGCCAGAATCCACGAAAACCGCGCAGCTTGTGCGCACACCAAAATGGTCGCCTGACTTGCCACCCCAGGTGCGGGTGTGCTGGGTCAGAAGAGCCATGAGTGAAATGGGGTGCCAAAGAGAAGAACAGCAGTGCCTGTTCGCTAGAAAGCACTTTAAAAATCACCTTTTGTTTCTCTGAATGCCAGCTCAAAATGCCTATTTTCAAACATTGCAACACATCCCAAAATCTCACTGAACACCAGCGGACATCTGGCAGAATGAAGTATGTGTGCATACTAAATCTGGGAAGATGAAGAGCCCAAAACAATGTTTATAACAAGACTGGCTGAGCTGTGGATTTCAGCAGTTTAAGTAAATGTGGACTGAAAGACACTAAAAATCTAAATGTTTAAAAGAAATGAGTGACCTATTTCTGAGTGTCACATAGGTTGCAATTGTTTAAATGTCATAGTTTTAAACTTAGAATCAGCATTCTAGCTGCATATGTAAAAATGTTTAGTTTTATTTGAATGCAGAAAACTGGGGAACAAAAAGTGACATTTTATCTGAAACCTGGCTTGAGAAACTGAATTCTGCCTGACATCTACCCCCATCAGGAGTGAAACTTGAGTCACAGCTGTGTTCCCAGGCCTATCTGCCTTTTGCTGGCCACACTAAGGATATGCCATCTCTCTGATAATTGAATTAAGGGGAGCCCCACAGAATACAGGAGCTCTGAACAAAGCCCTGTCCTGACTCAGGCAAAGGTTTTATTACGGGGGCTGTAAAAGTAGCTTCCTCCTGGAAGGTCAGGGGAGGGGCACTGCCTGTGAGAGCAAGCTGGCTTGGCAGAACTGGAAAAACCAGAAATTCAACCTTGTGCTGGGGGGAAACCACACCCCTTTGGGGCCAGAACATAACTCTAAAAAGATGAATAACTCATAGTACGGACATGTGAAAATTTTATAAATGATACCATAATTCTTGTGATTTTTCTGCCCACATTTTAAGACGTGTTAGGACCCGGTGGTATGTTCAGGGGGGTTTTAGCGGAAAAGAGGATATTACTTAAAATGTATGCATGTTAAAAATCTGACACTTCATCAATTAATGTCCATACTCCTTGCGCACATGTGTGTAAATTTGGGTTAATGTCCGAAATTGCAAAATCAGTTAAAAAGTGCAAATGTTGCCATTTCTGAATGCAAGCCCCCAGGAAGAGCAGATTTGGACAGGGTATACCTCCTGTGATATGTGATGGGTGCATGTAATTTTAAACAAATGTGTACCTGTGCAAATATGTCTTTTTTATCAAATATAGATTGTGTGCAATTTGACAGGGGAGTGTCCTCTCTACAAGCCATAAAATGACATCGCTCTGACTCACAGTTCCTTCCCCAATCATGGGAGAGGGGAGAATTGGGCCAATGGCAAGTGTAGAGGGGTAGGGTCTAGTGATGCTGCACACACACCCATTTTAAAAACAGATAAAAGCAGACAGACAGGACAGATAGGGACCTTCAAATCCATTTGCAGCTGGAAGCTCTGCCGGGAAAATCCATACTTTACCTCCATCAACTTTCAGAGAGCTAACCTACCAAGTATCTAGCAAGACTGTGCAGAACCAATCTCTTAGTTAAAATAATATAATTCAATCTATTTTAATCTAACCAGAATTGTCTCCTAGAAGTTGGACCTTGTCATTTTGCAAAGCTGTCACTTGTCTTTTTGAACTTTAAAATTTCAAATCTGAAAAACGACCTTTATTTAATCGCTCATATCTCCGTGACCGTTTGTCCTAGAGACTTGCAGTAACTTTCATCTGGAAGCTGAGATCCTAGGCTGTCCTAGTCCTTGTAATTCCTCTGTAATCGCGCCCGGCGCACTCGCGAATTTCACAGCGATTTGCAAATTTCTCCACGTGTAAAAACAGCCGCTTCCGTGCTTCCATTTGCCAGAAATTTGTTTAACCTGCTAATCATTCCTGAATCATTGCAAGAGTGAGCCCGGACTAATATTAACTAGATACCACTCACCCTGAACCTCTACGGGGAATTAAAAGCATTTTAGCATATTTTTCACTTCATCGCCAGCACATATAAAAGCATTTTGGGCCTGTGTTTAAAACTCCGATCTGTAATCTAAGCTTGCTGGGGTGAACTGAATTACATTTGATTGCATTTCTGAGAACTGTATGCTTTCCTTCCATTTCCTTGCATTGCATAAAAGGGGGAGGGAATTGCCAGAGAAAAGTGATTACATTGTTTTGTTGAAATCATATTGAGTATTTTCTGTATTGCATTTTCATTCAACATTACATCCATCTGAATTTATCTAAAGCATTCTCTACCACCTTATTCTTCTGTTCCTATTCACAAGTGTGCTAGTGCCAGATTCTCCGTTGTTAATCTTTATCATATCAGATTAAGTGTGATATCCAATTATTAATTTATTATAAAGTGTGATATATATATCTATTGTTTAAATTATCAAATAAACCTTTTAAACTTGCAAAACAGAACTACTTCTTGGCTCAGTGGGGTCAGGAGGATTCCAAGAGAGGGGTGTTATATAGGGGTAGTCATCCAGAACGCATGAACTGGACATAAAGATATATTAATAAGGGTTTCCATTCAGTATCCCAGACTAGGCATTGACTTAGCTGTAGTGTTGAATTGAATCCTCTTACAGAAGTCACGCGTAATGCGCACAATCCCATTCCAAAAGGGGACGCAGTCACTATACGAGACGCTACCTGCTATCCGCATGGAATGGAATGGGGTTTAACCCCAAATTAAGTAAGTTCTATAGAGTTAGACATTGGAAGCCTCTCATAGAATTTGAACTTATAATAGAGACCTGATGTTACTTTGTAGAGACCGCAGAAGCTACTAGAACATATTAAGATTCATATTCAGCTACCTTACTAACAAGTGTGCATTTACTTGAAACCTGGTGACTTATCTTTGGTATTTAGGGATACAATTTAGGGCCTCATCAGTGGTTGGGTGGAGTGGCATAAATGTATTGTAAACACTATTACCACCACATTACCGCTCCGCTGAATCTCAAGTTTGGTTGGAAAGCTGGAAATTTACCTCCAGCTCTGAGCTGGAGGTACATCTCTAGTTTTCGGCCCATTTTCGGCGCTATTACCGCTGGTGCTATTACTGCCGGTGGTAATAGTGCTGAAAAACCCCATAGAGTCCTATGGACTCATAACAAATGGGGAGTAACAGCACCACTGCAACTCAGGATCTGGTAGAAATTGCGGCAGACCGAATTGCAATTGTGTTGGGTGGTATTCTGCCACATTTACCACCGGGATACTGTCCAACTCATGATGAGGCCCTTAGTGCCTCAGTAACTTGAATTTATGTTGGGTAAGCGCATTCAAATCTGGCCTGATTATTAGACAGAAGGACAGAACTGGGATTGGCAGATTGCATTGGATAATAGTTTACAGCATACTAGATTTAACAGCATTTTCCAAGGAACTTTACCTTACAAGCTTGTAAATACATGTGACTTAACAGTTACACATTTATATTCTTTGGTGCTAAAAGAAATATGGACTAATGTTTTTTTTGTATCTTTTTTTCTCCCCTTAAGTGCTGTTAAAAAGAAAAAAAAAACCTCTCTTCTTTTCTCCTCCATCCTACTTCGTTTACCCGCCTATTACTGGGACTACGGCTATTTGAATTATAAATATGAACTCAAGACTGAGTCAGTGGCCCTCATCAGGAGGTTGGAGGTAACCATGCTGCTTTTAGCAGCATGGTTGCGTTCTTACCGCAATCCGGGCCCGGGTTCCTCGAATGAGGAATTACCGGGCCATCGCAACCTTGGCGGACCCGGTAATTCCCCATCCGAGGAACCCGGACTCGGTCCATCCCCATTCCCATTCGAGCCCCCATAGGGCTCAATGGGAATGGGGATGGAGCTAACAACGGGCCCGTTAATGACGGGCCTATTGTTGGCTCCCTGGTGTCCTCGCGGGACCCGGTATGGACGCCTGGTTTTTCCAGGCGCCCATTGCGGGTCCCGCGAGGAGACCTCGTGGCAGGGCGGAATGGGTTTACCGGCACCGGCACCTTTACCGGTGCCGGTAAACCCATTCTGCCATCCTTCTGATGAGGGCCAGTATATTTGAAATGCCTTGACAAAGCCTTAGAATTGGACAAACATCTTGGCCATGGAGTCGACAGGATTTATCACAAAACAAATGTCGGTGCATGTGTTGTGTTCTACTGTCTCGGGAGTTGCATGGCATTTTTGGTGGGTGGGGATTCGGTTGGGAGAGGAGTTGAAGGATTGTTGGGGGACGGTTGTGCAAGTACCACCTTATGCTTAATACATCTTACCTGCAACTGAGCTTGGATCCGGCTCAGTCATGTCAGCATACTATATGTAATAGGGTGAACTTGTCACTATACTAACACACATAGCACACAGAGGGTGTTGTCCTATGGATGTACCTATGCAAATATGGAATTCAATATTTGAATAAAGGAAGAGCGCTTGCATATGGGTTACCTTATGATTTTATACATATTTAGATGATGTTGCAGATTTCAGTCACATCTGAAAAAGCATGTTTCCATCTAAAACTGTCAGCTCTGCAGCCCAATGACGCTGAAGGGGGTAATAGTATTGCCTCCAAAATGCATTGCAGGGTGAATCAAGAAGTGCACCTTGCAAACAGGACCAGGCAAAAAGGCAGAAGGAATGCATCCAGCCTCTCTCCCAGTTGGAAAGGAAAGAGCAAACTAACATCAACACAACCATGAGAAGTGTGCTACCCACCCTTCAGTTCCTTGCCTGGCTCTTGAGAACACAATACCTTATAGGATGAAAAAACAGGGATCCTACATGAACACTGAGAAGGGTTATCAGAGGCACAGAAAAGCCTGTTTCCAGGTTAGTCAATGGGCAAGAGGTCCATCCAGAGTTCATCATTTCCAAAGCAAATCCCACAGGGAGGAAAGTAGGGAATCCGGGGCTATTTAAAAAATAAATAAATATTGAATTAGCTGATAAATCAACTTTGCAATTACACATTTTAAAATTCACAGTTTCACATTAAACAACTAAAATCTGTTTTTTTTAAATGAGATTCTTGCATTCATAAGTTAAAAACGATGCACTCAATTGTCAGAACGCTTTAAACTAATTTAAATGGTTGTTCATAAAATCAAATCATGTTAATTTCAGTGCATAAAATAAATGTAAAGCAGCAATTCGGACAGACGACAGATGCCCTGTCAATATAATAAGCCACATCTAATCACAAGTAACAGCTCGATACTCTGTGAGCAATTTCTTTAAGTGCAAAGTGCGTAGATCCTTTAGCATTATGCGATTAATTAGTAAATGTTGCAACGTCCCTTTGTTCACCACGTTCAAACAAAATCGACATACATTTCATGATGACAAATCTGGCCACCTCAATTCTGTATCTCTTTTGTCGTTCATAGATTAAATCTTAAACGTAAGAAATCTTGTCTATGCAAGACTGAGAGTGATGTTAGCATGTATGATTCAACAGCATTATATTTCTTTTCATGAAATAGATTACTTTTAAAGTCCTTATACCTTTGGAACTTTTCCCTGATGCAAATCCAATCATTTTGGAACAATTTAGTTTTTGCTAAATTTGGTTTTTCAGTTAAGACTTGCAGGGATATTTCCGCTTGCATCACATTTTGAGTAACTGTGTCATTCCATTTCTGTAAAAATTTGTGAGTAGTGGTAAACACATATTTGGACAGAATACTTAACAGCATGTTTGCACCAGGAGCCAAAAGACATTTTTTTAAATAAGGAGATGATTTGCCATAAATATCTAGAATACAATGAGGTTAACCCTAACTCATATCGCACCCACACAATTGGTTCGCAATTGGGCAATCCTAAAACACGCCGCCAATACTGACCTTCAAATTTCTGACGCATCATCTCAGTAAATAACTTCACTTCTACCCCATAGAGTAGAATAGGAGTAACTTTTGTCTATAGAATGTGAAGAAAGGGTTGAGGGAGAATTTCACATACTTTGCTTGAGTGATTGCCGTGGCCAGTTATGGGGCTATACATGACCACACAAATTCACTAGTTCCACAAATTCAAAAAGTATCCAAAAAGCAAGTAATGAGGAAATCTGTGGTTCACACACCAGTAAACAAAGTCACCAGTCAATTAAATCCAAACAAGTTATAGGCGGGTACAACAAGAGTGCAGAGTTATAGCATCTGTAGGGAAGATCACCAGTTCAGCAAAGCCAATACATCTAGGTTCAGGCATAAGAAACACCAACCGAAATTCTTAAAAAAAATGACTCTGCCAAGCGCAAAGTAAGCTGAGAAGCGGTGACCCTCTGATGCGCCATGGTTTTCTCTTTCGCCTCCATTGTGGTACCCATGGTGGATTGTGTGGTGCACCCTCACAGCAGGATCTGCAGATCCTGATCAAACCAGGTCCTACTGGCCATGATGAATGCTGGCTTGATTATCGAGAGCCAGATAGCTAGATTTCTGTGATCTACCTAGAACCCCATGTGGGTGGCGATAAGAAACAGCCTCTTTGGGCACAAGTTCAAGTGGTCCAGGATTGGGGCATTCCTGCCCCTTAGACTTGGTTGAGAGCACCCCTTGCCATCGCTGAGTACTACCTATCATGTATCCATTTGGCTAGGACCATTGCCCTTCACTTGAATGATTTGTCATCCAATGAAAAGCCTTCTTCCTCTATTCTGGAACTCATGATGAATTGTGTGGTGCACCCTCACAGCAGAGCCTGCAGATCCTGACAGAAACAGGAGCTACTTGGTGTGACGAATGCTGGCTTGACTATCGAGTGCCAGATATCTATGTTTCTTTGACCTACTGCGAAGGCATCATGAAGCGAGACACAGACAAGAGATTCTGAATTCAAAACAAACACTTTTATTAACTTAAATGTCAGGAGTGTAAAGCCTTTCTTGCCCTATACTAAGGTGGGGTTCCCCTACCTGAATAAAACTAAGGAAACTGAGTCAAAGAGTTCAATTGAAGTATCTGTATGTGTCTAAAACCTATACTTGCTCTCTCAACTAATCTATACACTGTGTGGGGATGTCAGCAATCAAAATAAACTGCTCCCAACATAACGTTCTGAGCCTCTTCCATCCCACAGCTTCCTTTCTCCTCCCTTCCCTAAGTATAACACATTCCAGCCAAAAAGTCTCACTTTTACCTCTCTTGAGTTCAGGATGACATGGGTTTAACCAAGACTTGGGGCACCCTTCACCAAGTTCCAAGTAACACAGTTCCAAGCAGCAAATAATCTTGAGACTCCGGTCTCAAGTCAATAAATATTTCAAGTCTCAGGGTTCCTTTCCCTAAGACTTGATTTCAGCAGCGCCAGAATATCCCTGATTCTTTTTATGATGTGTTTTCCAGGTGCAAGCTGTTACTATGTTGGAATAATCTTCAAGATGTAGTGAATTATGTTCTCAATGTTTTTTTTCTGTAGTTTTCAAGTAACTTGGTATTCAAAATTCCTTTCTTGGTTTCAATATGTAAAGTTCTATTCACTTTAGAATACAGCATACATTGGTTTCAATTGGATGTAATGTATCATTAATTTTAGTAGGCAGCATCTAAATGCTTTACTTGAATTTGAAGTTCTGTTTTAATTCTGAACTTAGTATGTAACAGTTCTGCTGTTTTGTGAAGTTTTCATTCAGTTTGGTGTTAAAAAAAAATTGAACTCAATTCAGTGTTCATTAGGCACTGGTTGAACTTTTTAAAATGTTCATTCAATTTGGTAAGCAAAAAACATGGTTTGCATTCAATGTGTTGTTTAATAGGCATTGGATGCACTTGTTAAGATGTCCATTCAGTTCAATATTCAAAAAACATGGTTTGTATTCAGAACAACACCCTTCATGCAACCCTCTGTATAATATTTCCTTGATTTACTTCAAATAGAATGTACATCCTTGGGAGACTTTCGGAAAATGTGTTTGCTCCAGCACGCGCCCACTCTGATACAAACTATTGCTAGTTATTCAAGACTGGACAATGGATTGAATGGGAGACCTTTTGAAAACTTATTCCCTCAAACACATGACCACTCCGATACAAAGTATTCCTCGAGCCACCCAGTTTAAATGCCCGTGCAACGAGTTTCTCAATGACTAGAAACTCACTGGTGGCGTTCACATGCTTCCCAGCAGCATGATATGATATGTTAGTTTATTTATATAGCGCCTATACACAATGTGTTTCAAAGCTCTTCAAGGCAAGGGAGTGAACAAGGGAAAATACAACCACATTCTTACAGGCCATGAACAGTAAGGATGCAAAATTAACTATCGTACTCGGCCTGACGACATTTCAGATAGTGCAAGAGCTAAGACATAGATAAGGAAGGGAGGGGGAGAGTAGGAAGGAAATGGAAACAGACAGGCGACTACTTTACTGGGCCTGACAACATTTCTGGTAGAGCCGAAGAAAAACAAAAGGTGAGGGAGAGGGGTGCAGAAAGGGAGGGGAGGAACAAAACAAGCGACTATCATACTAGGCCTGACGACATTTCAGATAGTGCTGGAGGGGTTGTGGGGAGGAAAAAAACAGTAATGGGAGGGTGGAGGAAACAGACGAGGTTGCTATCATATTAGGTCCAGGGACAATTCTGATAGAGTAAGTGCATAGAAGAAAGTAAGGGGAGGAGATAGGAAAAGAGAGAAGGGAAAGGAGGAGAGAAAAGAGAGTAAGCAGTCAAAAAGAGTGGAGAGGCAAGAGTGGAGAGCGAATACAATTGCAGAAGTCAGTAGTAACACATAATGTTGCAAGCCAGGATACAAGATGAAGATGGGAACAGCATGATTCAGGGTCACCATGAGTACAAGATGCAAAGAAAGTCCAGCATGAGAGTTGAGAAAGAGTGAGACACCGTGAATGAATGAAGTCCATAAAAGTCAAATCCAGCATTGGCCACAAGACAGTGATGGTGAAGGAAGGCACCAGGTGGGCGGGGCTTGCTAAGTGGTGAAAAAGAGCAGCAGGCAGGAAGGCACCAGGTGGGTGGGGCTTAGGCTAGGTGACCTAGATCTACTTGCACATGCTCCCCATCTGCAAAAGAAAAGAAGCTGGGGGCTCCTTAAGTAGGGAAACAGAGCGGCAAGCAGGAAGGCACCAGGTGGGCGTGGCTTGCTAAGTGGTGAAAAAAGCAGAAAGCAGGAAGGCACCAGGTGGGCGGGACTTGCTAAGTGGTGAAAAGAGTGGCAAGCAGGAAGGTACCAGGTGGGCGGGGCTTGCTAAGTGGTGAAAAAGAGCAGCAGGCAGGAAGGCACCAGGTGGGCGTGGCTTGCTAAGTGGTGAAAAAAGCAGAAAGCAGGAAGGCACCAGGTGGGCGGGGCTTGCTAAGTGGTGAAAAGAGCGGCAGGCAGGAAGACACCAGGTGGGCGGTGCTTGCTAAGTGGGGAAAAAGAGCGGGAAGCAGGAAGGCACCAGGTGGGCGGGGCTTGCTAAGTGGTGAAAAAGAGCGGCAAGCAGGAAGGCACCAGGTGGGTGGGTTTAGGCCAGGTGACCTAGATCCATTTGCACCTGCTCCCCATCTGCGACAGCATGGATACTACAGCGTTTTGCTCCTCATTTTGGGGGTCCCAGTCATTCTCCTCAGGCCCCATTGTGTTGACGTCCTGACACAGGGGAACACACACCTCTAAAAAACATGTGAAAGGGACAGCCTCTCCAAACATCTCCCTTATTAGCATTCAGCTTGCTCCATGGAAGCCCAGCTCCCATGGCACGCTTGCACTGACATTCCTGCTGCTGCCTCTGTCGCTCCTCCACACAGGTTACCCTGCTGGCTCTTCTACTGCTAGGCTGGTCTCCTTTTATACACCTGCAGCCCCTTGACAGGCTGCAGGTGTGGATGCCCAATCAGCTCTGCATGACCACAATCAACGAGACAAGCCTGATCTTCACAACTCTTAGCTGGAATCTTCCTTGTCCCAATACCAGAGTGGTAAAAGAGTGTGGTTTTCATTGTTCTTAGTTGCCTCTTCTTCGTCCCTGTACTGTCAAGTGTCAAATGGAGAAACATGAGGGAACTGGCTTATAAAATAGGGAAAGGGGGATACCATGTCTCACCCGACAGCACCCCACTTCCAGCCCCCAAGGACCCTCCACCCAGGTGATCCTCCCTGGCAGCTCCACCCACAGGGTCAGGATCCAAGAGTTATGGCATTTCCCTGGCCACTTGCACAGAGGATCCAAGGGGGCTAGGAGAGAGAATACCCTCGGGTTTCTAACACTACATAGAACACCAAGTGGGTGGTGATAAGAAACAGCATCTTCAGTCAAAAGCTAAAGGGGTCCAGGATTGGGGCATTCCTGCCCCTCAGACTTAGGCTCAGTTGGGAGCATTCCTTGGCCTCACTGGGCATTATCGATCATTTATTAAGTGGGCTGGGACCATGGCCCTTCCCTTGAATGATTTGTCATCCAAAGAAAAGCCAATACAATTCAGTTGGCAAACAGCTTTGCAGATCCTAAAATATGGTTTGTGCAGGGTCCCAGTTCTAAAGGTCCTGGATTATGAACAGACTTACATCATCCAGACAGATACTTTCAAATCTAGAATAGAGCGGTTGTGTCACAGCTAAACTCAGGAAGGGTTGAAGAGCTGTTCCCTATATTATCAGGCAACTGACAGAAAGAGAGAGAGAGAGAAACTGGTCCATAATTGAGAAAGATGCACTCTCCATGGTCTGGGCAGTTCTCAAACTCAAACCCTACATTAATGGGTTTCACTTTTCTGTACATCGCTCAGCTCCTCGATGGGGAGAATTTACAGATTTTGTATTGGGCCATATTCTTACAAAGGTTGAACATGAAAACACAGCATAAAACCTTGTTCTCAACTCAATCCATCTGGCAGCAACCAACTCAAAATGTCTGAAGGTTAACTCAACCTATTGGAAGCATCGAATGAACAATCTCAACATCATCCTGAACTCTGCAACGCACCTAATTATCTGACTCAATGCTTTTGTGCTTACACGATAAGCCTAAATGGTATGTGTAGTGATGGTGTCCCCCTGGCCGCCATTTAAGGGGCCTAGAGATATTTAAAACCACCCCTTTTCTAACTTTTAAAAGACATATTCATAAACCTGAACATTGCTGCACAGACTATATTACGTGTACACCATTGTCATCACACCCCAAAAAAAAAAGTTTCATTCGAAAGTCTGCATATTATGTCCCTACCTTTTCAGATTCGGTTTCTTAGGGCCTCATCACGAGTTTGGCGGTAGCCCTTACATGCGGCAGTAATGCTGTTACCGCCGCATTTAAGGGTCTGCCAAAAAATGAGTGTGGCATCATTTACTCCCAGCACCAAGCTTGGGTTAAATGCGCCGACTTAAAGCTAATTTTCGGGTGCAATTAGTGTGCCACTATTAGTGCGCGCTACTTGCGCCAACAATTCCCCATTGGGTCCAATGGACCCAGTGGGGAATGGGGAATTACAGTTACCACACAATCCGTGATCCGGTGGTAATACCGCCAGAGGGTTGGGTGGTAACGCATCTACAGTTGGGCGGTATCCCAGTCGGGATGCAGCCCAACTCATGATGAGGCCCTTAGTGTTTTAATAGTCTGAATGTATTTTTAATTAATTAAAGAATAACATTTTTCAGACCTTGATTGGCCATTCTTTTATTTTGGTAGCATGGTGATATTCTTGTTTAGATGCTTTTTCAGTAGCTCATGCTGCTGTATGAGGTGAAGGAGGAGGACCTTTATTCTTGTGGCTGATCACGGCTGGTTTAGTAGTAGTGTGAAGCTAAGTTGGAGTTTTAACCACTAGTCATTTGTTGTCCAGAGGACATACTATATGTTAAACATTGAGAGCCCGAGGCTAGTATGCACACATTTAGAAATTACACATAGTGATCTTGCAGGCAGAATGTAGAAGTGATGGGTGAGCTTGGATAGGATGGTGGGTGTATTGGGTGTTCATTCATTGCTAGTAGGTGTGGCGCTTTGGCCACATGTTCATTATTTTACCTAATAAAGTTATCTTCATGGCATTTCCTGTATGAAAGCAGTTGTTTATAATGTCTGCTGATAATTTGGAGGAACTGCATCTGGCAATGGTGTAGAATCCCTAGCTGTGTTGATATTTATTACTAATAATAATATGTGGGTAATCCGTTTAATTAAACTCCATGCCAAAAGCATAGTGCACACCTGTGCCCTGCTGCATCCGTATCCTGATCTGCAGCACCTGCTCTACAGTGGCACAGAGACGGCTGATTGTGAGTGACACGATTCGAACATAGCTGCCTGCCTCCTGGCCCTGGGCTGCTACTCGTGCTGCTGCCTGACAGTCTGCGCTTGCGCAGCAGGGAGCCGAGCCACCGCCCAGGCACAAACGCACATGCCCTGGGCTGGGTCTTTCGCTGCATGCGCACTTGCGCAGCCACAGATCAAGCCAGTAGCAGCTCATGCCCAGCCTCGTGTGACCCCTCCCCCCCAGCCGTGTCAACGCGCCCCCCCCACCCCTGTGAAGCTGCCGGCATATGCACTGGCGCCAGGCAGCTAAGGTAGGTGTCGTCACCCTGTGTGGCTTCGAAGTGTTACAGACTAGTTCTATATGTGCCCAGGCGTGCATTTGAATCGCGTTCAGCCCAGTGAAACTGACATGCGTTCGGGTTGGCCCTTTTCATCAGTGCCCTTGTGTGCCACGCCAGACACCTGAAATCAGGCCAGGCAACAGGCCACGCCGGTGTCTTCCGTTTAGTGCATTTGCCCTGCTTCTACGAGATGCCAGGCCTGTCACTGAGCTCCCCGGCCCGCACCATCCTCATGACCCAACTTGAGAATCAATACCATGGCACCCTCCACCCTCCTGTGGCCAGTCGCTAGTTTGGGGATGCAGTCTGGATTGCAATGGTTTGCAGGTGCTGCTGGTTTCACTCCGCACAGCACATGGGGGTGAATGGTTCTGGTGATGTTGGCATAGCTCTCAACTCACCCGCTTTTGGCATGTGTCACCCGCCTTGCAAAGGGCTGACTCACCCGCCAAGCCTCCTGCACGCCCATTCATTCCAATGGGTGTCTCACCCGGCAAAAACAAAATCGGGTGATTTCACCCGCCTTTGGGAGACAAATGGTTGAGAGCTATGTGTTGGACAGGTCAGTTGAGTTGGCTGTGAGTGTGACTTAGCGGGGTTTGCTGGTGGGTATGCAAGCAGACTAGAGGTTTGGCCCATCAACTGAACCAATACCGAGGTGTGATAGATCGATGTCAAGCACACCGTCAATCACGCACATCATGTCTGGATGGTTCAAACCCATCCTAGCATGGCCATTGCAGTGTGCGGCATCCAAACGGCCCTGCTGCAAGCCAGGTGCAGGGGAGGGCGCACTGCAACAAGATGGCTTGCAGAAGGTGCCAGAAACAGAAACGCTCAGGTAAAGCATGACGGTTTCTGTACTTTTTTCCATTTCCACTAGTCAAGCAGGGATGGAAATGTAAATAAAAACATTGACTGGGGCCTGGGATGGGTCTCTGCCAATTGAGCATACTGCACCCCTGCGAGTGGGTGTCAGAGGGCTGACCCCAGCCTTCCGCCTGTGTGGGTGTTGTGGGCCATTGCTTATGTGAGTGCCAGGCGCTCGTCCGACACTTCCATATGCGTGGAGGGGCTGTCTGCAGTGCCAGTCCCTTGGGCTCGCAGCCAGGTAAAACCGGAGGTGGTAAAACAGGCGGTGGTTCGGGACGCCACCTGTTTCACCACTGGACTTAATTATGGAAGTTAAAGTATAACCACCACTTACACTGGCAGTAACGGACAAGTCGGAATTACCGTATGCATTCATTCCACCCATTACCATTGGAGTCCAATGGGACTCTAAAGCTGGACTAATCAAATGAGGTGTCAAATTGCGGTTACTGCATGTTATACTCATATGATAAAACTAGTAATTCAGTTTGGCGGTTTTAGCATAGCCAATACCGCCAAAACTTAAAAGAAGCCACAAAGTTAAGGCCTGCAGGGTATCTGCTCTGTTTTGGCAATAGCTTTATTCATTTTGGTGTTTTGTTGTAGAATGTATATGTCACCTTGCAGCCACTTTAGAACACTGGTTACCAGGGTGGCCATTGTGGTAATGAACGTTCCTTCCTCCTTTGTGTTAGCAATGGTAATTATTTGATTGCCCAGTGATTACACTTACAACCAGGCAGGACAATCAAGGTGCATTAGCCACGCATTATTCAATTAAAACATCATCAACATGTCCTGGCACTACCGAACATGCCCAGAGTCATGCACGCCGATGCCCATCCCTGCCATCACACAGGGAGAGTACATGCTGCTGGGGAGCTGCTGTAATTCCATTGTTTCTAGCCAATGAGTTCTTTGTTTGTGAAACAGGGAACTCATTTACCCACTATGCCAGCCCCTTACAGCTATTCCCAGTCCTTTACCCACTATGCCAGCCCTTCACACCTATTCCCATTCCTTTACCCACTGTGCCAGCCCTTCACACCTATTCTCAGTCCTTTACCCACTATGCCAGCCCTTCACAACTATTCTCAGTCCTTTACCCACTATGCCAGCCCATTACAACTATTCACAGTCCTTTACCAACCATGCCATCCCTTCACAGCTATTCCCAGTCCTTTACCCATTATGCCAGCCCCTTACAACTATTCCCATTCCTTTACCCACTATGCCAGCCCTTCACACCTATTCCCATTCCTTTACCCACTGTGCCAGCCCTTCACACCTATTCTCAGTCCTTTACCCAATATGCCAGCCCTTCACAACTATTCTCAGTCCTTTACCCACTATGCCAACCCATCACAACTATTCACAGTCCTTTACCAACCATGCCATCCCTTCACAGCTATTCCCAGTCCTTCACCCATTATGCCAGCCCCTTACACCTATTCCCATTCCTTTACCCACTATGCCAGCCCTTCACACCTATTCTCAGTCCTTTACCCACTATGCCAGCCCTTCACAACTATTCCCAGTCCTTTACCAACCATGCCATCCCTTCACAGCTATTCCCAGTCCTTTAACCACTATACCAGCCCCTTACAACTGTTCCCAATGCTACCCACTATGCCAGCCTCTTACAACTGTTCCCAATGCTACCCACTATGCCAGCCCCTTACAACTATTCCGACCTCTTTTGCCACATATTCTTCCCCCTCCACGCCCCAACCAATGCCTACGAGGTAGCACCTCTGATGGACGTTCTGCTGAGTAGACTGGAGACATGGCGGATGGCACTGAAATAGTCACCACATGCTTCCAGGAAAAGACGGCCGAGGTGGACCTCGAAAGTGGGACTGTAGCTTGGATGGGGACTGAGTCCACAGGGACAGCCACAACAGGGTGTCACAGTAGTGGGCATCGTCACAGTTAGATGGCATAGATGCTGGTCTGGGAGGCAATGATGGTGAAGGTGATACCGTGAGGGGACCGATCATGGGTGAGGTGCAGAGCCTGGCTCCTGGCAACGTTATATAGGAGAAGTGGCGCTCAAAAGAAGACATGTCAAACTGGCTGAGGGGGCAGCAGAGCAGGACAAGGCCGAACAAGGGGAGGCCAATCGGTAGTTCAGGAAAGAAATGGCAGACTTGACAGAGAAGCACTTCCAGCACACTGGACATGCTATGCCCCTTGTCTGTACGGAGGAAGAGTCTGTATTTGTTGCATGATGTGTGTAAAATATGTGCACAATGCACAGCAGTCGATACCTGGTGCGTGTGTACATGAGGGGAGTCAGCTATGGGTACCCAGATGCCATTCATGTCACATGAGCAGTGAGGAGGAGAGACCAGCTTCTGTAGCAGGGTAATCCAGCAGGTTACTTGAAATCTGTGTTCTTCAAACGTTTTCATACCGAGCCCCAACCTTGACGGAGTAGTTCCTCTACATCCCACTAGACTGTCGTGAAGTAGCAAACTTGTTGGTATTTTTGGATTAAATAGATTCTTTATTGTTGTGATCATAGGAAAGCACCTTCTAAAGACAAGGCGAAGTCAAAAATATGTAAGTCATTGCCTTTTTGCATATATTGACCACATCGAGATACAATCGCTGCGTTTATTTTATTTTTTGCCGGCTGATTGTATGCTTGGCGCAATTGCTCCCTTGGTGCCTCACAGAAGCTTAATTTGTTCCCTCAGGCCCTGAGCTGTTTCATCCTGCTTTGGACCACCAGGGGACATTACAGGGGATGCCTGGTCAGGGTTGGACTGGGAACCAAGAGACCCTGGAAACATTTTTCAAAGTGGCTCCATATTACACATTTTCAGCAAGCCCAGCCCTCTTCCTATGAGAACATTTGAAAATAAAATAGTTTACCAGACAAAAGAGGCAGAGTGTGCAGAGGCCTACCAGGAAATCTCCATAGTTCCCTATAGGCCAGTCCACCCTGTGCCTGATCGAGGTGGGCAGTATGGCTACATCCTCAGCAGTGTTTCAGCGATGAAGGTGGAATGTTAGGCAGGCTCTTTTTGGTCTGTGGCAAAATGTGTTATTGTGGGCCACTGTGTGGGACCACGTGGCTTCGCTGGTGTTATTAGCCACTATGGCATCTTGTGCCTATTTAACACACTGCCACGTGCATCCTCTAGTGCCAGGAGCTTCTGTCTCCCTGCACTCCTTTCTCCTTCACCTGCAGGACCCATTTTTTTTCCTCTCCCTTGGAGGGTGTGAAGGCTGCATGGATGGGCACAAGTCCAAAAAAAATAAGTGGTGGAATAATGAGCATTCAGAATCCACATCAACAGGATGTGGCACCAGTGTGTGAAGTCGCACCTAGGCAATGTCCGCCCTGTTTAGCGTGTGGTTTACCTAGCCCAAGGGCAAAGCCATGTAGAGGGTGCTAGGAGACTCATACCCCCCGAACCCTTTCCCAGACACAGACAGGATTTGTTTCGGAAGCTGATACCATGCAGGGATGTGAAATGGTAATGACTGGTGACCCATCTAGCATCATAACTTCCTTTACTTCGGCCTGGTCCCTTAGGTTAAATTCACTCACAGTAGTAATCTGCTGAGGAAGACAATTTGACAACGTTACTAGGTTTATTGGAATTCAAACTGCTACCCACTTACCTAAACTCATCCATTGTCCTTTCAGAGCTCTGCAATTGATTGTTTTTGCCGGTCCTGGCTTTTAATTCGTCATTTTAATTCCTCTGTGTACTGTTTTCTTTTTTCCCAGTAATATTAACGCTTGAAATCGCAACTTGGCGCGTACGTTCAGATCATGTATTTATGTGAAGTCCAAACTTGCAATGGGCTCTAGCCCCGGATCATTTACAAACCTAGCAACGCCCCTGGCATTCACTAGAACTTTGAACCACTGTGCTCACATCATCGAACCTCCTCAAGGCCACATCACCTCAGTAGAGCCCATCACACTTCAGGCTTCAGCACTAACACACCATGCATAGGTTTTCAAACTCCTACATAGAACCAAGCATAAAACTGTTAGGACGACGAATTGCATCTCAACACGACCGCTGGACCATCATGCCACTCACCCATCCAAACTAGTGTTACTTAGTGTATCAAATCATGCTTGTTTGTCGCATTGGTCCTGGTGATCCATTCAACTTACATCGTGTAATACCACCTCAAACCACACTGACTGTTATCAACGTGACTCCTTCAAACCGGATTTGACCTGCGAGCACAAACATCACAGACTTGCTTGACATAATCAAACCACCTAATACTGGAATCAGGTATTTTGAAATGACCCTGTCACTCGGGTTCAACATTTGGGGCCATAGAGACCGGTTAAATCCCTTGTGCACCTTTTCCCGGAAAGGCATAGCCTTTTGAACTCCTTGTTAAATTTCTTGCCTCTTTTTCTTCCCTGGCTGGCAAGGTATCCAGAGTGCTTAAACATTTCAGTTCTGCGTATTTCATCTTCTTTTACTTGGGTGGGCTTTTGATAGTGTCTTTGATAGTTATGTGTAGTTTGTTGAATAGTTTGTTGGAATGTATTTTATTTTGGAACAGTTGCACTATTGCTACTTAGGCTGCTAATGGCTCACACCTACACCACTTCTGAGAGTATAGCCTTCCCTCAAACCACTTTACCACAAAGGGAGAAGGAGGTATACCTCTTAACTGTGCCTGTTCTACCTATATGATCTGGGACCACTGTTGCTTTGTGGAAGTGAGGGGGAGAAGTAGCCAGTTTAGCCACTACTCATCTCTGTATTCCTGCAGAGCAGAAGCCTTAACATCAAAATAACCATGCAAAAAGGTGGGTTCATTTGCCTGTTGCAGGCATCTGCTTGTGACCTGGATGTCACACAGTCAGAATGAGCTGTGTTCCTTCCTAATAGTATAGGTTGTTTAGTCTTGTAAAGCCTCCCCTCCACTTGGGCTCCGGGACCTGCAAGCAGTCTTTCCTCACCGTTGGTTGGGATTCTTTTGCCCTCCATTCCCTTTCAGTCAACTTCTCCACTCACTCGCTCGCGGCTGTCACTAGCCCAAGTGGAGGGGGACTTTACAAGACTAAACAGGAAGTATGTAGCATTGATTATTACAACTTATCAAGATGCATACCTTCAGTGTAACGTCATTGTAGAAGGTATATGGTTGAGAGGGAACAGAGAACATCTGACCAATGTATCAGCAACACTTATGGTTGCAATTATCGTCTGATAGTACAAATAGACAGACCACTTCCAGGGACCCTCTGGAATACTTCTATCGAGAGAGCAGTGGAATTGATCCCTTGCTACTTTTAAGACACACATTTTCTGCTCTGAGGAATGTCCAGCAACTTTTAGCCATCTAGGACAGAAATGTATACGAGTCAGGCTAAGATCGTCACAGTGCGTGAATTGGGTGGAAATAACCATCACTATGTACAGTCAGGTCATGGAGACTTGACATTTCAATGTGTGAATGTATTATCTTTGGAGTTTTGTAATTGTACATTGATGTTGGTGTATGTTTTTAACAAATGATTGTTGTTATGATAAAACAGGTGGTTTCACTTGTGATTGGATATATTATTTGGCAAATATTTGTGTATATAACATCTCTACGATCCATTGTTATCAACCTATATTTGTTTCAAGTTAGTTTCAGAGAGTTGTTTAGGCTGAAGATAAGGTACACAGTTTTTTTCATAATTGCAATGAAGTAATTCCTCTTGCGACACAAGCATTACCACAGCGGTTTACAATGAGGTTTTCTTTTTTTTTAAGTATGAATTTAACTATTGGCACATTAGAACATCTCAAATGCTTAATGAATGTAAACACAGTTGGAGAATGTTCCTCGCTTATTGTGGCACGACAAATTGGCTCCAATTAAAATTTAGATCTCACAAACAAAACGGCAGATTAGATCACCAGGGACCCATGCAATTTGTGAAACAGGCAGCAAAATGATACAGGATAAGTACTCAAAAATAAATTAAAATTTGTGGCAAAGTATATTTTGCTATAATATTTTAAGTGGACAGGGATTGAGTGAAAATTGACCGGATTAAATCTAGATAACCATTAATGTACATAATGCTAAGCACATGCTGGTGTCATGATACAATCACACTGTCTGCATCCATAGCTTCTAAATGTGCTTCCTATTGATAGCTTTTATTTATGATGGTGGTGTACGGGACTGAACCGGGACTTGTTTGTGCATTATCACTAATTGTTCAGGGACAGTTAGATGTTGCCAGGGGTCCATTCCTAAAACAAAAGTGGGGGGACACATGAACATACCATTGAATGTCTGTCACCATAAATTAGCATGTCAAGGTGCCCTCTGAAAAAAGTGGAGGGAGTCCTGAAAGGATGGGTTCTCTGTCCACCCACATGTAATCTCGACGTGAGCCCTGGATGTTGCTTGCGCAGGGATAGTGTGAGTGTGGGCAGGCCATGTGGGTGTGCCACTATTGTCTATCTCCCCGGTTCATTGTTATTCATGACACTGGTGAACAGTATCAGGACCTAAATGGCACTTGCAAAGATCATCCATTCTCCTGAATGCAGGGGAAGCTGGAAATGCCCTGTACAGACCCTGCCCAGACCCTGCCCAGACTCAGTACAGAACAACCTGCATGGTATTGCTTAACTAAGCAAGAACTGATCAGTATGCACTCCTAATTTTCACAAGAGTCTATTTAAAGATGTATCCTAAGAATTACTGCTGCGAATGTGGGAACTCCCGTCCTCTGCACTCTATGGGTTGCTCAGTGAAAGTGATCTGCAAGCTGTAAACAGACAGATGTGCACATCCCACAGAATAATCAGGTCGCAAATGGGTCAGTAGGCAGATAGCATTGCTGCAGCTAACAGACTGGCATATGCTTGAGAGGGTAATGTGACAGCAATGACCACCTCCCCCAGCACAAACTCAAGCTCCATTTTGATGTTCTAAGAAACACAGAGACTGTACCCTACCACCTGGCCCAACACCCATCTGCAGCCAAGTCACTTCAGTGAGGGGTAGCCAGTGCCATTCAAGATTTTTTTTTTTGATTGGTGATTGTTCTTTTGTTTTTGTTTGTTTGAGCTACTTTTTGGGGACCTGGAGATTTGGCTACCTTAATTCATATTTATATTTCTGAGGTAAAGACATTAAGGGCCTCATTACAAATTTGGCAGTGTGGGAAAATAGTTTGGCGGTAATGGAATTACTACGTTTTTTTATGCACTGCCAAATTATAATTTTTGGTTGAGTTACTGCCGGCAGAATTACTGTGCAGTATATATGACAATATTTGGAGGAAACATGGTGGTTCCCCTCCAACTTGTTGCAGGAGGTAAGTCTCCAATTGACCTTGACATATCTGTGGATATTGAGTACTCCTAGGCATTTGCTATGATATGTGTATGTCAATGAATCATGCATTTTCAGGCAACTTGGGCTGACAGTATTAAGTATAGAAATTCAGGATTAGATTCCATATATGTTTCCGGAGTGCAGTTTGATTGAGACCAATCCCTTTCTTTCTTGGGTTCATTCTAGAAGTAGGCCTTGGACCTGGGCCTCATAGGGCATCTGTCACTCCGGCTACTAGTCAGGTTCAATGTTGTTTAGCGACTAGCTCGTAGCAAGGTGGATGCAGCCAACCTTGTTATGTGAGAATGTTGGTCAGTTTGGTCAGGTCTTCTGGATGAATCCTAATTCAGTGCATTTTGATATATTCAGTCTTGTTATGGCTTGATATTCTTTGGTATGTTTAGAGCTGTCATTGGGCCTCATCACGGCTTTGGCGGTATCCCAGCGGTAATTGTGCCGGGCTAGCGCCAACACAAATATTGTTACTGCTACTCGGTCCGGCGCAATTTGCGCAGGATCCTGAGTAGTGGTAAGGCTGTAAATCCACATTTTGTTAAGAGTCCATAGGACTCTATAGGGATTTTGGGTGCTATTACTGAGAGCAGTAACAGTGCCAGTTGTAATAGCACCAGAAATGGACAGCTGGAGATTTACATGGGCAAAGTCAGTTCTTTGCAGTCGTGGATGAGCATATGATCAGCAGCACATATGTGCAGATCTTCTGAAGCAGCGCAGATGCTGTACGGGCAAATGCCCTATGGATGTTGCAGTCAGGCAATGTGCAATATATTTAGTAGCTGTGTAGTGGTGAAGCCTGGAATTCTTTATTCAGTCCTTGTTCCAGTGTCGACTGAGTGGTGCAGGTGTGTCAGTTCCTTTAATGTTGGTAGATAAAAGGGTCTTGGTCAAAGAGCCAATTCATGTGTGCCATGACTTTGTGCCAGGCAGACCTACTCATAGGCAGAGCAAGAATACACTTAGCAAAAGGATTCTCAGTACTACCACTGCATTAAGCGTAGTACGGCCGTTGATACCGCAGCAGCCTGCTTATTCACCCTCACAACACCCTGCTCTGCTTAAAGCTGTGAAAGTTAAGCAATACCAAATAGAACAGGTTCCCAAATGTGGGAACTCCCGTCCTCTGCACTGTATGGGTGGCTCTGTGAGGAGTCCTTATATATTTGCAGGGTAATTCATAGAAATTCGCACAAAAGTGGCGCATGCGGCTGGTGCACAGTGTCCCCGTACGATACACTTCGCCAGCCGCGTGCGAAAAAATCATTTTCATCGCACAGCGTATTCATGGATTTTAGCCTCCGAAACCAGCCGTGGCGCAGAGTGGTGCAGCGACCCTGCAGCAGCGCCAGTTACGCCCCCAAGAACGCCCTAGCGCAAGGAAAAGCCTTCAAAATCCCCAAATCATCGCAAAGGGTTGCGCTAACGCTGGACCAGTTCACAGGGCTGCCAAACAGCAAACGCCAAGCGGGGAACGTGTATTTCAGTGGTTCGCGGGAAGTTTCATACGCGATTGTCCTGGGTACGTGTACATCAGGGGTGCATGGGAAGTAACACACGCAATTCCATCAGGGCACGTGTATTCCAGGGGTGCGCGGGAAGTATCACACGCAAAAACAACAGGGTACGTGTATTTCAGGGGTGCGCGGGAAGTATCACACGCAATTCCATCAGGGTACATGTATACGAGGGGTGCGCGGGAAGTATCACACGCGATTCCATCAGGGTACGTGTATTCCAGGGGTGCGCGGGGAGCACCACACGTGAATTTCACGTGTGGGTCCTCACAGGTGTTCCCTCTACACCCTCCACGGCCCCTGCAGGTGGCCCACACCACAGGGGCCTACCCTGCACATGTCCCGCAGGCACCCCATCCACCATGGCCATGCCCCCCAGCCAACCCACATGTCACCTTGCACTACTGCCCACCAACACCCCCAACCACCAGGGGCACCCTCCACCAGGCCCCCACTCATGTCTACCACCACCCCCACCCCTCAGCATCCAGGGGCACCCTCCACCAGGCCCCACTCATGTCTCCCATCACCCCCACCCCCCAGCAGTGCAGGGGCAGCCTCCACCAGGCCCCCACTCATGTCTCCCTGCACCCCCACCCCCCAGCAGTGCAGGGGCAGCCTCCACCAGGCCCCCACTCATGTCTCCCACCACCCCCACCCCCCAGCAGTGCAGGGGCACCCTCCACCAGGCCCCCACTCATGTCTACCACCACCCCCACCCCCCAGCATCCAGGGACACCCTCCACCAGGCCCCCACTCATGTCTCCCACTACCCCCACCCCCCAGCATCCAGGGGCACCCTCCACCAGGCCCCACTCATGTCTCCCATCACCCCCACCCCCCAGCAGTGCAGGGGCAGCCTCCACCAGGCCCCCACTCATGTCCCCCTGCACCCCCCAACATCCAGGGGCGCACCCTCCACCAGGCCCCCACTCATGTCTCCCTGCACCCCCACCCCCCAGCAGTGCAGGGGCAGCCTCCACCAGGCCCCCACTCATGTCTCCCACCACCCCCACCCCCCAGCAGTGCAGGGGCACCATCCACCAGGCCCCCACTCATGTCTACCACCACCCCCACCCCCCAGCATCCAGGGGCACCCTCCACCAGGCCCCCACTCATGTCTCCCACTACCCCCACCCCCCAGCATCCAGGGGCAGCCTACACCAGGCCCCCACTCATGTCTCCCACCACCCCCACCCCCCAGCAGTGCAGGGGCAGCCTCCACCAGGCCCCCACTCATGTCCCCCTGCACCCCCACCCCCCAGCATCCAGGGGCACCCTCCACCAGGCCCCCACACATGTCCCCCTGCACCCCCACCCACCAGCATCCAGGGGCACCCTCCAACAGGCCCCCACTCATGTCTCCCACCACCCCCACCCCCCAGCAGTGCAGGGGCAGTCTCCACCAGGCCCCCACTCATGTCCCCCTGCACCCCCACCCCCCAGCCGTGCGATTTGCCTGGGTACATGTATTCCTGGGGTGCGCGGGTAGTCTCCCATGCGATTCCATCAGGGTACATGTATTATGGGTCCGCGTGAACTTCCGCACACAATACCAGCAGGCTACGTGTATTACGGGGTTCGCGGGAAGTTTCACACGCGACTGGGCCTGTGACAGTGGGGTACGTGTATTCCAGGGGTGGGCGGGAATATTTACTTGCGACTGGGCCTGGGAGAGCGTGTTACGTGTATTCCTGGGGTGGGCGGGAAGATTCACATGTTCGCCTACAACGCGCCAAAAAAAATGGTCCAATCCTGAAACACGTACACCAGCATGAAGCAGGCGTACGTCGACCCGCGCAGCATAAAAGTGCGCGCAAACAACAAACAAGCTCAGACGCCAGGATGAATATACCGTTCCTAGCAGCAGTGGCCGTGGGTTAACAAAGGAGGAGGAGGAGGATAGTGAGGGCCCAAATTTTCACTCCCAGAACCAGCCTTTTTGGGATGCCTGATGACCAGGTGTATGGGAGGTACAGGTTTCCACCACACATAATACTGGACCTGGTCAGTGAGTGGGAGGATGACCTCACATCATGCCCCCTGGAGAAGGTCCTCAATGTACTGCACTTCTTGGCCACAGGATCATTTCAGCAGACAAGTGCCATAGTGGGTGGGGTGTCACAGGCCACGCAGTCACGCTGCCTACACCAGGTCTTGAACATCATCACTGCACGCCCATCAGTCCGTAGGCACATATACCTGCCCAGGACACCTGCAGAAAGGCAGGCTGCCGCCCTCGATTTCTACTATGTGGCACAATTCCCCAAAGTGCTAGGTGCCATTGACTGCACCCATGTGGCACTACGTCCCCCCGGGGCATCTGAGCACAACTATAGCAACCGCAAGCACTGGCATTCCATCAACCTGCCGGTAGTATGTAATGCCAAGGGAATCATCACCTCAGTATATGCCAACTACCCAGAGTCCACCCACGACAGCTTCATTTACTGAATATCCACCTTAAGCCGGGACCTAGAAGCTGGGCGGCATGGCAATACATGGCTGCTTGGTGAGTATGAATGCCACTGCACATGCATGCATGTCAGCTGCAGAGTTATGTCACTACCCCACTAATGATACCCATCACCTCCTCACCAGGGGACAGTGCCTACCCTCTGAGCACCCACATGATGATGCCAATTCGAAACCCCATCACGCCTCCCGAGGTAAGATACAACACAGCCCATATTGCAACCCGGGGCATAGTGGAGCGCACATTCGGAGTGCTCAATCATGCTTTCGCTCCCTTTACCGTTCTGGCGGGCAGCTGTTATATGCACCCCCAGTAGTGTGCAGGATCATAGTGGCAGCATGTGTCCTGCACAATGTTGCAACACGCCGGGGCCTGGCTTTGGACATGGTGGTGCCCCCACATCCCCAACCACATGCACGCCCGCTGCACATGGGAGGGGAAAGGGCACGGGGTGAGGCAGCCCGTACGCAGCTGGTGGCTAATTACTTCACATAGAATTCACACCCCTGTGGAGTGCACACAGCCCTGGCACATACCATCTGATAAGCAATGATGACTCGACCTGACACTTATGACGAACAAAGGGACAGTCAACTGTCAGAACCATAGCAGCCTGAGATTGTTCATGTGGAAGTGTCACAATGTGTGCATCCCTCCCTACACAAACACCACCAATGCAGTGTCATCAAAAGACACACTTCCATGCTGCAGAAATGAATACCCAATTGCAAAATACTACATAAGAACAGTGCCATGTCACCCAACCCCTCCCTGGCACGGCCACACAACACACCATGGCATGTCATGCAATGTGAGAGCAAAAAAATTAATCCCCACAACATGCCCCAAGTGTCACCAGCTACAGTGTCCCTAATGGAAACATGGCCACACATGAAATGCTCACAGTAATGCAGGACCTACAACACATATTACCAAATACTTACCAAGAATACCAATCACCTACACAACCTCCAACCTACCTTAAACATGACATTACAGACTTAAAAATTTGCTAGCCTCACTATCTGATGATGCCAGCACTTTGAACACTTCCAAGTATACAGTGTTAGCGCCACGCAAGAGTGTAGGTGCACTGCTTACAACATGGACTCCAGTTCCAAGGTGGACCGCCTTGTGAAGACATGAGAAATGGACCTGCAAATTAGGAGGATGAGATGGATGCAGAGGCACATATCAATACACCATGCAGTGTACAATACAACAACAATATGCACTATGAATGTATACACAGTATTGACTACAGACTGCCCACACATCGAATGGGAGTCCAACGTCACCATGTACGTCAATGTCACTTGGGCACACCCTTTGCAAGCCCATGGAAACGGGAAGCAGGAGGGGTGTGTGTAACACAAACCCAAGCATCTGAACCAAATTCATGACAAGCCTGCATGTGCCCAGCCACAATGCAGCGTATGCACACGGGAGCCACACAAGGCAACACACTGTCCCAAAAAAAAAAAAAATTTAAAAAAACAAACAAAACAAAAATCAAAAATGGCCATTAATGGGCCCAGGGGGGTGGGGGAGGCCACGCAGGAGGTCCGAGGACAGGGTGCACACCAAAACCAGCCTGTGTGGATCTTGGGAAAAAAAAACACCTCAATGTGCTCATGGCACACACGGCTACCCTATTGTGGGCGAATCACTGCTGTCGCTCTCCTCACCCTCTGCAGCTGCATCAGGAGGTGGTGGCACTATGGGAGGCAGCCCACGCAAAGCCCTAGTCTGTTCCTCCATGGCAGCAAGCATGCGGGTGTGGTAGGTCTCATTCTGGAGGATAATTGTGCGTAGGTCCCCATGCCACAACTCACGGGATGCCCGGACCTCCGTCCTAGTTGCCTGCATCTCAGCTGAGAGCGTATGTGCGAGACGCTCCAGCTGCTGTTCTGTCCTTCTGTTTGTTGAAGCCTCAAGCTCAACAAGATTCGTCCTGAGGTGAAGGATTTCTACCCTCAGGGCTTCCCTGTGGCCCTGGGACTCTATGGAAATGGCTTCCCGCAGAGTCGCCAGTGCCACCCGCCTGTCCCTGTCGGACGCCAACATGTCCTCCCTGTGTGACTGGCAGATGGAGTCTGTTGCCTGCTGTAGTCGCTCCATCAGCCTTTCGGGGGGACAATGGAAGTGGCCACCCTATCCATGGCCTGAGTCATCATCTCTGATGATGCTGCCTGTTGGGTTGCCATACCGTATATGGATTGCTCCCATGCGGTGTTGCCAGGTGGCATACGGCCACCACGTCGGCGGGCACCACACCTGTCTGGGGCAAGGCGAACTGCACCTTGCTGTGCCAGCACTGCCTGAGGCTGCAGGACTGCATTCCCCCTCTGATCTGCTGGCCCAGGAACAGGATCAGATGTTGCGGGGTGTGACCCTGCATCCGTAACCACCAAAGGCGTACCTGCCAACACTGACATCCCCATTGAGGGTTCTAACCCTGGTGCAGGTGGGTCGGACAGAACAGAATCCCTCCCAGGAACACTCACCTGTGACGGCACATAGGTCTCATCATCCGAATCGACACCTGAATACAGCTCGGGGGAGGTGCAGCAAGAGACACCCCTTGAGAGCACGACCTGCAGCAGTTGTGGGTTCTCACCCACCACCACACCACGTCACTCACTGGTGGTCGGTCGGGCCTCAGACCCCTCCTGGGTCTGCACCATCTCCACAACCCCAGCAGTATCAAGTGTGTCATCCCCTGCAAAGACATAAAACAAAACAAATGGAAACAGGCATTAGCACTATGGCAGACAATTAAGGCTCAGAGGCTACAGAAACAGTACTTGATTGACATGCATGCACCGTCACTGCGTGTGAAGGTTAGGCAGATGGCACACATTGATGACATCAAGATGGAAGATGAACACATTTGCTGCATGCTGCTTAGCAGTGGCATCACACATTGGCCAGTGATTGGCAGGTCAAATACACATGCTATCACACAGATGGCATGTACCCTAGCCATAAAGTGAAGAGGGAGAGGAGGGCACTGTTAGGCGGAAACCTGTGCAGTTCCCTCTGAGACCACTGCAAAAGATTTAGGACTAGAGGTGTTTGGCAATAAACCCACTTGGTAGCAGTCTGTACCACACAGTTTCACTTGGTAGCTGTGGCTGAGCAGTCAGACTTCCCTCAAGAAGAGTTAGGCAGTATGTGGAGTATACAACATAGGGTAATTTACACAGTAGAACAACCAAACACGGCACAAGGCTTTGGTGTAAAGATATAAAGGTATTTATTTATAACAACACATCTATGGAAAACACTCTGGCACTAATACGGCAAACACTTCAATCACAATTATTATAAGAAAAAGATCAATCCCCCTAACAATAGTTCGACAAGTCTAGGTTCAACGGCATCACTTATTTGCAGACAGAGGTGTATTCTTTAACCTCGATGGCACTCTAGTATTCGTTAGGATGGGAGAGAAAAATAAGGCAGGTTATGAAATCAACTCGGTACCAATACTTTACGGACAAATGCAAGGCAAGTAAAGCAGTGTCTATTGTAGATCACAAAGTTCAGAGGCCAGGCCCACTCGGAGAGAGGCAAGGCGATATGTCCCAAAAAGTGTCTCAGTGGAAATGCGCTTCGAGTCTTTATCGCAAATTGTTATGGAAAGATTGGACCAGTTCAGAACAGAAGTTAAGAAAGCTTGAAGGCGAGCTCCGGCGGGGGCAGTTGTTCCTGGTGGTGGATGCACGTCGGGTCTTTGCTAAGAGAAGAGGTGATCTCGTCGTTGAAGGAAAGTTGAAGATTGTTGCACCACCAGGGAAGAGACCAGCCGCGGAGTGCTCCGTCACAAGGCACCACCTTTTGGTCGCGGTACAGGGGTAGTGGCTATCCGGTTGCCGGGGTGCATTGCACGGGCACTTTGACCACTGCGTCCTGGAGCGAAGAAAAAGCAAAGGGGTCTGGTTGTTCCCACCAGTCAGGGCAAGAGACTCTCTGGCGGGGAGATCTCCTCTGTCGTTGGGAAGTGGTGAGTCGGTTCCGCAGGGCTCCACCGGAGGTGTCGTCGTTGCAGGTCGGCTCAGCTTTACCCTTGTCGGATTCTTAGGTCCTGTGGCGACTTCTGAAGATCCAGTCCCAAAAGCCCTGCTTTTATGCAGAACACCCCCATTCTTTCAGCCTAGCTGTCAATCAAAACAAGCTAAGTGGTGAGCGGGGTGGCTCACCACTTGGGCCAATCACACCAGAGTGCGACTGGAGTTGGCAAGGCAACTCAGTCCAGGGTGCCTAAACCCCCTCCCACACCCCTGTGGTAACCCAGACAGAATGGCACCACTTTGGAGGCCCTCTGTACAGAAGCCCACCAAAAGTGGAACAAAGGGCTCAACCTTGAGTCACAGAGACGAACACAGACGCCATTTTAAAAACCGAGTTCTGGCAGAAAATACTACCCGATAGACTTATTTAAGATAAGTAAACCGGTGGCATGTTAGAGATTAACGAGAAAAAGTATTAATCTCCAACAATGTAATCGAATTACCCCTACTAGTTCGTCCTCAATAGGATGGTTTGTACTAGTTCTGTTAGTAAATTTAGGTCTAGTAAAGCCAATGGTGACTTTACATGCCCGGGGAGACAGTAGTCAGTCCCCGGGTATGGAGTCTATGATGGAGGTCCGCTAGGACGCCCCAGTGTTACGGCACGGAGGGTGCGGTGTAACACACATAGAAAAAACATATGAGACCATATGGAGTAAAAGACCCCATAGCCCATAGAACACATTGACATTCAAAGGAATTAC